>NC_134357.1:489620196-489920196 GCF_048569485.1 Anomaloglossus baeobatrachus
TCTGGACTTCACACTGCTCAACAGACATGTGAGAACCTGACGGTTCCGGATAGAATCTCTCCGCTTTGTCATCGCCTCGATGGCACAAGGAGACTTCCTAGCATCAATCGACATCAGGGATGCTTATCTCCATGTGCCGATTGCACCAGAGCTCAACGTTTCCTGCGTTTCGCCATCGGGGACGAACACCTTCAGTTCGGGGCACTGCCTTCGGCATGGAAACAGCCCCACGGGTCTTCACCAAGGTCATGGCAGCAGTGGTGGCGGTCCTACACTCTCAGGGCCACTCGGTGATCACTTACCTAGACGATCTTCTAGTCAAGACACCCTCCTGGGTGGCATGTCAACACAACCTGACCATTGCTCTGGAGACTCTCCAGGGGTTCGGGTGGATCATCAAATTTCTAAGGTCAAAACTGACACCGACCCAATCACTGACTTACCTCGGGATGGAGTTTCATACTCTCTCAGCGATAGTGAAGCTTCCGCTGCATAATCAGCGTTCACTACAGACAGGGGTGCACTCTCTCCTTCGGGCCCAGTCACACCCCTTGAGGGACGTCCCTAGACAAGAACGTCTTCTCTTTCTTTCCACTTCCTGGGCGAAGGGAAAATCCTTCCGGCCCCCAGCCGGGGCTGTGGTCACAATTGGACGCGAGTCGGTCAGGGTGGGGAGCGGTCTTCCTCCACCACTCGGCTCAGAGAGCCTGGACTCCGACAGAGTCCTCCCTTCAGATCAATGTTCTGGAGATAAGGGCAGTGTATCTAGCCCTAAAGGCGTTCCAGCGGTGGCTGGAAGGTAGGCAGATCCGAATTCAGTTGGACATCGCCACGGCGGTTGCGTGCATCAACCACCAGGGCGGCACACGCAGTCGTCAAGCCTTCCGAGAAGTTCGGCGGATTCTGCTGTGGGCGGAAGCCACAGCCTACACCATCTCCGCAGTTCACATCCTGGGCGTAGAAAACTGGGAAGCAGATTTTCTCAGTCGCCAGGGCATGGACGCAGGGGAATGGTCTCTTCACCCGGACGTGTTTCTAGAGATCTGTTGCCGCTGGGGAACGCCGGACGTCGACCTAATGGCGTCTCGGCACAACAACAAAGTTCCGGCATACATGGCTCGGTCCACGGATCACAGAGCTCTAGCGGCAGACGCGCTACTTCAGGACTGGTCGCAGTTTCGACTGCCTTATGTATTCCTCCTCTGGCACTACTGCCCAGGGTGTTACGCAAGATCAGGTCAGACTGTCGCCGCGCCATCCTCGTGGCCCAGACTGGCCGAGGTGATCGTGGTACCCGGATCTGTGGCACCTCACGGTGGGTCAACCGTGGGCACTCCCAGACCGACCAGACTTGCTGTCTCAAGGGCCATTTTTCCTTCTGAATTCTGCGGCCCTAAATCTGACTGTGTGGCCATTGAGTCCTGGCTCCTAGTGTCATCAGGGATATCTCCAGACGTCATTGCCATCATGAGACAGGCCAGGAAACCAACGTCCGCCAAGATCTATCACAGGACTTGGAGGATCTTCTTATCCTGGTGCTCTGACTCAGGGTTTACTCCCTGGCCGTTTGCCTTGCCCACTTTTCTTCTTTCCTTCAATCTGGAATGGACAAGGGCTTGTCTCTCGGCTCTCTCAAGGGACAAGTATTGGCGCTTTCCGTGTTTTTTCAAAAGCGTCTAGCCAGGCTTCCGCAGGTCCGCACGTTCCTGCAGGGGGTTGGCCACATAGTCCCACCTTACAAGCGTCCGTTAGCACCCTCGGATCTTATCAGGGTGCTGACGACTCTTCAGAAGTCACTTTTCGAGCCGATGCGGGATTTCTCTATCTCGCCCTTCGCAAAAGGTAGCCTTCCTAGTGGCAGTCACATCACTCAAAAGAGTGTCTGAGCTAGCAGCGCTGTCAGGCAAAGCCCCCTTCCTGGTGTCTCACCAGGATAAGGTGGTTCTACGTCCGGTCCCGGACTTTCTCCCTAAGGTATCCCCGTTTCATCTCAATCAGGATATCTTCTTACTCTCTTTGGGTCCGCATCCAGTTCACCAATGTGAAAAGGATTTGCATTTATTAGATCTGGTGAGAGCACTCCGGCTCTACATTTCTCGCACGGCGCCCCTGCGCCGGCCCGATGCGCTCTTGTCTTTATCGCGGGCCAGAGTAAGGGATTTCAGGTTTTCAAGTCAACCTTGGCTCGGTGGATCAAGGAACCGATTCTTGAAGCCTACCGTTCTTTTGGGCTTCCGATTCCTGCAGGGCTGAAAGCCCATTCTACCAGAGCCGTCGGTGCTTCCTGGGCATTGCGACACCAGTCTACGGCTCAGCAGGTGTGTCAGGCGGCTACCTGGTCGAGTCTGCACACTTTCACAAAACACTATCAGGTGCATGCCGATGATTCGGCAGATGCCAGCCTAGGTAGGCGACTCCTTCAGACGGCAGGTGCCCACCTGTAAGAGGGGGCCGTTTTTCGGCTCTTTTTATCGAGGTATTCTTTTACCCACCCAGGGATTGCTTTTGGACATCCCAATTGTCTGGGTCTCCCAATGGAGCGACAAAGAAGAAGGGAATTTTGTTTACTTACCGTAAATTCCTTTTCTTCTAGCTCCTATTGGGAGACCCAGCTCCCGCCCCTGTTCCCTTCGGGCTGTTGTTCTTTTGTGTACACATGTTGTTCATGTTGAATTGTTCTTTTGGGTCATGGTTTCAGTTCTCCGAACATCCTTCGGATTGAATTTACCTTAGACCAATTTATAAGTTTCCTCCTTCCTGCTTTGGCACCAAAACTGATGAGCCCGTGATGCACGGGAGGGTGTATAGCAGAGGGGAGGGGTTACACTTTTTAAAGTGTAATACTTTGTGTGGCCTCCGGAGTCAGAAGCTATACACCCAATTGTCTGGGTCTCCCAATAGGAGCTAGAAGAAAAGGAATTTACGGTAAGTAAACAAAATTCCCTTCTTTCTCAAGAAAATTCCGCAGGCATTGAAAGATTACCGTACCCGCGGTAAAAAACGCGGGAAAACCGCATGTGGTTTGCCGCGGTTTTACCGCGGTATTGTTCGCTGTTTTGCCGCGTGCGGGTTGGTACATGTGCTTTATTGCATTCAATGCAATAAAGTACATTGAAAAAAAAAATCATTTCCTTCTGAGATAGATAAATAGACAGAATAGATAGAGGGATAGATAGAGGACAGATCGCTGCATTTCTCACGGTCGGCAGTGAGTTCACATTACCGGCCGTGGGAAATGCCCTGTGGTTACCTCTGCTGTCTCGCTGCGAGGCAGCATTCAGCGCTGTGTGTCAGTCGCGGCTGGATGCAAGCATCGCAGGACGTGGATTACGTCGGAGCTTTGTTTCGGGAGGGGTTAATAAAAGGGTGAACGAGGCTTATTTGTGTTTTATTTAAAATAAAGGATTTTTCTGTGTGTTTTTTCACTTTACTTACGGGTTGATCATGTCAGCTGTCACATAGATGCTGCCATGATCAAGCCTGGACTTAGTGGCGGCGATCCGCCGCCATTAACTCCCCTGTATTACCCTGACTGCCACTGCATCACGGCAGCAGGAAGAGCCGGGGACACTCCGGTACGGCCGCATAATGGATGCGACAGTCCCGGGGCAGCTGCGGCTGATATTCTCAGCTGCGGGAGGTGGAAGGGAGGCGGGGAACATTAACCCTGCCCCTCGCCCTCCCCAGCCTGAAAATACCGGGCCGCTGCTGTGTGCTTACCTCGGCTGGACGGTAAAAATACAGCGGAGCCCACGTGTTTTGTTTTCTATATGTCCGTTTGCTTTCTATGTATGTTCTATATGTCGATGTCTGTCTGTGTGTGTGTGTGTGTGTGTGTGTGTTTACTCTCTGCTCCGCTTCCTCTTCCTGTCATAATGACATCACTTCCCTGCAAACCGCAGGCAAGCGATGTACATTACCGCAGGTAAACCGCGAAATAGCGCAGGAAAACGCAATGAACCGCACAGAATTTGCTGCCTGCGTTATTCCCTGCGGGATTTCACGATTACATTGGAGTCAAAGTAGTGAAATCCCGCAGCGATGTGCGGAAAAGAAGTGACATGCAATTGTTTTTGTTGCGGGAATCCCGCAGCAAAACATGCAACTGTCAAATTCCGCCTAGTGCGCACAGGATTTTTTTTTTCCCATAGGTTTTGCTGGTGAATCACTGCAGAGATGTTATGAACATTTTCTGCAGCGAAACATGCATCAAAACTGCAGGAAATCCGCGGCAAAAACCGGTAAGTGCGCACAGGGCCTTAATAAGTTTTCTGTTGGTTTTAATGGAAAAACACCTCTGGTTCACGTGGCTTTTTTTTTTTTCCCCTCCTCTGGGGAAAAGAAGCATTAAGTGAATACTTTATATCTTGGTGCATTATTTTTATTTTATTTTTTTTCTAAAAAAAACCCTTCATATTTAACTATTGAATCAATAGTGGCTGGAAAAAAAGTATTGCACGGACAAAAAAAAGCATGAAGAATATAATAAAATGAAAATTCTACAAACTTTTTTTTTTTTTTTTTTTATAATACTCAATACTTGGATTTTTCAGCCAGAAAAAAAATCAAACTTGTTTTTTGTGCAGCATTGTAACTGTAATTATAAATGCTGTTTTTTCGTGGTTTTTTTTATACGCTGCTTGGATGCCGATTTTGGCATGTAAATGAAAATGCATAAAAAACAAGTGGTTTTTCTGCAATCGACATATGAAAAACACGCCAAGGAATTGATATGACGTTTAAAAATATGCTATTGCTACATATGTAATTAAACGCATAAAAAAGCTGCAAAAATCACATAAAAATGGCATAAAAAAGTCAGTTTTTACAAAACTGCAAACATTTTTTTTTTATTCCAAGAACATTTTTTATGTGGATCTCTTCTCTCAAGCTGAAAAGTGCACCTGTTTGAAAATATCCTTAGGGTTAATGCACACAATGCATTTTTTTTTTTTTATCCACGATGAAATAAAGTACTAAGAAGGTAAAAATGTATTCTAAGGCTACGTCCGCACGCTGCAGTTTTGTGGTCACCACAAAACTGCACTCTGTCCATAAAAACACATCTGGTGGCAAAAATGCGTATCAAAAAACTCGTGTTTTTGATGCGTTTTTTTTAAACACTAATGGGTGAAAAAACGCAGGGAAAAACACAAAAAGAATTGACATGCTGCATCTTTGTTGTCACCACAAAACTGCAGCCAAAAAAAAAAACTGCAACGTGCACACAGCGAATCTGAAATCTCAGACTTTGCTGGGGAAGAAAAAGCATGCAGTTAAGGGTCAGCACACATGGCAAGTAATACGGAGGGAGTGGAATGCGATAAAAAAAATCGCATTCCACTCGGACCAATATTACTCTATGGGGCAGCTCCCATGAGCGATTGTTTTCTCAGCCCTAATCGGACCGAGAAAACAATCGCAGCATGCTGCGGGTGGAATGTGATCCTGTTTCGCTCGCACCCATTCAAGTCTATGGGGTGAGTAAAATATCACATTACACTCGCATTACACTGGTGTAACGCGAGTGCAGTGCGATTCTCGTATCAGCCGGCAACGGAGGAAATAAATTCCTCCCTCTGCTCTGCAGTGCCGTCCCTCCCCTCCGCAGCTGTGGTCTGATCGCAGGATTGGACCACATTCGCATGACACTTGGCTCCTGCTGTGCTGCGAGCGTGAGCCGAGTGTGATACGAGGATTCGCACTAATCCCAGTGTGGCCTCAGCCTTAGATGCAGTGTAGTTACCACACAACTGCACCAAAAACACATCAAAACTGCAGCATGTGCATGGGGCCTAATTCTTCTGTACATGTCACATATGTTGTTTGCATGTAAATTGACCTATGGTGCACATTATAAAATCCTCAGCGTGTCTGTTGTGATGTTTTTTTGCTGCATTGTGTTCCCCTCAGACCTCAAGATGGAGCTCATTTTTCATATTGATCCCCCCCTCCCCCACCCACATGTACTAGTGTTCCTGCTTATTTTTATGCACTTTGTGTTTCCACACCAAAAAAACCCATTGAGGTGACCTCTTACAGGAAGAAGATATGATGTCGTCATTTAAAAAAAATTCATGAAAAAACATCTGCGGCAAATAACAAATCTGCATCCAAATTTACCTTAAGGGTTTGTTCACACCACTTTATTAATTAAATCTTATTTATTTATTTTAGGTGAAAAAAATCCAATGTGGTTTCCAAGTGAAATCCACAGCAGAAATCAATGCGGTTTTCGACTATCTTTTTTTTCCGTTTTTTTTTCGCTTCAAATTAAACTTTTTGAGAATGTGTGTTACTACCACAGGCCTCATTTACCACACTGTATAAAAGAAAACAAAAAACTGCCTTTGTTGCCCACACCAACCAATCAAAGCTCTGCTTTCATTCTGTAAATAGCTTTGGTAAAATGAAAGCTGATCTGTAATTGGTTACTAAGGGCAGTTTTAATATAAGGCCTCATGAATTTTTCAGGGCTCTTGTCCATGGTAACTTTAATATTTAAAAGAAAAGGACTTTAAAGACATGGCATCCTTACACAGAGAACAAATATATACTCTAGTTACTTTAGTTCAAACATTCTACTAAAACTAAAAACCTGGATTAAAGTCAGTAGGGATTTAGGAAACTGTCTAAAAGAAAATGTCTTTGTTGCCCATAGCAACCAATGATGGTGGAGCTTTCATTTGGTATAGGGCATTTGGAAAATGAAATCTGAACTGTGATTAGTTTCTTTTCAACAGGTTAATAAATATACCCCAAATCTACCCCCCCCCCCTTTTTGACCTTCGTAACATCCACTCGTCATGTACAGCATTTGTTTGCTCTTGGTTTTTTAATAGGCTCAAGCACTCATAATCGTAGGTTAAAATCATCTGCGTGGGGAAGGGTAACTAAAGAAAATAAATTCAAACACATACAATGTATGTGTGTATATATATATATATATATATATATATATATATATATATATATATATATATATATATATATAAATATATATATATTTTTTTTTTTTTTATTAGAAAATAGTTTAAAACAAATAAAAATGCTTTATATTAAAACACTTAAGTTGTAATCATCCCCCCTTTTAAAGAGGAAGAAAATAGTGAACATATTTAGTATAGTCATGGCTGTAAAAGTCTGACTTATCAAAATATAAAATTATTTATCCTTTACTGTAAATGTTAAAGAAAAATCAAAACCCTACAATTGTCACTTTTTGTTCACGACAGGACCCCCAAAAATGCAATAAATATCGCTTAAAACATCTTAAGTACCACAAAATTGTACGAAGAAACTGTATCTTGAGACACAAGTTTACACACAGCCCTATCAGTAGTAAATATAACAAAAACTTCTGGGTCTCAGAAAATAGTGACCAAAAATGTATGTATGTATGTGTGTGTGTGTGTGTGTGTGTATATATATATATATATATATATATATATATATATATATATATATATATATATATATATATATATATATATATGTGTGTGTATATAAAATATATTTATTGAATGTTCTCAGTGAGAGGAACAAAATTATAATCTTGTGATACCTTTTAATGGCTAATTAAAATAAAATAAAGTGATGTTATACAGCAAGCTTTCGAGACATCTCAGGTCCCTTCATCAGGCATGGTATCTGGCTTGCTTTGTAATATCACTATTTTATTTTAGTTAGTCATTAAAAGGTATTACAAGATTATAATTTTGTTTCTCTCACTGAGAACATTCAATAATTTTTCAACTGGCTAACACGGTACCAAAACCTTTTCACTTGTAACTGTATATAATATATACACGCATTTATATACTTGTACTTTTTTGTGATTATTTCTTTAACCTATATATGTCTAGTATTGCTGTAGTCATACTGACCTGGAAAATTATGTTTCTTTATCGTTCCTTTGAGAGACCCAGACCGTGGGTGTTTAGCTTCTACCTCCGGAAGACACACAAAGTACTACACTTAAAAGTGTAGCTCCTCCCTCTGAGCTTATACACCCCCTGGTGAGCAGACCCAGCCAGTTTATCGCTTTGTGTTCAGGAGGCATACATCCACACATGCATTCTCATATGATTTTTTCCTTTTTTAACGAGATTGAAGAGTGGGGTCCACGTCTGGACCCCCGGCATGTCCCTTCTCACCCCACTGTGTCGGCGGTGCTGTAAGGTTGATTCCTAGGCTGGAGCCTTTACATGCCGTGCTCCTTCACCATCCCTCCTGGGCTCTGGCTTGAAGTGGGAGCCAGCACGGTCTCCATGCTTGGCAGGAGACCGGTCTCCATCCGCAGCCCTTCAGGACCCTGCTGGACCGGAGCACTCATCCCCAGGGACTTGGCCCTGCGTCTCAGCAGCTAAGTACCTGAGACGTTTAGATTTCGGGGTCCCTGTACTTTATTGTTGGGGGAGAGTGTGCTTATTGTGTTCACTGACATTTCCGGCGGGTTCTCTGGCTGTCGCCTGAGAACCGCGCCGATGGTGCCTGCGCGTCGGCCGCGCCGCTCAAATTTAGGCCCCGGCTTCGCCGGAGGCCTAGTTTCTGTTTCACTGCCCTCGCATGTCACTCATGCAGAGGGACAGGCTCGGCTCCTCCCGGCGGCCGTTCTGTACAGGGGAGGGACACTCCCCACTGCAGTGTGTCCCCCCTCCCCTGTAGGTCTCTATGGCCCTCCAGTTCCCGCTCCTCAAGCAAGTCCCCCCCCTCTCTTCGCTCCGGCGGCCATTTTCTCAGCGTCCTCTCTGCGATCAATCATTGCAGCGCTGGTCTGCAGCATCTCTGCTGAGGTGCTGTGCTTGGGGGTCCGGGCTTCGGGATCTGGAGGGCACACAACACCGCTCCAGCGGTCTGGTAAGCCACAACCGGTCTCCGGTTGTGGACCTCTGTATATACTCTCTGGGGTTCATTCTCTTGCAGAGCCCCCACTCCAGCAGCATGTCTCACACGAGGAGCAAGGCCCCAAAGCTTTATGCTGTATGCGCTGCATGTAAGCTCCTGCTGCCTGAACCGAGCACCTTCCCACATTGTGATGCCTGCTCTAACTTGGCGGTGCCACAGCCTGGAGTCTCACCCCCAGTGGTCTCTCAGGCTGCTCCTGCTCCTGTGGCTGAACTCCCAGCTTGGGTAGAATCCTTTTCTAGGTCTATCTCCCAGTCTTTTGCTGAGTCCATGGGACTTCTGTCCAGGACGCTGATGAATATGCATCAGCCCCCTTCACAGGGTGCCTCTGCTGCTAGGGGTCCCTCAGGACCGGAGCTCACAGAGGATTCATCATCAGGGCCCAGACCCCGTCCTCCTAAGAAGAGACGCAGGGTTCCCTCTCCCTCCTCCTCCTGTGGCTCTGATTCCAGAGCTGACTCGCCGGATGAGGAGGATGCCTTTACAGGGGGCTCGGAGGCTAACTCCATGTGCCCCATTGATCTGTCCGAAAGTGACTCACATCTTAGTGACTTGATTGCTTCTATTAATTCTGTACTGGATCTCAATACACCAGTATCAGAGGAGCAACCCTCTCTGGCAGAAAAGCACCAGTTTACCTTGCCTAAGAGAGCAAAGAGTGTGTTCTTTAACCACTCCAGTTTTCAGGCCGCTGTGACCAAGCCCAGGGCCTGTCCTGACAAGCGCTTCCCAAAGCGTGGTTCTGATGACCGTTTTCCCTTTCCACCTGAGGTGGTCAAGGAGTGGGCTCAGTCCCCAAAGGTAGACCCTCCGGTGTCTAGGCTCGCAGCCCGGACCGTTGTGTCGGTGGCTGATGGCACTTCCCTTAAGGATTCCACTGACCGCCAGATTGACCTTCTGGCCAAATCCGTGTATGAAGCGGCGGGGGCCGCGTTTTCTCCGACTTTTGCAGCAGTGTGGGCTCTCAAGGCCATCTCTGCTTCTCTAGAGGAGATGCATTCCCTCACCAGGGAATCTATGCCCAAAATGGATGCCTTAATTTCCCAAGCTTCGGCCTTTTCATCCTATGCCATGTCTGCCATGCTGGAGGCTTCTCACCTCACTGCGGTGGCTTCGGCTAATTCCCTCGCTATCCGCAGAATCCTGTGGCTTCGAGAATGGAAGGCAGATGCTTCTTCAAAGAAGTACCTTGCTGGGCTCCCTTTTGCTGGGTCCCGGCTGTTCGGAGAACAGCTGGATGAAATTATTAAGGAAGTTACTGGCGGGAAGAGTACTTCCATGCCTCAAACTAAAGCCAGGAAACCTGTCCAGGGTAGGTATCAGTCGAGGTTTTGCTCCTTTCGTTCCTCCAACTGGTCGTCCTCTAAGCCCTCGGCCTTGTCCGCTAACTCAGCCAAGGACCAGAAATCCAACTGGCGCACAAAAGCGCGTCCACAGAAGACCGCAGGAGCTGCTGCCACTAAGGCAGCCTCCTCGTGACTATCTGCCGGCTCCAGCAAGATCCTTAGTCGGTGGCAGGCTCTCCCACTTTGGCGACGCTTGGTTTCAACACGTCTCCGATCAGTGGGTGAGAGATATCATTTCCCACGGCTACAGGATAGAATTCTCTTCCAGTCCGCCAAACAGATTTTTTCTCTCAACTCCCCCCTGCTCCAAGGCCGCCGCCTTCTCACAGGCCGTGGCAGCCTTACAGGCCAATGGAGTAATTGTACCGGTTCCCGCCCGGGAACGGTTCAGAGGTTTCTACTCAAATCTCTTCCTAGTTCCCAAAAAGGACAGTACCTTCCGGCCCATCCTGGATCTGAAGCTTCTCAACAAGCATGTTCAGGTGCGGCGCTTTCGCATGGAGTCTCTGCGATCAGTCATTGCCTCTATGTCCCAAGGGGATTTCCTGGCATCCATCGACATCAGAGATGCCTATCTGCATGTGCCAATTGCAGTGTCACACCAGCGTTGGCTACGTTTTGCAGTAGGAGAGGATCACTTCCAATTCGTGGCTCTCCCCTTCGGGTTAGCCACGGCCCCTCGGGTATTCACCAAGGTCATGGCAGCAGTGATTGCAGTTCTGCACCTCCAGGGGTTGGCAGTGATTCCTTACCTGGACGACCTTCTAGTCAAGGCTTCATCCAGCGCAGACTGTCAGCGCAGTGTCTCGCTCACTCTCTCCACTCTAGCTCAATTCGGGTGGCTGGTCAATCTGCCCAAATCCACTCTGACTCCGACCCAGAGTCTCGCGTACCTAGGGATGCAGTTCGAGACCTTGACGGCACTTGTGAAGTTGCCCTTAGTCAAACAGCAGTCCCTCCAGCAAGCGATGCGCTCTCTGCTGAGGCCCCGCCGTTATACCCTCAGGCGTCTGATGCAGGTGCTGGGTCAAATGGTGGCGTCCATGGAGGCTGTTCCCTTTGCCCAGTTCCATCTGCGCCCCCTGCAGCTGGACATTCTCCGCTGTTGGGACAAGCGGCCTTCCTCCTTACACAGGTTAGTGGCTCTCTCGCCACAAACCAAGAGCTCTCTTCAGTGATGGCTTCGGCCCCTCTCCCTGTCCCAGGGGCGCTTCTTCCTGGCCCCGTCCTGGGTGATTCTCACCACGGATGCCAGTCTATCCGGCTGGGGAGCGGTATATCTCCACCACAGAGCGCAGGGCACTTGGACTCCGTCCGAGTCAGCCCTTTCAATCAATGTGCTGGAAACCAGAGCCGTGCTTCTAGCTCTCCTAGCATTTCACCACCTTTTGGCGGGCAGGCACATTCGAGTCCAGTCAGACAACGCGACAGCGGTTGCCTACATCAATCAACAAGGCGGGACACGCAGCTGCCTGGCGATGTTGGAAGTACAACGCATCCTTCAATGGGTGGAGGACTCCAAGTCCACCATATCCGCAGTCCACATCCCAGGCGTGGAAAACTGGGAGGCAGATTATCTCAGCCGTCAAACCGTGGACGGTGGCGAGTGGTCCCTGCACCCGGCAGTGTTTCAGTCAATCTGCCGCAAATGGGGCACTCCGGACGTGGACCTAATGGCATCCCGTCACAACAACAAGGTTCTGGTTTACGTGGCTCGCTCCCACGATCCTCAGGCATTCGCCGCGGACGCTCTGGTTCAAGACTGGTCCCAGTTTCGTCTGTCCTACGTGTTTCCCCCTCTAGCTCTCTTGCCCAGAGTTCTCCGTCCGACTCCAGATTTCCTTCCTAAGGTGGTCTCTTCTTTCCACTTTAACCAGGACATTACCCTACCTTCCTTTTGTCCGGCTCCTGTTCATCGCTTTGAAAAAGCGCTGCATACTCTGGATCTGGTGCGTGCGCTCCGGATCTATGTGTCTCGCACCGCTGCTCTTAGGCGGTACACTTCTCTTTTTGTGCTAACCACAGGTCGGCGCAAGGGCCTCTCTGCTTCTAAGCCGACCTTGGCCCGTTGGATTAGATCGACCATTTCGGACGCCTACCAGAGTACTCAGGTGCCTTCCCCGCCGGGGATCAAGGCACATTCGACCAGAGCTGTTGGTGCCTCTTGGGCTTTCAGACACCAGGCTACGGCTCAACAAGTCTGTCAGGCTGCCACTTGGACTAGCCTGCATACCTTTTCGAAGCACTACCAAGTGCATGCTCATGCTTCGGCGGATGCGAGCTTGGGCAGACGCATCCTTCAGGCGGCTGTCGCCCATTTGTGAAGTCAGGTTCTGCCTACTTCTTCCTTTTTTCGGTTTATTTCCCACCCAGGGACTGCTTTGGAACGTCCCATGGTCTGGGTCTCCCAAAGGAACGATAAAGAAAAAGAGAATTTTGTTACTTACCGTAAATTCTTTTTCTTATAGTTCCGTATTGGGAGACCCAGCACCCTCCCTGTTGCCTGTTGGCAATTTTCTTGTTCCGCGTGTTATCACCGGCTGTTGTCGTGGACAGAGTCTCCGGTTGTTCCGGTTTTTGCTCTGTTCTACTTGTGGGTGGCTATTCTCCTTCAGCTTTTGCACTAAACTGGCTGGGTCTGCTCACCAGGGAGTGTATAAGCTCAGAGGGAGGAGCTACACTTTTAAGTGTAGTACTTTGTGTGTCCTCCGGAGGTAGAAGCTAAACACCCATGGTCTGGGTCTCCCAATACGGAACTATAAGAAAAAGAATTTACGGTAAGTAATCAAAATTCTCTTTTTTTTTGTTGATTTTTTTGCACTACTTTGGGAATTTTTCAATACATCATATCATAAAATGATTGATATGATTAAAAGCTAGAAATTTTCAGAAAAAAAAATAAGTCAAAGAATAGTCAGTTATGCATCTTGGAACTAGGAAAGAAAAAAAAATGAAGGTGCAAACTAAAGTAAATTTGTCTGCAGGGGGAAGTGGTTAAAAAAAACTAATTGTGTTTATGTCTGTACTCCGGTGTGGGTGTACGCAATACCATCTCCCCTGGGGGTGACTGCATCACCTGCTTCATGACCGTACTGCATCCCCACAGGAGCTTGAGGAGTTTACTAGAAATCTTCATTATCAAGTGTAAAGAATTCCCTGGTGACTAATTACAAAGGAAAAATCCAATTTCCTCCCATGTTTCCTCTTAAGCTGGTGTCACACTAAACGACAGCGACAACGACGTCGCTGTTACGTCACCATTTTCGGTGACGTAACAGCGACCTTGTAAGTCGCTGTTATGATCGCTGCTTAGCTGTCAAACACAGCAGAAGCAGCGATCATAAGGTCGCTGTGCTACATGTTCAGAGAGCAGGGAGCCGCGCTTAGCGCTGGCTCCTTGCTCTCCTGCAGCACACATCGGGTTAATTAACCCGATGTGTGCTGCAGCTACATGTCACAGTGCAGAGAGCAGGGAGCCGCGCGCACTGCTTAGCGCTGGCTCCTTGCTCTCCTTGCTACAGTATACATCGGGTTAATTACCCGATGCATACTGCAGCCACATGTCACAGTGCAGGAGCCGGCACTGGCAGCAAGAGCGGAGGCTGGTAACCAGCGTAAACATCGGGTAACCAGGGAAAGGTCTTCCCTTGGTTACCCGATGTTTACGCTGGTTACAGCTTACCGCAGCTGCCAGTGCCGGCTCCTGATCGCTTCATTTCGTCGCTCTCTCGCTGTCACACACAGCGATGTGTGTGTCACAGCGGGAGAGTGACGACCAAAAAATGAAGCTGGACATTCAGCAACGACCGGCGACCTCACAGCAGGGGCCAGGTCGTTGCTGGATGTCACACACAGCGACAGCGACGGGACGTCGCTGCAACGTCACAGAAAATGGTGACGTAGCAGCGACGTCGTTGTCGTCGTCGTTATGTGTGACACCAGCTTTAGGCTACATGCGCACGCTGCTTTTTTCCTGCTTTTTTGCTGCTTTTTTGGCTGCAGTTTTGTTGTCAGAACTTTCTGACATTTGACTTCCCAGCAAAGTCTATGAGAAGTCAGATTTGCTATGTGCACATTGCAGTTTGTCAGCGTTTTATTTGTCAAAGGTTTGTGACAAATAAAATGCAGCATGTTCATTCTTCCTGCGTTTTTGTCAACATTTGTCACAAAAACGCAGCAAAAACGCAGGGTGTGAAAAACGCACCAAAAACGCACCTAAAATTACATGCGTTTTTTGTGACATTTCCAGGCTCTATCTGACAAGGTGCAGTTTTGGCTGCAGTTTTGGCTGCAGTTTGTGAACACAAAAAGATGCAGCGTGCGCATGTAGCCTTAAGAGCTCCTGTCTAGTGATGAGCGAGCACTACTATGCTCTGGGCACTACAAT
Source organism: Anomaloglossus baeobatrachus (assembly GCF_048569485.1). NCBI lineage: Eukaryota > Metazoa > Chordata > Amphibia > Anura > Aromobatidae > Anomaloglossus > Anomaloglossus baeobatrachus. Next base: position 489,634,837 of record NC_134357.1, read on the forward strand.
GCTCGGGTGCTCGGTACTCGTAACAAACAGTTGGATGCTTGGATGGGCTCGACTCATGTACTCAGTATAATGGAAGTCAATGGGGATTTCCCGGAAAAATGCTTAAGTTTCCCATTGACTTCCATTATACTTGGTACACGAGTCACACTCATCCAAGCAGCCGACTGCTTGTTTCGAGTACTGAGCACTCAAGCATTGTAGTGCCCCAAGCACGGTAGTCAGTGGCGTAACTAAAGTTTGATGGGCCCCGGTGCAAAGTTCAGACCTGGGCCCCCCCTCCACGTACACCGACACTTGGGGTACGGGATAATGACACTGACACTCGGGGTACAGGATAATGATGCTGACACTTGGCTCTTACCCACAGCACCCAGATTTCCCATGATCTGAAATCCCTCTATCAGCACCCAGCTTTCCTATGTTCTGATATCCATCTTGTCCTCGGCACCCAGCTTCCCCATGCTCTAAAATACATCTTTCCCTCAGCACCCAGCTTTCCCATATCATAGCATGGGAAAGCTGGGTGCTGAGAAATGATGTATAGCAGAGCATGGGAAAGCTGGGTGCTGACTGAGAGAAGATGTATAGCAGAGCATGGGAAAGCTGGGTGCTGAGAGATTTATAGCAGAGCATGAGAAAGCTGGGTGCTGAGAGATATATAGCAGAGCATGAGAAAGCTGGGTGCTGAGGGAAAAGAGCATTTTTCCCTCAGCACAAAACGTTCCCATCCCCTGCTTGTATCTTTGTCCCCCCTTGTATATAGTTCTCCAAATACAATAATGGCCCCCACATAGCCTTCCATATAGTATAAAGGGTTACACAAACCTTCATATATTAGAATACACTTCCATAGTCCTCCATGTATTATAATGCATTTCCCATATTTCTCCATGCATTATAATTCACCCGATAGTACTCAATATATAATACTGCACCATATAGTCCTCCATATATTATAATGCACCCCCATAATCCTCCATGTATAAAGTAGCCCTTCAATTATTATCATGAATTTCTCATAGTTCTCCATATATTATAATTCACCCCATAGTTCTCCATATATTATACTGCACCACATAGTCCCCAATGTTTTATAATGCACCCCCATAGTCCATGTATAAGGTAGGCTCCATAGTCCTCCATATATTATAATGTAGCCCCCATAGTCCTATATGTATTATAACGCAACCTGATAAAACTTCATATTGCATTATGCAGCCCCATACTCCTCCATGCATAATGCACCCCTATATTCCATGTATAAGGTGTCCTTCACTTTGTATTATGCAGCCCCCCCAGACCTCCATATATAATAATGCAGCCAGCCTCTCCAGGCCTCCATGTATAATAATGCAGCCAGCCTCCTCAGGCCTCCATGTAGAATGTAGCAGCCAGCTTCTCCAGGCCTCCATGTATAACAATGCACCCAGCCTCCTCAGGGCTCCATGTATAATGCAGTATCTCCAGGCCTCCATGTATAATACAGTATCTCCAGGCCTCCATGTATAATGCAGTATCTCCAGGCCTCCCTGTATAATGCAGCCTCTCCAGACCTCCGTGTATAATAATGCAGCCTCCTCAGACCTCCATGTATAATAATGCAAGCTCGCCAGACCTCCATGTATAATAATGCAGCCTTCCCAGACCTCCATGTATAATGCAGCCTCTCCAGGCCTCCATGTATAATAATGCAGCTTCCTCAGAGCTCCATGTATAAAGCAGCCTCTCCAGGCCTCCATGTATAATAATGCAGCCTCCCCAGACCTCCATATATAATGCAGCCTCCCCAGACCTACATGTATAAAGCAGCCTCTCCAGGCCTCCATGTATAAAGCAGCCTCTCCAGGCCTCCATGTATAAAGAAGCCTCTCCAGGCCTCCATGTATAATAATGCAGCTTCCCCAGACCTCCATATATAATGTAGCCTCCTCAGACCTCCATGTATAAAGCAGCCTCTCCAGGCCTCCATATATAATGCAGCTTCCCCAGACCTCCATATATAATGCAGCCTCCTCAGACCTCTATGTATAAAGCAGCCTCTCCAGGCTTCCATGTATAATAATGCAGCTTCCCCAGAACTGCCTTCCCAAGCCTTTGGCCACCGTTTACTCACTTATATTAAAAAAAAAACAAAACAAAAAAACCAACAAGTACTCACCTTCTCTCTTCCTTCCACCGCTGCTGTCCTCCCCGCTGCTCGTTCTCCCGGTGCTGCGGTCGGCGTCCTCCCGTCCTGCACTCTGTGCACTCAGCACAGCAGTCGCTCGGGAGTGACGTCACCACGCAGGCACAGGGGGAGAATGATGATGCATAGCGCAGCACCGGCCGCGCTATGTTTCATCATTACTGTGCGCGGTGACGGGGGAGATGCTGCCGCCGCTGACACCAGGCAGAGGGCCCAGGTGCCGCCGCTGACACCAGGCAGGGGGCCCAGGTGCCGCCGCTGACACCAGGCAGTGGGCCCGGTGTCGGCGGCGGCAGCGGGTCAAATAGCGGCCGCGTGGTCTGTGACAGATCAGCGCAGCTCCTCTCACACTGACAGGAGTTGGCTGCTGACCTGCCTGGCGGCCGCCAGGCCCCTAACCTCCCGGTCGCGATCGCGACCGTGGTAGTTACGCCACTGACGGTAGTGCTTGCTCACTACTCCGGTCCTGATAAGGCTGCTTCACACATCTAAACTGTTAACCCTGGAGTCATTGTGTCTGCTAAACTGTCCTCAAAATCTGGAAGGTCAGAATATTGTGCTTTGTATGACTATACCCACTGTTCGCGGATTAGAAGAGATCAGCGGAATAGGTCCAATAAGTCACTTTGGAAGGGCTATTTTCTCTTACTTAATTCTCTCCATAGGACGCTGAAGGAGGACAATATAAAATGGCTCCCAATGAACTAAGAGGCCCTTTGCACACTACGACATCGCAGGTGCGATGTCGGTGGGGTCAAATTGAAAGTGACGCACATCCGGCGTCTCTCTTGACATCGTAGTGTGTAAATCCTTTATGATACGATTAATGAGCACAAAAGCGTCGTAATCGTATCATCGGTGCTGCGTCGGCGAATTCCATAATTTGGAAATGACCGATGTTACGATGTTGTTCCTCGTTCCCCTGCGGCAGCACACATCGATGTTTATGAAGCTGCAGGAGCGAGGAACATCAGCTTACCTGCGTCCTGCGGCTCACGCCAGCTCTGCGGAAGGAAGGAGGTGGGCGGGATGTTTACGTCCCGCTCATCTCCGCCCCTCCGCTTCTATTGGCTGCCTGCCGTGTGACGTCGCTATGACGCCGCACGACCCACCCCCTTAATAAGGAGGCGGTTCACCGGCCAGAGCGACGTCGCAGGGCAGGTAAGTGCGTGTGAAGCTGCCGTAGCGATAATGTTCGCTACGGCAGCTATCACCATGATATCGCAGCTGCGACGGGGGCGGGGACTATCGCGCTCGGCATCGCAGCATCGGCTTGTGATGTCGTAGTGTGCAAAGGGCCCCTATGTTTGATGTATTTTGTGTAAAATGGACAATCCCTTTAAATTGTAATGATGATGTCATCACTACAGAACATAGGACAGCCCATACCATTTGCACTAGTCTAAAATCCTCACAGGTCTACAGCACCAATTCACTTAGATAATTAAGGCTATTTAGCGCCATAGTTGATTGACTCATTTACAGGTAATCCCGCAGTAGTATCTTATCATACGCAGCGATTCCGCCATTTTTTTTTAATTTTTTTTTTTTTTAATTTATGTTCCAGCATTCACTATATGGGAAAGACATACGGTAAGGAGATTTTATTAGTTCAGACACTTATGCACCAAATACATGTTTTGTTTTTTTTTTGTTTTATACATGTTGTGGCTGATGGGGGTCTTAAAGCACCACGCCAGTGTTTTTTGTTTCTTCACCGCTGGCATGGTGCTTCTACTGTAAGACCCTACCCCCAGTATTTTACTCATCCTCCCAACATTTTCACTTTTTATCGGTGCCACTCTGGTCCCATGGTGCCATCCTGTGACAGCAGCTTCTGACTGGCCGGGAGCTCTCAATGCAAGTCTATGAGAGCCAGAATGAGGCTCTCATAGACTTGTATTGAGTTGTGACCTGCAGCATGCTCAATGAAACACTGGAGCGGCCAGCAGGTCACAAACTGATTGATAACAATGGGAGCCACACCGATAAAAGCTGAAAACGCCAGAGGGTGAGTATAAAATTGGGGGAAAGAGAACTTAGATTAAAAGCATCACACCACTCTAGCGGTGAAGAGAAACAAGCAAACACTGGAGTGGTGCTTTAATAGTCATCTCTACCATTCTTCGATCTCTTAAAGGGGTATTCCACTACTCATACAACCCCCTCTCAATCCCCAAAATAACAGATACAATCACCTCCTGTGGCAGCGCCGTTCCAGCGGTGTCGTTACTGGCTCTCCCTACAGCCAGTGATGGCTTCACTGTCTTCTGTGTACGTAATTGACAGCTGGAGGAAATGAGAGCTGCGGCTACTTATTTCCTTCAAAGGTCTGATTTGTCCAAAGAAGGGGACAGTGCTGGGGACACTGATTGGTCACAGGGATCTCATGACGTAACAATGTCACTCTATCCCCAGGAGAGTCCGTGTTGACACTGCTAGAACAGCGCCAACATGGAAGGTGAGTAAAGGTGTTGTTATTTTACTGTGGGGGAAACAAAGGGATTGAGAAAGGGTTGTCTTTTAAATACCGCTTTCAAGACTGACAGTGGCATCTAGGGGATTAAACCGATGCGATTCGGGCTCGTTTCGATCACACAGGTTTTCACCATAGCTCCTGAGCCCGCTATCTTCATATCTTGATGGCCAGGAAGAGGCTTTTAAAGAATCTTCACATTGAGCCATGATGAGATGTGTCCACATCAATTATAATCTGCGGTGAATTGTCCACACTATTTCGACTCTACCTAGATAGACCCCTAGGGTTTTGGTTTTTGAGATCTATGGATTTCATCCCTTTAGTTGTTAAAGGGTTAAACCTTCAGCCAAATCTTACTAAATTTTTCAACCTCCGATTCACTTTATTGTGGACAATGGGTTCGATACAAGGGTCCTGGCGAAGCCGAACCTAATGGTGGCTCCCCCCTTTTGTATGCATTTAATCATATACGTTAGACTGCAGATATTGTATATCAAGCATTAGTTAAATCTGTCACTCTCACCATATCGGCTGTGCAGGGAAATAAGGTTGGCACAAGCCATAGAGAGATATGATATGGATCAGATGAAAGAAACTGATATGTCTTGTTTCAAACAAGGTGATTGTTCACTCAGTGAGATCATATGTTGCGGTTTTTGCAAGATCGTAGCTAAATTGAAGCGATTTTCCTGCGATTATGCGAAAATCGCGACAAAACAAGTGAATCTTTATCTTCACCAGACACAACGGTATAAGCCTCGCCCCTTTTGTGTTCTCCACCAAACTGCTGAGGGCGGCCCCGCCCCCCCATATTAGTGATGGATGGTGAGCCAATCATCTGCAAGAAAGCTAATGCGACGGCCAATCAGCTCGCAGTTTGTGCACGTTGTTAGGTTGTTGTGTGTCGCTGCCATGGAAGTCTGTGTGTAACATTATCAGTTACGGTCCGTTCTTACCGTAAAGGAGATTGTGGGGTCGTTCCGGCCCAAACACCCGCGGGGCAAACGGAAGTTATAGAAGCAACAGAGAGAAGGTGGGTGAGAGCCATCATTAGTCATACAGAGCTCAGTCTGCACATCAGTCCAGGAGGATGAGCCTCCAATATAGAGACCGGTCCTTGCACCCAGGAGGCTGAGCCTCCAATATAATGACTGGTCCCTGCACCCAGGAGGCTGAGCCTCCAATATAGAGACCGGTCCTTGCACCCAGGAGGCTGAGCCTCCAATATAGAGACTGGTCCCTGCACCCAGGAGGCTGAGCCTCCAATATAGAGACTGGTCTCTGCACCCAGGAGGCTGAGCCTCCAATATAGAGACTGGTCCCTGCACCCAGGAGGCTGAGCCTCCAATATAGAGACTGGTCTCTGCACCCAGGAGGCTGAGCCTCCAATATAGAGACTGGTCCCTGCACCCAGGAGGCTGAGCCTCCAATATAGAGACTGGTCCCTGCACCCAGGAGGCTGAGCCTCCAATATAGAGACTGGTCCCTGCACCCAGGAGGCTGAGCCTCCAATATAGAGACTGGTCCCTGCACCCAGGAGGCTGAGCCTCCAATATAGAGACTGGTCCCTGCACCCAGGAGGCTGAGCCTCCAATATAGAGACTGGTCCCTGCACCCAGGAGGCTGAGCCTCCAATATAGAGACTGGTCCCTGCACCCAGGAGGCTGAGCCTCCAATATAATGACTGGTCCCTGCACCCAGGAGGCTGAGCCTCCAATATAGAGACTGGTCCCTGCACCCAGGAGGCTGAGCCTCCAATATAGAGACTGGTCTCTGCACCCAGGAGGCTGAGCCTCCAATATAGAGACTGGTCTCTGCACCCAGGAGGCTGAGCCTCCAATATAGAGACTGGTCCCTGCACCCAGGAGGCTGAGCCTCCAATATAGAGACTGGTCCCTGCACCCAGGAGGCTGAGCCTCCAATATAGAGACTGGTCCCTGCACCCAGGAGGCTGAGCCTCCAATATAGAGACTGGTCCCTGCACCCAGGAGGCTGAGCCTCCAATATAATGACTGGTCCCTGCACCCAGGAGGCTGAGCCTCCAATATAGAGACTGGTCCCTGCACCCAGGAGGCTGAGCCTCCAATATAGAGACTGGTCTCTGCACCCAGGAGGCTGAGCCTCCAATATAGAGACTGGTCTCTGCACCCAGGAGGCTGAGCCTCCAATATAGAGACTGGTCCCTGCACCCAGGAGGCTGAGCCTCCAATATAGAGACTGGTCCCTGCACCCAGGAGGCTGAGCCTCCAATATAGAGACTGGTCCCTGCACCCAGGAGGCTGAGCCTCCAATATAGAGACTGGTCCCTGCACCCAGGAGGCTGAGCCTCCAATATAATGACTGGTCCCTGCACCCAGGAGGCTGAGCCTCCAATATAGAGACTGGTCCCTGCACCCAGGAGGCTGAGCCTCCAATATAGAGACTGGTCTCTGCACCCAGGAGGCTGAGCCTCCAATATAGAGACTGGTCCCTGCACCCAGGAGGCTGAGCCTCCAATATAGAGACTGGTCCCTGCACCCAGGAGGCTGAGCCTCCAATATAGAGACTGGTCCCTGCACCCAGGAGGCTGAGCCTCCAATATAGAGACTGGTCCCTGCACCCAGGAGGCTGAGCCTCCAATATAGAGACTGGTCCCTGCACCCAGGAGGCTGAGCCTCCAATATAGAGACTGGTCCCTGCACCCAGGAGGCTGAGCCTCCAATATAGAGACTGGTAGCGGCACACAGAAGGCTGAGAATATATTAATACACCAGTGTTAGGGCTCATGCGCACGTACCTGCTGAATATTCTGCAGCGATATGACAGCACATGTGCGCTTCAAATCGCTGCAGAAACACTGCATAATGGATGCAGTTTTTTTTGTATAAAAAAGCCGATTTCCTGCGCTCTGGCTGCTGCCCCCACCATAGACAGAGCGGGGGCTGCATCCATAGCGCACGGAATAATTAACATGCTCATTTTATGAACGCACGGATTAGGGTCAAAATTTTAGCACCCAAATCGCTGCGTTCCTAAAAGCATCGTGCGCACGTCTCATACACAATCTTCATAGATTGTGCAGAGGATGCATACAATTACACAACGTGCGCATGAGCCCTTAAGAGGCACAACCTTTTATTGTTGCATATGAGGGCTTCTTTTTTGGAGTCCAAGCTGTAGATTTGATTGTCACCGTCTATTTTTCCATAAAATGTATAGAGAAACAGGAAAAAAAGATTAAATTGCTGTGAAATTGTAAGGCTAGTTTCACACATCCGGCTTTTTGGCGGATTCGGCGCACTCCAGTACAGTGTGATACAGTATAATGGCAGCGCAACAAGCTCCGGTCACATGCTGTCATGTGACCGAAGCATGTGACCCGGAAGTTACCGCAATGCCATTGTACTCTATCACACTGTACTGGAGAGCGCCCAATCCGCCAAAAAGCCGGATGTGTGACACGGCCCTAAGAAAAAATCCACAATTTTGCAATAGTTTTTTTTTTTTTTTTTTTTTTTTTTTTTTTAGTGGGGGTTATTTTTGCGTTATTCATTGCATATTGAGTGACCTGGTAATGAGAGTCCAGTGTTTACCGATCGGATTTATTTTATCGTTTTGATTTTACAGACGCGGTGAATGCGGTGTAAGATTCTTATTATTAGATGATGCGATGTGTAATAAAAGTGACGGATTTCACATTTGTGTTCCCAGCAGGGGCCCATGCAGAGTCCTCTCGGCACCCCCTCCCCTCAGGGTGGGGAGAATAATGGGGCGCTCGCCCTCACCGGATCCCAGGTCTCCGTGACCCGACGCCCGAGTAGCGCCGGCAGCACCAAGCATATTTCACGCTCCATCTCCGTCATCACCGATACCCGGAGCAGAGGGAACCAGGTGGTAAGAGGAGCCCTTTACCGCTCCATAGTAATGTGTGTCCAGGGCTCCAGGTCTTTTCCATTTTCAAGATCTGTGCTTGCTGTCGGTGAGTCGGAGCATTGAGTACAATGACTCCTGCTTGTTGAGGAGAGCTCTCTGACACACTGTAACGAGTGCTGCATCAGTGACACATGTAAGCAGTGAAAGCCTCCAGTTAGGCTAAGTTCACACTTCCGTTGTTTTGCATCAGTCACAATCCGTAGCCTTGAGGAATTATGATATCCTGCAAAATATTTTGCAGGAATCCAGTTTTTCCCCATAGGCTTCTATTAGTGACAGATTGCGACTGATGATGCTGCGTTGCATCCGCTGCGTCGCGGTCAGTCGTTTTTTAACTGACCGCCGGGCAGGAGCAACGCAGCATGTAACGTTTTTTGAGCAGCGCGATCCGTAGGATTTCGCTGCGCATGCGCTCTCTGGCTCCCCGCCCCCGTAACCAGGATAAACATCGGGTAACCAAGCAATGCGCTTTGGTTAGTTACCCGGTATTTACAGTGGTTACGGGGGCAGGGAGCCAGCGCTAAGCTGGTATCCAAGATAAATTTCGGGTAACCAAGCAACAAGTGTGCAAGGAGGCCGACACTTCACCACTCGGCTCCGCCCCCTCCCGCACTCCGCATGTGTACACACTCACTTGTCCTCAGCCCTGCAGTCCCCGCGGCACTGACGTCCTCAGCTCCACGGCTCCGCTCGGCTCCGCCCCCCCCTCGCGCTCTCTCTCTCTCTCTCTCTCTCTCTCTCTCTCTCTCTCTCTCTCTCTCTCTCTCTCTCTCTCTCTCTCAAAAAAATTATATGGATGTAATGTATGTACAGTATATCACAAGAGTGAGTACACCCCTCACAGTTTTGAAAATATTTTATATCTTTCATTGGACAATACTGAAGATCTGACACTATGATACAATGTAACGTAGTCGGTGTACAGCTTGTATAACAGTGTACATTTGGTGCCCTCTAAATGTCAAAACTGCTGGCAACAAAAGTGAGCACACCCTCAAGTGAAAATGGCCAAATTGTGCCCAAAGTGTCAATATTTTATGAGGCCACCATTATTTTCAAGAATTGCCTTAACTCTCTTGGTTAGGGAGTTCACTAGAGCTTCATAGCAGCCGCTGGATCCTCTTCCATCCTCCATGATGACATCACGGAGCTGGTGGATGTTAGAGACCTTGTGCTCCCCCACCATTTGAGGAGGCACCACAGATGCTCAATTGGGTTTAGGTTTGGAGACGCTTGTCCAGTCCAGTACATTTATCCTCAGTTTCTTTGGCAAGACAGTGGTTGTCTTGGAAGTGTTTTTGGGGTCGTTTGTTTGAATATGAACGGAGGGGTTTGTGCTCTGCTTCAGTATGTCACAGTAGATGTTGACGGTCATGGTTCCCTCAATAATCTGCAGCTCCCCATAACCGGCAGCACTCATGCAGACCCAAATTATGACACTCCCTCCACTATGTTTGACTGTAGGCAGGACACGCGTGTCTTTGTCCTCCACACATGCTTGACACCATCAAAACCAAATACGTTTATCTTGGTCTCATCAGACTATAGGGCATGGTTCCAGTAATCAATGTCCTTAGTCTGCTTGTCGTCATCAAACTGGGGGATTTCTTGTGCATCCTTTTTAGAAGAAGTTTCCTTCTTGTACAACAGCTATGTAGACCAATGTGATGCAGTGTGCGTTGTTTAGTCTGAACACAGACAGGCTGACCGCCCACCCCTGTAACCTCTTTTTTGCCATGAGGTGTCATATTAACCTGCCACTGACTAGTATGTGTGAGCGATAACCCCAAATGTAACGCACCTCCTCCCCATTCACACCTGAGACCTTGTAACACTAAGGAGTCACATGACATTGGAGAGGAAAAGTGACTAATTGAGCACAATTTGGCCATTTTTACTTAGGGGTGTACTCACTTTTGTTGCTGTGTGTTGAGTTATTTAGAGGGCACCATATTTGTACTGTTATACAAGCTGTACACTGACTACTGTACATGATATCAGCATGTCAAAAGTATGTGTGTGTCTATGTGATGCCGTATATACTTAAAAAAGATTTGCAAAATAACGTTTTGTTTTTTTTTTTGGGACTATTTTCAGGGTTTGCTTTTTTGCTAGAGATTTTTGTATCTATAACAAAATTTAAGACTTTCTATTTCTTTCTATTATTAAAAAAGTTGAAGTGATCATCAAACAGCAATTTTGCCATTTCAATTCTTTACGTTTTGGCATTCAAGAATAATGGGCTCCACGTAACTCTCCATACAGAATAATGGGCCCCACGTAGCCCTCCATACAGAATAATGGGCCCCACGTAGCCCTCCTTACAGAATAATTGGCCCCACGTAGCCCTCCAAGCAGAATAATGGGCCCCACGTAGCCCTCCATACAGAATAATGGGCCCCACGTAGCCCTCCATACAGAACAATGGGCCCCACATAGCCCTCCATACAGAATAATGGGCCCCACATAGCCCTCCATCCAGAATAATGGCCCCACGTAGCCCTCCATACAGAATAATGGCCCCACGTAGCCCTCCATACAGAATAATGGGCCCCACATAGCCCTCCTTACAGAATAATGGGCCCCACATAGCCCTCCTTACAGAATAATGGGCTCCACATACCCCTCCGTACAGAATAATGGGCCCCACGTAGCCCTCCATACAGAATAATGGGCCCCACGTAGCCCTCCATACAGAATAATGGGCTCCACATAGCCCTCCTTACAGAATAATGGGCCCCACGTAGCCCTCCATACAGAATAATGGGCCCCACGTAGCCCTCCATACAGAATAATGGATCCCACGTAGCCCTCCATACAGAATAATGGGCCCCACGTAGCCCTCCATACAGAATAATGGGCCCCACGTAGCCCTCCGTACAGAATGATGGGCCCCACATAGCCCTCCGTACAGAATAATGGGCCCCACATAGTCCTCCATACAGAATAATGGCCCACACATAGCCCTCCGTACAGAATAATGGACCCCACATAGTCTTCCATACAGAATAATGGGCCCCACATAGTCTTCCATACAGAATAATGGGCCCCACGTAGCCCTCCATACAGAATAATGGGCCCCACATAGCCCTCCATACAGAATAATGGGCCCCACGTAGCCCTCCATACCCATCAGTAGCCCTCTCACTGCCCTGACAGCCCATAAGAATCAGCCCACCATCGGCTTTCCTAAACCGTTTAATTGCTGCTGTGATAACTGCTGGCGGCCCCTAAGAGGTAACACTGGGGCATTTGGAGCGAGCGCAGATGGCAGCAGGTACACTCGGGGGCCGGCTGTATAACACAGGTGGCATTTGCTTTATGGAACGGCCTCCGCTTCGTCTAGAAAGTGTATGACTATTATGTAAGGGTATGTGAGGTGTCACAGGGGTATTAGCAATTTATAGGGTTATGGCATGTCACGTTTTGGGACTGCTGTGGCAGCTTTCCCCTGCTCAGTGGCGCCTCCCTTCTGGCTGTGGGTGGAATTGCATCACATTCACATTAAAACGATAAAGGGAATGCAGCACTAAACTGGCGACACGTCACTATTTTTCCCAGGGTATATCATTCAGCTGTATTTTATGTAAAACTTAACCCCTTCCACCACTATTGCTCTGACTGTCGCATGATTTCTCTCCTGAACAGAGGGACTCGCCCCGAGCCATCAATAACCTTCGTCGGTCCAACAGTACCACCCAGGTGACGCCGGGCAGCGGCTCGCTCTTCAGGTAACGGCGGTGTAGGCTGCAGGGCTGCGCTGCCCTTTGTCCTGATCCGGAGCGTCCTGCTCATATTCTGACCTTTGTGTTCCCAGCTGCTGTCCCTGGGGGTATAAATACATGAGGGTGGGGGGCCACTCAGCAGGAATGTGACAGATGTCACGCAGGGAGGAGCAGAGGGACGGACCACTCATTGTCAGACCATGGAGATTATCGCCTTCCTCTCTTTACTCAAAAGGTGAAGGTGGGGGTCTTACCTCCCCTCCCCCATAATTCCTGGTCAGGTGCTGTATTAGCAACACAAATTGAAGGGGGGCATCTAGAAGAGCATGTTACCTGAAATCACCGCAAATCTCAGTCTGCTTTTCCCACCTGCAGCTAGTAAGGCATGCTGGAACTTGTAGTCCATCAACGGGTGGATGGATGTTGATAAGACCCCCTTGTAGGTCTGCTTTTCATGCAGATGTAGAATATTACAGCTTCCACAAGGGTCGTCACACAGATCTCTTAGAAGAACGTGCCTCTCAGGGCTGTGGGAGAGCTGGGTGACAACCCCGGTGGAGGCCTTGGTTGTCGCCCATTCGTAAGGTCTTGTGTTATTTCTGATATTCTGCCCGTTTGTCTTTCTCAGCGGGGAGCGGCCGGAGGATTTCTTAGCCTTTTTTGAGAGCGGCTCTGTGGGAAGGAAGAAGCTTCATGGACTGGCCAAAACCCCCCCAGAGAAGAAGACCACGTGGAATATACTGGTACGTCCCCAGCGAACGGGTACCCTTCCAGTTCACTTTCACAGGGATGCTTGCAGGATCTCTGCTCTGTGTCAGGGAACGGAAACGTTTTCTTTTACTTTTCTAATACTTCTTACAGCTTAGAGCTTTCTACAGTTGTATCCAACCTGGACAATCGCCAGTGAGCAACACAAATCTTCATAATTTCATGCTTTGTATCATGTCTCCCCCTAAAGCTTCCAGTTTCTAAAAAACCCTGTTCCCCAGCTGCAGTTTGTTTTAAAAAGAACGATGTTCTGTACACACCCTCCCCAGGTCCGTCCCTGACTCTCCGCCTCTGCTCCTGCTGGCTGTTGCTGTCTGCAGCGCTGACGTCACGGTTGACAGTGCTGCAGCTCAGTTATTGGCTGTGGACAATAAAGCCCACCGGGAGCAGTTGTGAAGATTCAGTACTAGACCTGGGGAGGGTGAGTAATTTTTTTTTTTTTAAACTACAGACGAGGAAGAGGGGTCTTCTGAAACCAGAAAACCCCTTTCCGGCAGTGTGTCACAGAGGATTGTCCAGGCGGGGTGTAGTTGTATTGCCCCAGGTTTTTAGTGTCTGGTGGTTAAGAAGAATGTTTTCAGGAGAGTTGGGGTCCTGAAGATGGTGAGACATTTAGAGGAAACTTCTATCACAGCTCCACGTTTTTGGCCTAAGTCGCCAACTGTGGCACCAAAAAATTGGGACTATTTTCACTTTTTCTTTGCCGTTTTTCCTACAGAGTGTGTTGGGCTTAGTTAGAGGGGGATGGGACAGCCGCGGTCCAATAGATTTTTTTATCATTTGGTTGTGTGAATAATTTTATGCCTTGATGTTTCACAGGATGACCAGCCTCGTGCTTTTTCTATACCCTCAAGTGCCCGCAGTGCCAGCTCGGTTCAGAGCCTGAGCATGAAGAGGAGAGAGATGCCCGCTCTGGCGCCCAATTTTCCAGCAAACAACAGGTATTTTCTTTGGCATTGCCGTGGCTCAGCTAAAATTTGGTGAATCAGCGTCACCTGTTTTGGTGCAAATGAAAGTGACAATAGGAGGAACAGTAAGACAACCCCACAAAAGGAGGGGTGCAGGTGGTGGCCACAGACAGTGACTCGCTTCTTCTATAGTTTTCCCTGTGTCTTTGTCACTACTGGTAGCGTGAGGCGGTACCCGCTGCCCAATCATGTAGCACAGGTTGTCTCCCTCCTCTAGCATGGCACATCCATACGTGACGCCACAACTAGGTTTGCAGTGTCTTCTAGCACTGTCTCGGGAGCAGATGCCAGGACATCTCCCGAAGGAGAGCTGGACCAGGACATTGAAGGGCATCAACCCAGCAGCAGGATCAGTATCTGCTCCTTGTGCAAGCGCCCTACATAATGGCCACCAGCTGCTACTGGTGCCCATGATTGTGACCAAACATTCAGAAACAGACTGCATGAGGGTAGTATGTGGATCTGACGTCCTCTAGTGGGACCTGAGCACGTGTGCCAGGCAGGAAAGAGTCCGGAGATACAGAGGTGAACGTTACGCTGCATACAACATCATCTAGCATGACTGGTTTGGTGATGGATCAGTGATCTGGGGAGGCACATGCTAGGGGAGGTTGCCCAGACCTCCACGTGAGCCATCGTCCGACTTTTAACTGCTGCAGTCAGCTCTGAATTGCTGCTGGTACAGGACGTTGCTAGCCTCGTAGCCACTATATGTTGGCCGTTCCTGGATGCCAAAAAGCACTGATGCCAATTGTGAGGTAAATCCGGAGATATGACGATAAATCATGATATTCAAGTATGTCAGGAAGCCCTCTCCTGGTGTCACCCCCCCTTTCCTTCACACAACTGGTTTAGCAACAAATCCCATGGCCATGTCCTGTGATATGGAAATTAGGTGGCTTAGGGACAATGGACACAGGATGACTCCCTGCCGTCACCCTGTAGTAGGAGCTGCTAGCTAGTTAGCAAGGCTATGGAAATAGCCAGACAGAACGACTCCAGTAAAAAATGGTTCATATCTCGCAAGCCATATTTCCGATAAATATGGCAACCATAAAAATGGTGTCTCCGCATGTGGACGATGCCGGCACACCCTTTTTATGGGAGCAGGACATTGGGAAATGCCCCAGGCGTGATATCAGCCAATGGGGAACTGGCAGACAGGTCATGAGTCCCCTCGTTCTGTAGCTAAATTCATAACTGTCACAATGAGAGCATTGGCGTCCGCCTACGACGCTCCCAGGCCAAGTTATGGCCATATTCCATGTTGTGGATTTTGTCCATAACTCCAGCCAGGGGTGGAGCAGTGCTTCCCTGTGAGGTCACTAAGGTAGGAGGGGACCTGGATTGCCCAGGTTGATAACCCTACTTCGGCCATTTTCCAGTGTTCTTCTGCTCGGGGGCCTGGTTGGGAAAGACCTGTGAGGGAGTTCCTGGAAACCTGGTCTACAGCGCCCCCCTGTGGCCAGATGCAACAAGGTAACTGCTGGAACTGTGTATGCCTGTTTGTAACCCATGCTTTGATTGTAACTGTACTCTGACATATGTATATTCTGTAGATTCCCTATTGTATATATTGTAGTTTCTAGTGTGCTTTAGGCTGATTAAATTATATAATTAATCTTGGGCTGTTCTGTTATCTCGATCTTGAATCCCACGTCTGTGTGTTCGGCTAATAGTTACCGTAAATCGGTTGGTGGCAGCGAATTGTGCCAAGGATTATTGTGGGGAGGCCAGTGAGATTCGGGGAGATTTTATATATTCCGCCCGCGGAGGTCGGGGGAATATATACCTTACTCTCACCGGGGACCCTTCAATAATCGGCATAAGTAGTATAGCGGCCTCCTTGCTTATGGTCGGGCAATTCCATAATTGGCCTGACTATAAGAGGGGCGCTAGAGAGCGCGTCACGTGCTCTGTCTGTCGGTCGGGAGGTATAAAGGAGGGGTGACCCCCACTTGTTACCCCCCGATTGTGACGTACTGGTAGCCAGCGCGGGGGATTTCTGAGTGACCCCCCCGGTGGTTTGTGACATATTGGTGGCATAGCGGTGGGATCGAGATAATAGTGTGTGTGAGTGTGAGACCCATACTCCCAGACACTAAAGACTGCCTGCAGCAGCTGTGGCTGCTGGGGTCTTCAGACTAGCTCAACACTAGAGTGTCAGAGTGCGGATACTGTAAGGTGTGTGGAGGCATCAGGTGTCAGTTCTGTGTCAGTGACCAAAAGTCTGCAAGAATGGCTGATGGCACCAGGAGCAGAGCTATGCAACTGGCCAATGCTAAGGCAGGAGCCGAGGAGAGGGAGGACGGTGCTGTGGACAGCAATGAGGAGGTTGCCCACGAGTCCTCCAGGAGCTCGACGCCAGAAAACCGTTCTGCCGAGGACATTGCGCAACCTGGCACTGCTGGACAAGATGAGGAGGAGCTCACCCAAGGTTCCTCAACGAGCCAGATGCCAGCCCTCCGCTCTGAAAGGGACAGTGAATCGCCTAGCTCTGCAGCGTGCCGCAGATCACCACGTGCCATTCCACCGAGCCTGGGAGGCTCGGATAGCCTTCTTCAAATGGCTATG
Source organism: Anomaloglossus baeobatrachus (assembly GCF_048569485.1). Lineage (NCBI taxonomy): Eukaryota > Metazoa > Chordata > Amphibia > Anura > Aromobatidae > Anomaloglossus > Anomaloglossus baeobatrachus. The sequence goes on from NC_134357.1 coordinate 489,651,448, forward strand.
GCCCTTCTCCAGGCTGGAGACCAGAAGGGCTACAAGGAACTCCTGGCAGAGCGCAGGGCAGAGCGGCAGGCAGCGCGTGACGCTGAGGCTGCGGAGCGGCACGCAGAGCGTGAGGCTGCGGAGCGAGAGCGGCAGGCAGCGCGTGAAGAGCGAGAGCGACAGGCAGACCGTGACTACCAGCTGCAGCTAGCTCAGCTCCGGCCCTCATCAGCCACACGTGACCTTCGAGACACCAAACTTCCAAAGGTCCGTGTTGAGGACTTCCCAGTGCTGGAGAAGGATGGAGACTTGGACTCCTTCTTGACTGCTTTTGAACGGACTTGCCTGCAGCACCATCTGGACAAGGACCAGTGGGCCAAATACCTGACCCCCCGTTTAAGGGGTAAGGCCCTGGATGTCCTTGGGGACTTGCCTGCTGAGGCAGATCAGGGCTACGACACCATCAAGCGGGCCCTGATCCAACAGTACAACCTCACTCCAGAGTCCTACCGCAAGAAGTTCCGGAGCCTACAGAAGGGACCAAAGGACTCCTGGGCTGACCACCGGCGGGCACTTGCCCGAGCTGCCGACCACTGGACCCAAGGCCTGCAGCTTTCCACCGGACCGGAGATCCTGGACTTGTTCATCACGGAGCAACTCTTGTGGAACTGCCCTGAGGATCTCCGCCAGTTCATCCGAGACCAGAAGCCAAAGGGGTCCACGGCTACAGCTGCCCTTGCCGATGACTACACCAACAACCGGGCCCCTGAGGCCAGGAGAGCGGCCACCAGCAGCACCTGGAGAGGGGGTAAGATGAATTCTGCGACTGCCCCACCTGCCCCTAGACTGCAGGGGGTGTCCCCCTCAACTCCCCCCTCCAGGCCCGTGGCAGAGCCCAGACGGTGCCACCAGTGCAACCTACCTGGACACTTCAAGGCCATGTGCCCTCAGCGTCCCAAGGGCCCGGCTCCGTCCCCGTCCCAAGGGCCGCCCAAGGTGTATTGTGTGGGTGGGGGTGGTGGTAGGTCCCTGGACAGCTTCCAACCTGTCACCGTCGGCCGGTCTGTGACCATAGGACTGCGAGACAGCGCCTCGGAGGTGACTCGGGTGCGGCCTGAGATGGTGTCCCCCCAAGACTTGATCCCTGGAAAAACCCTCGCTGTCTCCGGGATTAGAGGCACTGACCCGGCGCTGCCTGTTGCTGACATTTATGTGGACTGGGGCGCAGGGCGAGGGGTGAGGGAGGTGGGGGTAACTGATCGGATCCCTGCAAACGTGCTACTTGGGACAGATTTGGGGCAGATAACCTCCCAGTTCGGGCCCCAACCAAGGGCTGAACCTTCAGCCAGTACTGACATGCCTCCGGACAATGTTAATGTGTTATCTATGAATGATGTAAGGGAGGAGGGAGTGAACTCTGATATTTCTGCTTGCATAGACACCATAGACACACACACAGCTGCAGCTGTGACAGGAGGGGAGGGGGTCAGAGAAAGGTGTGACAATGCCTCTACAAGTAACCAGCCTGTGAGCTGGGATCTGTTGCCCTCTGCAGGGATAAGCAGAGAGCAGGGTGCTGCAGGGGGAGGACCAGTGTGTGGGGTGGGGGCTACCACAGCAAATGTGGGGTCCCCAGAGATTTCACAGCGGGGTTCTGTTGCTGCAGGAGGGGAACAGGCAGGTGAGATTGGGGCCGGTCCAGGAGCGGAAGTGCTCCCAGGTAAGATCTCGGTGCATGGTTCCCCCACAACCGGGGTGTCAGGAAGCCAGGTAGGTCTGCCTGAACCGGCGACTTGGTCAGGAACGGAGGAGGAGCAGGCACGACCCACGGTCGCAGCGGCTGTGGCCGCTGTCACCCGCAGTGGGAGTGCTGGAAGCCAAGGGGCCTCCCGGAGGTCCGATAGCTCTTCCCCTTCTGACCAAGTGGCAGCCGAGTCAGGTGGAGGCCAGGACACAGGTCCCGGGGTACTGACTGAAGATGTGACAGTCTCGTCGATTCTGGCCACATCTAGTCAGGGGTTTCAGGCAGCGTTAGAAGCTGACGACAGCCTGAAAGCTCTTAAGGAGCAGGCGGCACAGCCTCCCTCGGACTCGGACCCGGAGCGAGTGGTCTGGGACCAAGGACGGCTGTACCGGGCCACGGTCCAGCAGGGTTCACCGGAGGCGTGGCCCAGGGACCGACAGTTGGTGGTACCCTATCCGTTCCGGACGGAGTTGTTGCGGATCGCACATGAGATTCCGATGGCCGGACACCTAGGGATCGCTAAGACCAAGGCCAGGTTAAACCAGCATTTCTACTGGCCAAAAATGGGGGCCGATGTGGCTGCCTACTGCCGTTCGTGTGAAACCTGTCAGAGAGTGGGGAAGGCGGGGCCACGCCCCAAAGCCCCACTGGTATCTCTGCCAATCATCGATGAGCCTTTCAGGAGGGTGGCTGTGGATCTGGTCGGCCCGCTGGCCATCCCCAGCAGCTCCGGGAAACGCTTCATACTGACGGTAGTGGACTATGCCACCCGGTACCCAGAAGCAGTGGCCTTGTCGTCCATTCGGGCTGACAAGGTGGCCACCGCATTGCTGGAGATTTTCTCCCGAGTGGGTTTTCCCCAGGAAATGCTCACTGACCGGGGGACCCAATTCATGTCCCAGCTGATGGAGGCCCTCTGTAAGCAAGTCCAGGTGCGACATCTGGTGGCCAGCCCGTACCATCCACAGACTAATGGCCTGTGCGAGCGGTTCAATGGCACCTTAAAGCAGATGCTTAAGATGTTGGTCGACTCCCATGGGCGTGACTGGGAGCGGTATCTCCCACACCTGTTATTTGCTTACCGGGAGGTTCCACAGGCCTCAACAGGATTCTCACCGTTTGAGCTCCTGTACGGGCGACGTGTGCGGGGCCCCCTGGCTCTGGTGAAAGAGGCTTGGGAAGGGGATTTGGCCACCCCTGGAGTGTCGGTTATCGAGTATGTCATGCGCTTCCGGGACAAAATGCAGGCCTTGACGCAACTGGTACACGACAATATGGCTCAAGCCCAGGCCGATCAGAAGCGTTGGTACGACCAGAACGCTTGTGAGAGGACCTACCAAGTGGGTCAAAAGGTGTGGGTACTGGTCCCCGTACCACAGGACAAGCTTCAGGCAGCCTGGGAAGGCCCATACCTCGTGTACCAGCAGCTCAACCCTGTAACGTACCTGGTCACCCTGGACCCTGCCCGTGGAAGGCGGAAGCCCTTCCATGTGAACATGATGAAGGCACATCATGAGCGGGAGGCATGTGCGCTCCCCGTGTGCAACCTGCCCGAGGAGGGAGAAGCGGAAACCCTCTTGGATATGCTAGCCCAGGTTAGGGCAGGCGGATCCATTGAGGATGTGGAGGTTGGCCACCAGCTCTTGGAAGACCAACGGTCCCAGCTGTGGGCCACCCTCCTCCCCTTCCGGGGGTTGTTTACCAACCAGCCCGGAAGGACTGACTTGGCTGTCCATCACGTGGACACTGGGGATCATCCCCCGATCCGGCGTTCAGCATATCGGGTCTCCCTGGAGGTGCAGCAACACATGCGCCAGGAGATTGACGAGATGCTGAAGCTGGGGGTGATCCAGGCATCCAACAGCGCTTGGGCCTCGCCTGTAGTCCTCGTCCCTAAGAAGGACCGAACCACTCGGTTCTGCGTGGACTACAGGGGGCTCAATGCGGTCACGGTCGCCGATGCGTACCCAATGCCACGCATCGATGACCTGCTCGATCAGTTGGCCGGGGCTCAGTACCTGACCATCATGGATCTGAGCCGGGGATATTGGCAGATCCCCCTGACTCGCAAGGCCAGGGAACGCTCTGCCTTTATTACCCCATTTGGACTGTACGAGTCCACGGTGATGCCATTCGGGATGAGGAATGCCCCTGCCACTTTCCAGCGGATGGTCAACACCCTGCTCAAGGGACTTGAAGGGTACGCGGCCGCGTACCTGGATGACATTGCCGTCTTCAGTCCCACCTGGGAGGACCACCTAGAGCATCTAGCACAGGTGCTCAGGCGGATCCACCGGGCAGGTTTGACCATCAAGCCGGGAAAGTGTCAGCTGGCCATGAGCGAGGTCCAGTACCTCGGTCACCGGGTAGGTGGGAGAACACTGAAGCCCGAGCCTGAGAAAGTGGAAGCCATCGCATCCTGGCCCACCCCCAGGACCAAGAAGCAGGTGATGTCCTTCTTGGGGACCGCTGGGTACTATAGGAGGTTTGTTCCATGCTATAGTAGCCTGGCAAAGCCCTTGACGGACCTCACCAGGAAGAAGCTGCCCTCTGCAGTCGATTGGACAATGGACTGCGAGACAGCCTTCCGGGCCCTAAAGGACGCCCTGTCCAGCCCGCCCGTGCTACAGGCAGCCGACTTCACGCGGCCGTTTGTAGTACAGACCGACGCCAGTGACTTCGGCCTCGGTGCGGTGCTCAGCCAGGTGGACTCTGCGAGCCAAGAGCACCCAGTCTTGTACCTGAGCAGGAAGCTGTTACCAAGGGAAGTTGCCTATTCCACGATGGAGAAGGAGTGCCTGGCCATAGTGTGGGCCCTGCAGCGTCTGCAACCCTATCTATACGGGCGCCACTTCATCGTGGAGACGGACCACAATCCCCTCAGCTGGTTGCACACCGTCTCTGGGACGAATGGGCGATTGTTGCGATGGAGCCTTGCGCTCCAGCAATACAACTTCACCATTCGCCACAAAAGGGGCCGTGACCACGGTAACGCAGACGGGCTGTCCCGACAAGGAGAGGTCGCGGACGGGCGCACGGGGGAACACCGGAGTGTGCTGCCCCCTAGCGCCCTCAAAAGGGGGGAGGTGTGAGGTAAATCCGGAGATATGACGATAAATCATGATATTCAAGTATGTCAGGAAGCCCTCTCCTGGTGTCACCCCCCCTTTCCTTCACACAACTGGTTTAGCAACAAATCCCATGGCCATGTCCTGTGATATGGAAATTAGGTGGCTTAGGGACAATGGACACAGGATGACTCCCTGCCGTCACCCTGTAGTAGGAGCTGCTAGCTAGTTAGCAAGGCTATGGAAATAGCCAGACAGAACGACTCCAGTAAAAAATGGTTCATATCTCGCAAGCCATATTTCCGATAAATATGGCAACCATAAAAATGGTGTCTCCGCATGTGGACGATGCCGGCACACCCTTTTTATGGGAGCAGGACATTGGGAAATGCCCCAGGCGTGATATCAGCCAATGGGGAACTGGCAGACAGGTCATGAGTCCCCTCGTTCTGTAGCTAAATTCATAACTGTCACAATGAGAGCATTGGCGTCCGCCTACGACGCTCCCAGGCCAAGTTATGGCCATATTCCATGTTGTGGATTTTGTCCATAACTCCAGCCAGGGGTGGAGCAGTGCTTCCCTGTGAGGTCACTAAGGTAGGAGGGGACCTGGATTGCCCAGGTTGATAACCCTACTTCGGCCATTTTCCAGTGTTCTTCTGCTCGGGGGCCTGGTTGGGAAAGACCTGTGAGGGAGTTCCTGGAAACCTGGTCTACAGCGCCCCCCTGTGGCCAGACGCAACAAGGTAACTGCTGGAACTGTGTATGCCTGTTTGTAACCCATGCTTTGATTGTAACTGTACTCTGACATATGTATATTCTGTAGATTCCCTATTGTATATATTGTAGTTTCTAGTGTGCTTTAGGCTGATTAAATTATATAATTAATCTTGGGCTGTTCTGTTATCTCGATCTTGAATCCCACGTCTGTGTGTTCGGCTAATAGTTACCGTAAATCGGTTGGTGGCAGCGAATTGTGCCAAGGATTATTGTGGGGAGGCCAGTGAGATTCGGGGAGATTTTATATATTCCGCCCGCGGAGGTCGGGGGAATATATACCTTACTCTCACCGGGGACCCTTCAATAATCGGCATAAGTAGTATAGCGGCCTCCTTGCTTATGGTCGGGCAATTCCATAATTGGCCTGACTATAAGAGGGGCGCTAGAGAGCGCGTCACGTGCTCTGTCTGTCGGTCGGGAGGTATAAAGGAGGGGTGACCCCCACTTGTTACCCCCCGATTGTGACGTACTGGTAGCCAGCGCGGGGGATTTCTGAGTGACCCCCCCGGTGGTTTGTGACACCAATGACTAGTCCTCATGGTCCCCAGACATGAATGCAACAGAAATGAGAAAACTGACGGCACTTCTTAACAGACAATGTTGGGTCCCTACCTAAATGTCTCTACCCGGGCTGAAAAGCATACAATTTTATAGGCAGGCAGAAACCTGCTAACAGGAAATGAAGAGTCTCCTTAAGCTGATGAGAAGGAGTGCTCAGACAGAAGGCATGACCCTATAATCTAACATGAGAAACCTGACGGCACTTCCGAACAGATGACGCTAGTTCCCTACCTAAATGCCTCTACTTGGGCTTGTGGGAGAAAAAGGAGGAGGGGGGGAAAGGAACCTGCTAAAAGGAAATTAAAATTCACCCTAAGCTGGTGGGAAGGAATGCTCAGTCAGAAGGCATGACCCTATAATCTAAAATGAGAAAACTGATGGCACTTCCTAGCAGACAAATGTGAACAGGTGCAAACTGAACATGATAGATATATATAATTTTATTTTTCTCTTTAGAGTATTACCATTTTTTTTCTCCTGTGTTTAGGAGTAACAAGGGGACCGTAGGAAACACCGTAACCACCATGGTGCACAATAACTATTCATCCGGCGATCGAGGACTCGCTGCCAAGAGCTCCAACCAGAAACCGCCATCTCTAAAGTAAGCCTGCTGTGGTTATATTAATGGAGGAGATACAAGGGGTATCCAGCTTTGTAGGAGATTTAAAGAAATAAAAAAAATAAAAATCTTCATTTGTATTTATACAAACAGCGCCATCTTCTCTCTTGGGCTGGGTCTGGTATTGCAGCTTATCCCCATTCAGTGTTTCCATAACTCTCATTTTCTTCTATGGAAAGTCCAAGCGCAGCCTGTCTGCTGCCTGTAACTACTCAGGGTTTGGGGGGCACCCAGTGGCCATACAGTATAGTTAATGCTAAGCCCCTCATTCTTCTGCACATCCCTCCAGTTAGGTATTTTTTCTCCTGGAGATAAGTGGTGCTTGGAGTACCTAGCAGCTGTTTATCTTGCTCACATAATGCGCCTTTCTTCTTCATCTTCCTCAGTAATCAGAGGACACCAAATGGCGAAGAATCAGGAAGCAGCTTCCAGAAATCCCAGAAAAATCTGTCCGGCACCAACAACCTGGGGCGCAACAACGCCGGAGGAAGCGCAGCCCAGAAGCGCAAAGAGGTCACTGCGGAAGAGGCGGAGCGGTCAGTGCTTTCCTTTTTTTTTTTTTTTTTTTTTTTTTTTTTTTCTTTTCCCTTATGTTTTATGTCAGACTTAGATATTTGGCTAAATTCCCCCCTCCCCCATTTCCTTTATTTCTATTGCTCACTAATTTTCCTCTTTTTGGGCACATCTGCACTTTCCTAAAATACTCTGTGCTGCTGAGGATACTAATGTTTTTCCTTCTTGTCTGCGACCTCCCATTTGTCATCATAATACTTGTCCTATCTCCAGTACAATCATATAGTTTACACTGGTCACTGCCTCCAACTAGATCAGCACACTCGTCCCCTGAAATACTCTGTGCTGCTGTGTGCTGGTATACCTTTCTTTCGTTGTGTGACCTCCTGTTTGTCTCCCATATGCCCTATAACTCATATAGCTCTGTCTTAAGCAACCTAGTGAAACCTGTGGACCGGTCACTGCCTCCAACAAGGTCGGCACACTCCACTCCTGCTGCAGTCACCGTTCCCATTATCTAATTGGTTATGCCTCTGTGAAGTCGATCTGATCAGTCACTGATCCCGGGCGTCTTTCTCCCGCACAGGTTTATTCTGCAAGTGAACAATGCTGCCATCACCATTCAGCGGTGGTACAGGCGTCAGCGTCAAAAGCGAAGATCTGGGGAGGAAGCGCTACGGCATATGTTGGCCTCCAAAAAAGAGGTAACATGGCATATCGGGGTGTTTGGTGGGGCAGCGACCACTGGCGGTCTCGTCACCCTCTATCAGGGCTGGTCACACATGCTCAGTCATTCTCTGTAGAAGCGGCCTTGCAGAATGGAGACCCCCTCAGGATCGGACCTGCAAGGATCACAGGCTTATGGATTATATCTGGAAGCTCATGTAATGTGACATCTGGTCACGTGTGTGTGTGTGTGTGTGTGTGTGTGTCCAGAAGGGACACTACTCTCTATAAAAGGTCCCATACACATGTGGCTGAATCATGGATTTCCCAGTTATCTAGTGTGCTGTGGGGGTTCACCGGAATCCTCCCTGATAGCAGGTGTTGGGGGGGGGATTGGACATCTTGGCAGCAGCCTGCCTCTTTCTGTCTAAAGAAAAGACATTTATGGGGGAGTTTAATATACTAACCCCTTTAATGATTCATGAAGGCTATATCAGCCACTGTCCGGGTCAGGGTGCATGGAGTCGGCTAAGCTGAGCCCACTCCACCCAGGGCGATGGCTGCTGTCAACCCCTAATGCTCCTTGTGGCTATATTGGCCATGGTGCAGTCAGGGCGATCACTGCTGTCAACCCCTAATGCTCCACGTTGGATGTAGAAGCCATGGTACAGTCAGGGCGATCATTGCTGTCAACCCCTAATGCTCCATCTATATATATAATTGCCTTATTCTGTCTGTCTGTCTGTCTGTCTGTCTGTCTGTCTGTCTGTCTGTCTGTCATGCTCCAAAATTGTGTCCTTACGGTGACACAAAGCTGATTGGCCGCTGGGCTCGCCATGGCCCCGCCCCCCCACACGGATTGGCCGCTCGCCCAGGCTGCGCCCCCACACAGATTGGCCAGCCGCTCGCCCAGGCTCCGCCCCCCCACAGATTGGCCTCTCGCCCCGGCACCCTGCAGGCATTGGCAATTCAGCCACGCCACGCCCCGCCCCCCTCACGCAATGCACGCTAGCTCTGGCCCCGCCCCCTCCCTCCCCCCGCGCATTCCCCGAACTGACACGGCTGTCACGGAGGTGAGTACTGTACTCCCCCCCCCCCCCTTGGCCCCCGCTCGCACGGGAGTGGTGTGGATACGTTGGTAACCATGCTCGCATGGTTACAAGTGCATCAAGGTCCTGCTGCGGCGGAAGATCCACACGCACACACATAACAGCACACACACAAACATACACACACATCAGATCACACTCACTCTCACACACACCTCACACGCACCTCACACACACCTCACATCGCATCCACACACTCACAGCATCCGGCGATATCGCTTGCTTCTCGGCCTCGATACTGTGCTGTTGTGACCTTCCAGGACCTGACGGAGGATCACATGGCCAGAGGCATGTGGTATCTCCGGATGTTGTGAGTTTGAGCGCGTATGTGCGATATCGTCAGTGTCTGTGTGTGTGAGTGCATGCGATCGGGTGTGTGTGAGTGGATGCGATCGGGTGTGTGTGAGTGGATGCGATCGGGTGTGTGTGAGTGGATGCGATCGGGTGTGTGAGTGTCGGCAGAGGAGCACGGCGTGCTGGAGGAGGCTGGGAGCAGAGAGGCTGATCATGGGGAAGGCTGGGAGGGGGAGGCTGATGCTGGGGGAGACTGGGAGGGGAAGGCTGATGCTGAAGGAGGCTGGGAGGAAGGAGGCTGGGAGGAGAGAGGCTGATCCTGGGGAAGGCTGGGAAGGGGAGGCTGATGCTGAGGGAGGCTGGAAGGAGAGAGGCTGATGCTGGAGGAGGCTGAAAGGAGAGAGGCTGAGGCTGGGAGGAGAGAGGCTGATGCTGGGGAAGGCTGATGCTGAGGGAGGCTGGGAGGGGAAAGCTGATGCTGGGGAAGGCTGGGAGGACGGAGGCTGGGAGGAGAGAGGCTGATCCTGGGGAAGGCTGGGAGAGGGAGGCTGATGCTGGGGGAGGCTGGAAGGAGAGAGGCTGATGCTGGGGGAGGCTGGAAGAAGAGAGGCTGATGCTGGGGGAGGCTGATGCTGGGGGAGGCTGATGCTGGGGGAGGCTGGGAGGAGAGAGGCTGATGCTGGGGAAGGCTGGGAGGAGAGAGGCTGATGCTGGGGACAGAGAGGAGAGGCTGATGCTGGGAGGAGAGAGGCTGATGCTGGGAGGAGAGAGGCTGATGCTGGGGGAGGCTGGGAGGGGGAGGCTGATGCTGGGGGAGGCTGGGACGAGGGAGGCTGATGCTGGTGGAGGCTGATGCTTGGGGAGGCTGATGCTGGGGGAGGCTGGAAGGAGAGAGGCTGATACTGGTGGAGGCTGATGCTTGGGGAGGCTGATGCTGGGGGAGACTGGGAGGGGAAGGCTGATGCTGAGGGAGGCTGGGAGGGGGAGGCTGGGAGGAAGGAGGCTGGGAGGAGAGAGGCTGATCCTGGGGAAGGCTGGGAACGGGAGGCTGATGCTGAGGGAGGCTGGAAGGCGAGAGGCTGATGCTGGGGGAGGCTGGAAGGAGAGAGGCTGATGCTGGTGGAGGCTGATGCTTGGGGAGGCTGATGCTGGGGGAGACTGGGAGCGGAAGGCTGATGCTGAGGGAGGCTGGGAGGGGGAGGCTGGGAGGAAGGAGGCTGGGAGGAGAGAGGCTGATCCTGGGGAAGGCTGGGAAGGGGAGGCTGATGCTGAGGGAGGCTGGAAGGAGAGAGGCTGATGCTGGGGGAGGCTGGAAGGAGAGAGGCTGAGGCTGGGAGGAGAGAGGCTGATGCTGGAGAAGGCTGATGCTGAGGGAGGCTGGGAGGGGAAAGCTGATGCTGGGGAAGGCTGGGAGGACGGAGGCTGGGAGGAGAGAGGCTGATCCTGGGGAAGGCTGGGAGAGGGAGGCTGATGCTGGAGGAGGCTGGAAGGAGAGAGGCTGATGCTGGCGGAGGCTGATGCTGGGGGAGGCTGGAAGGAGAGAGTCTGATGCTGGTGGAGGCTGATGCTTGGGGAGGCTGGGAGAGGGAGGCTGATGCTGAGGGAGGCTGATGCTGGGGGAGGCTGGGAGAGGGAGGCTGATGCTGGGGGAGGGTGGGAGGAGGGAGGCTGGGAGGAGAGAGGCTGATGCTGGGGAAGGCTGGGAGGAGAGAGGCTGATGCTGGGGACAGAGAGGAGAGGCTGATGCTGGGAGGAGAGAGGCTGATGCTGGGAGGAGAGAGGCTGATGCTAGGATGAGAGAGGCTGATGCTAGGAGGAGAGAGGCTGATGCTGGGGAAGGCTGGGAGGAGAGAGGCTGATGCTGGGGACAGAGAGGAGAGGCTGATGCTGGGAGGAGAGAGGCTGATGCTAGGATGAGAGAGGCTGATGCTAGGAGGAGAGAGGCTGATGCTGGGAGGAGAGAGGCTGATGCTGGGGGCAGAGAAGCTGATGCTGGGGGCAGAGAGGCTGATGCTGGTGCAGCATGGGGGATGGAGCACGATAGGGGGGTGCGCAGCATCGGGGATGGAGCATGATGGGGGGGGTGCGCAGCATCGGGGATGGAGCACGATGGGGAGTGCGGAGTATGGCGGATGGAGCACGTTTGGGAGTGCGCAGCATGGCGGATGGAGCACGTTTGGGAGTGCGCAGCATGGGAGATGGAGCACGATGGGGGGTGCGCAGCATAGGGGATGGAGCACGATGGGGAGTGCGCTGCATGGGGGATGGAGCACGTTTGGGAGTGTGCACCTCCCCCCAACACACACACGCGCGCGCACTGCACAACACACCACACATCACACACACACACACACTGGGAACCACAAACAACTGCCCTACACAGACACCCACACACACAGACAACGCTGCACACACACAACACCCAACACACAAACACCGCGGCACACACAAATATACGCACATACCGCACAACACACACATTGCACAAAACATACCTCCCCCCAAAACACACCACACACACACAAACCGCGCAACACACACACAACGCTACAGACACACAGCGCTCCACAAACAACGCAACACACGCAACACACATACAACACCGCTCTCACCCCCCGTCACACCCAGACAACACCCAGAACATGTACAGCCCCTACACAAACACTTGGTAACTACACACAACAACTATATATATATATATATATAACAAAAATCATACATGAGCTACACAATACGTAAATTCTAGAATACCCGATGCGTAGAATCGGGCCACCTTCTAGTGTTAGATATAAAAGCCATGGTACAGTCAGGGCGATCACTGCTCTTAACCCCTTAATGCTCCATGTTGGATATAGAAGCCATGGTACAGTCAGGGCGATCACTGCTGTTAACCCCTTGATGCTCCACGTTAGATATACAAGCCATGGTACGGTCTGGGCGATCACTGCTGTTAACCCCTTAATGCTCCACGTTGGATATAGAAGCCATGGTACAGTCAGGGCGATCACTTTTGTTAACCCCTTAAATGCCTCTGTCAATAACTAACAGCAATTTTTGAGCGCCCATCTGCCCTGCTTCGTAATGCGATTGTGGCAGCTGAAGGCCGCCGTTGCTGCTGTTAGGTTTCCTGCGATGTCTGGACTTCATAGGAGACTGTGATTTATTTTGCTGTAGACAACAACAGTGTGGTATTGCAGTATATATTACGATCGCACTTTCCAGTCACCTTGTGGGGACTGGAAAAAAAACAAAACACATGAATATGTTTTTAAAAAAAAGTTACAGATCTCAGAAAATAGCGATACCAACCATTATTTATTTATTTATTTATTTATTTATTTATCGTTCCTTTGGGAGACCCAGACCTTGGGTGTTTAGCTTCTGACTCCGGAGGACACACAAAGTACTACACTTAAAAGTGTAGCTCCTCCCTCTGAGCTTATACACCCCCTGGTGAGCCAGTCCCAGCCAGTTTATCGCTTTGTGTTCAGGAGGCATACATCCACACATGCATTCTCATGATTTTTTTCTTTTTTTGGAAGAGATTGAAGAAGTGCGGGTCCACGTCTGGACCCCCGGTATGTCCCTTCTCACCCCACTGTGTCGGCGGTGTTGTAAGGTTGATATCCAAGGCTGGAGCCTTACATGCCGTGCTCCTTGACCATCCCTCCTGGGCTCTGGCTTGAAGTGGGAGCCAGCGCGGTCTCCATGCCTGGCAGGAGACCGGTCTCCATCCACAGCCCCTTGAGGATTCTGCTGGACCGGAGCACTCATCCCCAGGGACCTGGCCCTGCGTCTCAGCAGCTAAGTACCTGAGACGCTCATATGTTGGGGGTCCCTGTTCTTTATGTATGGGGAGAGTGTGCTGAATGTATTTTCTTCGGCGCTCCATTGGGAGACCCAGACGATTGGGTGTATAGCTACTGCCTCCGGAGGCCACACAAAGTATTACACTAAAAAGTGTAAGGCCCCTCCCCTTCTGCATATACACCCCCCGTGGGATCACGGGCTATTCAGTTTTATGCTTTGTGCGAAGGAGGTCAGACATCCACGCATAGCTCCACTGTTTAGTCAGCAGCAGCTGCTGACTATGTCGGATGGAAGAAAAGAGGGCCCATACTTGGGCCCCCAGCATGCTCCCTTCTCACCCCACTTTTGTCGGCGGTGTTTGTTAAGGTTGAGGTACCCATTGCGGGTACGGAGGCTGGAGCCCACATGCTGCTTTCCTTCCCCATCCCCCTGAGGGCTCTGGGTGAAGTGGGATCTTACCGGCCTCCAGGCTCTGAGGCCGGGCTCCATCCACAGACCCGGAGATCCTGCTGGAATGGAGCTGAGTATCGTCAGGGACAAGGCCCTGCAACGTTAAGGTACTCTGTGTCCCCGTACAGACCACGCACACACACACCAGCATGCTGGGTGTGTTAGTGCGCCGGGGACAACAGCGCTGCGCGCTGGGGCTATACTCACTGCAGCTTAGCTGAGTGAGTTAATGTGTGGGAAACTGCCGCGCCGGCCGCGGCTAGAAGCTGCGGCGCGGATGAGACTTGTGGTGCGCCGGGGACTTCCGCGCTGACCGTGCTTTTTTCGACGGCAGCGCTTATAAATCGAGTCCCCGGCTTTTGCGGCCTAGTTTCGTTTCCTTCCCGCCCCCGGGCCTGCCAGTCAGGGAAGGGGCGAGACGCTGTACAATGGTCAGCACCGAGGGCTGGAGTCTTATTTACATACTCCAGCCCCCTCACTGGGCACAGTGGGACGCCAGTTTCCCGCTCTTTGTCTGGGGCACGCCCACGGCCCGCCCCTCTTCACAGGACGCCGGCAGCCATTCCTGCATGCAGTCTAAGCTGGAGAACGGACACAGGCTCTGGGAGACCCGGTCAAGGGATTCTGGCGACCACGCACCCGCTTAAGCGGGCGGTAAGCAGCACCTTGGTGCTGACCCCACTAGTGCCACAGTGTTTTGTGTACTTTATGCTTGTACCTATATTTGCACTGTACGGTCGCTTCTTGGCTATATACCCCTAGATTGCTCTGAGGAGACAACAGCATGTCGTCCGCAGAAAAGCAAGGGTGCCAAGGCACAGGCTTTCGATGCTGTCTGTACCGCATGTGAGGCTGTTTTACCGGCAGGTTCCACTAACCCCCATTGGGTAGAGTCTCTGCTAGTGGTGGCCCAGAGAGAGCCACCTGTGAAACTGTCCAGAGGACAAAGTTTGCAGTTTTTTGCTGATAAAATGTCTGGGACTATGACCAAGATTCTAAAAACTTTGCAGTCCAGGCCGGTGACTCAGACAATGGGCACTGTTGAATCAATGCCCCCCGGTCTCCCTCAGTTGGAACTAATACGTGCTCCAAGGGGGTCCCATACATCCCAGGCTGAAGGCTCTGCACGGACGACAGTCCCAGTCAGCCTAAGCGAGCTCGCTGGGAGAGACCCTCGACTTCACACACTGGTCAGGGTCTCAGCGAGAGGATTCTCTGTATGATGAGGCAGAGGTAGCGGATCAGGATTCTGATCCTGAGACCGCTTTCATTCTGGATGCTCCTAATAGTGACGCCATGGTGAATGATCTCATAGCGTCCATCAATAGACTGGTGGATATTTCTACCTCAGCCCCTCCAGTGGAGGAGTCAGCTTCGCAGCAGGAGAAATTCCATTTCAGGTATCCCAAGCGTAAATTCAGTACTTTTTTGGGCCACTCTGACTTCAGAGAAGCAGTCCAGAAACACCACGCTTATCCAGACAAGCGTTTCTCCACACGTCTTAAGGATACACGTTATCCCTTTCCCCCTGACGTGGTCAAGCGCTGGACCCAGTGTCCAAAGGTGGATCCCCCAATCTCCAGGCTTGCGGCTAGATCCATAGTTGCAGTGGAAGATGGGACTTCACTTAAAGATGCCATTGACAGACAGATGGACCTCTGGTTGAAATCTGTCTATGAAGCTATCGGCGTGTCGTTTGCTCCGGCATTCGCAGCCGTATGGGCACTCCAAGCTATTTCAGCTGGTCTTGCGCAGGTGGACACTGTCACACGTACATCTGTGCCGCAGGTGGCGTCCTTAACCTCGCATATGTTTGCATTGCGACTTACGCTATTAATGCTGTCCTGGACTCTACGAGTCGTACGTCAGTGGCGTCCGCCAACTCCGTGGTTTTTACGCAGAGCCTTGTGGTTAAGGGAATGGAAGGCAGATTCTGCTTCCAAAAAGTGCTTAACCAGTTTGCCATTATCTGGTGACAGACTGTTTGGTGAGCGATTGGATGAAATCATTAAACAGTCCAAGGGTAAGGATTCTTCCTTACACCAGCCCAGATCAAACAAAACCCAACAGAGGAAAGGACAGTCGAGGTTTCGGTCCTTTCCAGGCTCGGGCAGGTCCCAGTTTTCCTCGTCCAAAAGGACTCAAAAGGCTCAGAGGGGCTCAGATTCCTGGCGGGCTCAATCACGCCCAAAGAAGGCAGCCGGAGGAACCGCTACCAAGGCGGTTTCCTCATGACTTTCAGCCCTCGCTCTCCGCATCCGCGGTCGGGGGCAGACTCTCCCGCTTTGGCGACATTTAGCTGCCACAGGTCAAAAACCGGTGGGTGAGAGACATTTTGTCTCACGTGTACAGGATAGGGTTCTGTTCTCGTCCTCCGGCTCGATTCTTCAGAACTTCCCCACCTCCCGACCGAGCCGATGCTCTTCTGCAGGCAGAAGGAGTGGTAATCCCTGTTCCTCTGCAGGAACAAGGTCACGGTTTTTACTCCAATCTGGTTGTGGTGCCAAAAAAGGACGGCTCTTTCCGTTCCGTTCTGGACCTAAAACTGCTCATCAAGCACATGAAAACCAGGCGGTTCCGGATGGAATCCCTCCGCTCCGTCATTGCCTCAATGTCTCAAGGAGATTTCCTAGCATCAATAGACATCAGGATGCTTATCTCCACGTGCCGATTGCTCCAGAGCACCAGCGTTTGCTACGATTCGTTATAGAAGACGAGCATCTTCAGTTCGTAGCCCTGCCCTTCGGTCTGGCGACAGCCCCACGGGTTTTCACCAAGGTCATGGCAGCAGTGGTAGCAGTCTTGCACTCTCAGGGTCACTCTGTGACCCCTTACTTGGACGATCTACTTGTCAAGGCACCCTCTCAAGAGGCATGCCAACACAGCCTGAACGTTGCGCTGGAGACTCTCCAGAGTTTCGGGTGGATCATCAACTTTTCAAAGTTAATTCTGACCCCGACCCAATCGCTGACATATCTTGGCATGGAGTTTCATACTCTCTCAGCGATAGTGAAGCTTCCGCTGGACAAACAGCGTTCACTACAGACGGGGGTGCAGTCTCTCCTTCAAGGCCAGTCACACCCCTTAAGACGCCTCATGCACTTCCTAGCGAAGATGGTAGCAGCAATGGAGGCAGTCCCTTTCGCGCAGTTTCATCTGCGTCCACTGCAATGGGACATTCTCCGCCAATGGGATGGGAAGTCGACGTCCCTAGACAGGAACGTCTCCCTTTCTCAGACGGTCAAGGACTCTCTTCAGTGGTGGCTTCTTCCCACCTCATTGTCAAAAGGAAAGTCCTTCCTACCCCCATCCTGGGAGGTGGTCACGACAGACGCAAGTCTGTCAGGGTGGGGAGCAGTCTTTCTCCACCACAGGGCTCAGGGTACGTGGACTCAGCAAGAGTCCACCCTTCAGATCAATGTTCTGGAAATCTGGGCAGTGTATCTTGCCCTGCAAGCCTTCCAGCAGTGGCTGGAAGGCAAACAGATCCGAATTCAGTCGGACAACTCCACAGCGGTGGCATACATCAACCACCAAGGCGGAACACGCAGTCGGCAAGCCTCCCAGGCAGTCCGGCGGATTCTGATGTGGGTGGAAGACAGAGCATCCACCATATCCGCAGTTCACATCCCAGGCGTAGAAAACTGGGAAGCAGACTTCCTCAGTCGCCAGGGTATGGACGCAGGGGAATGGTCTCTGCACCCGGACGTGTTTCAGGAAATCTGTAGCCGCTGGGGGATGCCGGACGTCGACCTAATGGCGTCTCGGCACAACAACAAGGTCCCGATTTTCATGGCGCGGTCTCACGATTTCAGAGCTCTGGCGGCAGACGCCTTAGTTCAGGATTGGTTGCAGTTCCAGCTACCCTATGTGTTTCCCCCTCTGGCACTGTTGCCCAGAGTGCTCCGCAAGATCAGCTCCGATTGCCGCCGCGCCATCCTCGTCGCCCCAGACTGGCCGAGGAGGTCGTGGTACCCGGATCTGTGGCATCTCACGGTCGGCCATCCGTGGGCACTACCAGACCGCCCAGACTTACTGTCCCAATGGCCGTTTTTCCATCTGAATTCTACGGCCCTCAACCTGACTGTGTGGCCATTGAGTCCTGGATCCTAGCGTCTTCAGGATTATCTCAAGACGTCATTGCCACCATGAGACGGGCTAGGAAGCCGACGTCTGCCAAGATCTACCACAGGACGTGGAAGATATTCTTATCTTAGTGCTCTGCTCAGGGAGTGTCTCCCTGGCCATTTGCATTGCCTACTTTTCTTTCCTTCCTGCAATCTGGTTTGGAAAAAGGTTTGTCGCTCGGCTCCCTTAAAGGACAAGTCCCAGCGCTGTCTGTATTCTTTCAGAAGCGCCTAGCACGACTTCCTCAGGTACGCACGTTCCTGCAGGGGGTTTGTCACATTGTCCCTCCGTACAAGAGGCCGTTAGACCCATGGGATCTGAACAGGGTACTAATTGCTCTCCAGAAGCCGTCCTTCGAGCCTCTGAGGGATGTTTCACTTTCTTGACTTTCACAGAAAGTGGCCTTTCTGGTAGCGGTCACATCTCTTCGGACAGTGTCCGAGCTAGCAGCGCGGTCAGCCAAAGCTCCCTTCCTGGTGTTTCACCAAGACACGGTAGTGCTGCGCCCGATTCCGGAGTTTCTCCCTAAGGTGGTATCCCCCTTTCATCTCAATCAGGATATCTCCTTACCTTCCTTTTGTCCTCATCCAGTTCATCGATATGAAATGGATTTGCATTTGTTGGATCTGGTGAGAGCACTCAGAATCTACATTTCCCGCACGGCGCCCCTGCGCCGCTCGGATGCACTCTTTGTACTTGACTCTGGTCAGCGTAAAGGGTAGCAGGCTTCCAAATCCACCCTGGCTCGATGGTTCAAGGAACCAATTCTTGAAGCCTACCGTTCTGCTGGGCTTCCGGTTCCATCAGGGCTGAAGGCCCATTCTACCAGAGCCGTGGGTGCGTCCTGGGCATTACGGCACCAGGCTACGGCTCAGCAGGTGTGCCAGGCAGCTACCTGGTCGAGTCTGCACACTTTCACCAAGCATTATCAGGTGCATACCTACGCTTAGGCGGATGCCAGCCTAGGTAGAAGAGTCCTGCAGGCGGCGGTTGCCTCCATGTAGGGAAGGGCTGTTTTACGGCCCTAACTTGAGGTATTAATTTACCCACCCAGGGACTGCTTTTGGACGTCCCAATCGTCTGGGTCTCCCAATGGAGCGCCGAAGAAGAAGGGAATTTTGTTACTTACCGTAAATTCCTTTTCTTCTAGCTCCAATTGGGAGACCCAGCACCCGCCCTGTTTCCTTCGGGATTTTTGTTTTTTTCGGGTACACATGTTGTTCATGTTGAATGGTTTCAGTTCTCCGATGTTCCTTCGGATTGAATTTGTTTAACCAGTTATTGGCTTTCCTCCTTCTTGCTTTTGCACTAAAACTGAATAGCCCGTGATCCCACGGGGGGTGTATATGCAGAAGGGGAGGGGCCTTACACTTTTTAGTGTAATACTTTGTGTGGCCTCCGGAGCCAGTAGCTATACACCCAATTGTCTGGGTCTCCCAATTGGAGCTAGAAGAAAAGGAATTTACGGTAAGTAACAAAATTCCCTTCTTTTCTTTGGCATTTCCGGCGGGTTCTCTAGCTTTCGCCCGAGAACCGCGCCGATGGTGCCTGCGCGTCGGCCTCGCCGCTCAAATTTAGGCCCCGGCTTTGCCGGAGGCCTAGTTTCTGTTAACTACCCTCGCATGTCACTCATGCAGAGGGACAGGCACGGCTCCTCCCGGCGGCCGTCCTGCACATGGGAGGGACACTCCCCACTGCTGGGGCGTGTCTCCTCCCCTGCAGGTCTCTATGGCCCTCCAGATCCCGCTCTCCTACAGGAACGCCCCCAAGTCCCGCCCCCTCTCTTCGCTTTGGCGGCCATTTTCTTAGGCAGAGTTCACTCTGCGCTGGGCCTTTCTGCACTCTGCATCCCTGCTGAGGTGCTGTGCATTGGGGGTCCGGGCTTCAGGATCTGGAGGGCACACAACACCGCTTCCAGCGGTCTGGTAAGCCACAGCCGGTCTCTGGTTGTGGACCTCTGTATATTCTCCCTGGGGTTCATTCTCTTGCAGAGCCCCCACTCCAGCAGCATGTCTCACACGAGGAGCAAGGCTCCAAAGCTTTATACTGTATGCGCTGCATGTAAGCTCCTGCTGCCTGAACCGAGCACCTATCCACATTGTGATGTCTGCTCTAACTTGGCGGTGCCACAGCCTGGAGTCTCACCCCCAGTGGTCTCTCCGGCTGCTTCTGCACCTGTGGCTGAACCCCCGGCCTGGGTAGAGTCCTTCTCTAGGTCTATATCCCAGTCATTTGCTGAGTCTATGGGACTTCTGTCCAGGACTTTGATGAATATGCATCATCCCCCCTCACAGGGTGCCTCTAATGCTCTTGCTAAGGGTCCTTTAGGATCCCTATCCTCTGACCTCCGTCCATCGGAGCTCACAGAGGATTCATCATCAGGGCCCAGACCCCGTCCTCCTAAGAGAAGGCGCAGGGTTTCCTCTCCCTCCTCATCCCGCGGCTCTGATTCAAGAGCTGACTCGCAAGATGAGGAGGATGCCTTTACAGGGGGCTCGGAGGCTAACTCCATGTACCCCATTGATCTTTCCGAGGGTGACTCAGATCTTAGTGACTTGATTGCTTCCATTAATTCTGTACTGGATCTCAATCCACCAGTATCAGAGGAGCAACCCTCTCTGGCAGAAAAGCACCAGTTTACCTTGCCTAAGAGAGCAAAGAGTGTGTTCTTTAACCACTCCAGTTTTCAGGCCGCTGTGACCAAGCCCAGGGCCTGTCCTGACAAGCGCTTCCCAAAGCGTGGTTCTGATCACCGTTTTCCCTTTCCACCTGAGGTGGTCAAGGAGTGGTCTCACTCCCCAAAGGTAGACCCCCCGGTGTCTAGGCTCTCAGCCCGGACCGTTGTGTCGGTGGCTGACGGCACCTCACTTAAGGATTCCACTGACCGTCAGATTGACCTTCTGGCCAAATCCGTGTATGAAGCGGCGGGGGCCGCGTTTTCCCAACTTTTGCAGCAGTGTGGGCTCTCAAAGCCATCTCTGCTTCTCTAGAGGAGATGCATTCCCTCACCAAGGAATCTATGCCTGAGATGGTTGCCTTAACTTCTCAAGCTTCAGCCTTTTCATCTTATGCCATGTCTGCCATGCTGGAGGCTTCTCACCGCACTGCGGTGGCTTCGGCTAATTCCTTCGTTATACGCAGGCTCTTGTGGCTTCGAGAGTGGAAGGCAGATGCTTCTTCAAAGAAGTACCTTTCTGGGCTCCCTTTTGCTGGTTCCCGGCTGTTCGGTGAACAGCTGGATGAAATTATTAAAGAAGCTACTGGCGGGAAGAGTACTTCCATGTCACAAACCAAGACCAGGAAACCTGCCCAGGGTAGGAATCAGTCAAGGTTTCGTTCCTTTCGTTCCTCCAACTGGTCGTCCTCTAAGCCCTCCGCCTCGTCCGCTAACTCAGCTAAGGACCAGAAATCCAACTGACGCCCAAAAGCGCGTCTACAGAAGACCGCAGAAGGTTCTGCCACTAAGGCAGCCTCCTCGTGACTCTCTGCCCCCTCCAGCAACGTCCTTAGTCGGTGGCAGGCTCTCCCACTTTGGCGACGCTTGGTTTCAACAAGTCTCCGATCAGTGGGTGAGAGATATCATATCTCACGGCTACAGGATAGAATTCTCTTCCAGCCCGCCAAACAGATTTTTTCTCTCAACTCCCCCCTGCTCCAAGGCCGCCGCCTTCTCTCAGGCCGTGGCATCCTTGCAGGCAAACGGAGTAATTGTACCAGTTCCCTCTTGGAAACGGTTCAGAGGCTTTTACTCAAACCTCTTCCTAGTTCCCAAAAAGGACGGTACCTTCCGGCCCATCCTGGATCTCAAGCTTCTCAACAAGCATGTTCGGGTGCGGCACTTTCGCATGGAGTCTCTGCGATCAGTCATTGCCTCAATGACCCAAGGGTATTTCCTGGCGTCCATCGACATCAGAGATGCCTATCTACATGTGCCAATTGCAGTTTCACACCAGCGTTGATTACGTTTTGCAATAGGAGAAGATCATTTCCAATTCGTGTCTCACCCCTTCGGGTTAGCCACGGCCCCTCGGGTATTCACCAAGGTCATGGCAGCAGTGATTGCGGTTCTGCACCTCCAGGGGTTGGCAGTGCTCCCTTACCTGGACGACCTTCTAGTCAAGGCTCCATCCAGCGCAGACTGTCAGCCGAGTGTCTCGCTCACTCTCTCCACTCTAGCCCAATTCGGGTGGCTTGTCAATCTTCCCAAATCCACTCTGACTCCGACCCAGAGTCTCACGTACCTAGGGATGCAGTTCGAGACTTTGCCGGTACTTGTGAAGTTGCCCTTAAACAAACAGCAGTCTCTCCAGCTGGCGGTGCGCTCTCTGCTGAGGCCCCGCCGTTATACCCTCAGGCGTCTGATGCAGGTGCTGGGTCAAATGGTGGCGTCCATGGAGGCTGTTCCCTTTGCCCAGTTCCATCTGCGTCCCCTGCAGCTGGACATTCTCCGTTGTTGGGACAAGCGGCCTTCCTCCTTACACAGGTTAGTGGCTCTGTCGCCACGAACCAGGAGCTCTCTTCAGTGGTGGCTTCGGCCCCTCTCCCTGTCCCAAGGGCGCTCCTTCCTGGCCCCGTCCTGGGTGATTCTCACCACGGATGCCAGTCTATCCGGCTGGGGAGCGGTATGTCTCCACCACAGAGCGCAGGGCACTTGGACTCCGTCCGAGTCAGCCCTTTCAATCAATGTGCTGGAAACCAGAGCCGTGCTTCTAGCTCTCCTAGCATTTCACCACCTGTTGGCGGGCAGGCACATTTGAGTCCAGTCAGAAAACGCGACAGCGGTTGCCTACATCAATCACCAAGGCGGGACACGCAGCCGCCTGGCAATGATGGAGGTACAACGCATTCTTCAATGGGCGGAGGACTCCAGGTCCACCATATCCGCAGTCCACATCCCAGGCGTGGACAACTGGGAGGCAGATTATCTCAGCCGTCAAAGCGTGGACGGTGGCGAGTGGTCCCTACACCCGGCAGTATTTCAGTCAATCTGCCGCAAATGGGGCACTCCGGACGTGGACCTAATGGCATCCCGTCACAACAACAAAGTTCCTGTTTACGTGGCTCGCTCCCACGATCCTCAGGCCTTCGCCGCGGACGCTCTGGTTCAAGACTGGTCCCAGTTTCGTCTGTCTTACGTGTTTCCCCCTCTAGCTCTCTTGCCCAGAGTCCTGCGCAAGATCAGAATGGAGGGCCATCGAGTCATCCTCATTGCACCGGACTTGCCCAGGCGAGCTTGGTATCCGGACCTGCTCCAACTGTCCGTAGGGATGCCGTGGCATCTCCCGGACCGTCCAGACCTACTCTCGCAAGGTCCGTTTTTCCGCCCGAATTCTGCGGCCCTCAAATTGACGGCGTGGCTCTTGAGTCCTGGATTTTGACGGCTTCTGGTATTCCTCCTGAAGTCATCTCCACTATGACTCGGGCCCGTAAGTCTTCCTTTACTAAGATCTATCACAGGACTTGGAAAATTTTCTTGTCCTGGTGTCGCTCTACCGGCCATCCTCCTTGGCCATTCTCCTTGCCGACCCTTCTGTCTTTTCTACAGTCCGGTCTGCAGCTAGGACTGTCCCTCAACTCTCTCAATGGACAAGTTTCAGCTCTGTCAGTTCTGTTCCAGCGGCGTCTCGCTCGACTGGCTCAGGTCCGCACCTTCATGCAGGGCGCGTCTCACATCATTCCGCCTTATCGGCGGCCCATGGATCCCTGGGACCTTAACTTGGTCCTCATAGTCTTGCAGAAACCCCCTTTTCTTCATCGTTCCTTATGGGAGACCCAAACCATGGGTGTATAGCTTCTGCCTCCGGAGGACACACAAAGTACTACACTCAAACGTGTAGCTCCTCCCTCCTAGCATATACACCCCCTGGTAGCCAGTCCTAGCCAGTTTCAATGCTTTGTGTTCAGGAGGTCACACACACATGCATTCTCTGATTTTTGATTTTTGATTTTTTGGATTTCAAAGTTTTGGAAGAAAAGCGGGTCCAATCTGGACTCCCGGCATGTCCCTTCTCACCCCACTGTGTCGGCGGTGCTGTTAAGGTTGACTTTACAAGGCTGGAGCCTTCACATGCCGCGCTCCTTCGCCATCCCTTGGGGCCCTGGCTTGAAGTGGGAGCCATCACGGTTCTCACTGCTTTGCAGGAGACCGGTCTCCATCCGCAGCCCTGTTCAGGATCCTGTCGGACGGAGCGTTTAAACCCCCCAGGGACCTGGCACCTGCGTCTCAAAAGCTAAGTATGAGACGTTTTTACCACAGAAAGTGGTCTTTCCAGGGTTCCCTGTACTTTATTTATTGGGGGGAGTGTATTATATGTCTGGGGTAACATTTCCGGCCGGTTCTCCAGTTTTCACTGGAGAACCGCGCCGATGGTGCCTGCACGCTGGCCGCATGTTTAAATCTAGGCCCCGGCTTTGCCTGAGGCCTAGTTTCGGTTTCACTCCCCCTGCATGTCAGTCATGCAGAGGGACGGTGTGGCTCCGCCCAGCGGCTGTTCAGCACAGGGAAGGGACACTCCTCACTGAGGAAAGATTCCCTCCCCTGTATGCCTCATTTGCTCGCTCTCAGAGTAGGCCCCGCCCCCTCGCCTCGCTCCGGTCGCCATTTTCTCAGCGTTCTCAGTGTCTGTATAGGCACAGAGATACCACATTGTGACAAGTTGGGGCCAGGGCTGGGGGACTGGAGGCATGGAAATGTATGTTAAACGGTCTGGCAGCCACAACCTCCAGTTGTGCAGCTGCTTATATTCTCTGTTTATATACTCTGCTGGTGTCATTCTGGAGATGCATTCCCTCACAGAGCCCCCACTTCTGCAGCATGTCTCACATCAGAGCAAGGCTGCAAGGCTGTTCTTAATAGGCACTGCATGTAGACTCGTACTGCCTGTACTGAGCACATAAACACAGTGGTCCCTCAGCCTGGAGGCTCGTCAGTGGTCCCTCCAGTAGCTCCGGGGGTGCTGAGCATGCATTAGCCCCCTTCTCAGGGCGCTTCTGCTGCTACGGCTCGCTCAGCAAGCTCTTAGAGGTCTCTTCATCTGGTTTCAGACCCCGTCCTCCTAAAATGGAGACGCAGGGTCCCCTGTCCTTCCCCGTCCCGCAGCTCTGATTCACGAGCTGACTCACTGGACGAGGAGGATGTCTTTACTGGGGGCTCGGACGCTACTTAATGTACCATTGATCTGTCCGAAGGTGACGCAGATGCTAATGATTTGATTGCGTCCATTATATTTGTACTGGAACTCAATCCGCCTGTATCAGGGGAGTATCCCTCTCTGGCAGAAAGGCATCAGTATACCTTAAGAGAACAAGGAGTGTGTTCCGTACCCACTCCAGTTTTCAGCCCACTGTGACCAAGCCCAGAGCCTGTCCTGACAGACGCTCCCAAAGCGTGGTTCTGATGACTGTTTCCTCCTTCCACCAGAGGTGGTCAAGGAGTGGGCTCATTCACCAAGGGTGGTCCCTCCGGTGTCTAGTATTTCAGCCCGGATAGTTGTATCAGTGGCTGACGGCACCTCTCTAAGGATCCCCCTGTACATTAATTCTGTACTGGACCTCAATCCGCCAGTATCAGAGGAGCAAACTTCTCTGGCAACAGGACACCAGTTTACCTTGCCTAAGAGAATAAGGAGTGTGTTCCTTAACCACTCCAGTTTTCAGGCCACTGTGACCAAGCCCAGGGTCTGCTCTGGCACACGCTTCCCAAAGCGTGGTTCTGATGACAGTTTTCCCCTTCCACCAGCGGTGGTCAAGGAGTGGGCTCATTCACCAAAGGTGATCCCTCCGGTGTTTAGACTCTCAGCCCGGACGTTGTTTCAGTGGCTGATGGCTCTTCACTTACGGTTTTGCTGTCCGCCAGTTTGTCCTTCTGGCCAAATCTGTATGGAGGCGGCAGGGGCCTCGTTCTACCCATTTGCAGCAGTGTGGCTTTCAAGCCATCTCTGCTTCTCTAGAGGAGATGCATTCCCTCATAGGGACTCTTTGCCCGAAATGGTTGCCTTAGCTTCCAGACTTCAGTCTTTTCATCCTATACCATGTCTGCCATGCTGGAGGCTCTCACCGCACTGCGGTGGCCTCGGCTAATTTTCTCGCTATCCGCAGGCTCCTGTGGCTTCGGAAGTGGAAGGCGGATGCTTCTAAAGAAGTTCCTTGCTGGGCTCCCTTTTGCTGGGACCAGACTGTTCGGGAACAACTGGATGAAATTATTAAGGAAGCTCCTGGCGGGAAGAGTTTCTTCCATGCCTCAAACCTAAACCAGGAAACCTGTCCAGGGCAGGAATCAGTCGAGGTTTCGTTCTTTTTGTTCCTCCATCTGATCGTTCTCTTAGCCCTCGGCCTCGCCCACTGGCTCAGCCAAGGATCGTAAACCAAAATGGCGCGCGAGAAGACCGCAGGACATGCTGCCACTAAGTCAGCCTCCTCCTGGCTATCTGGCCACGCCAGCAACGTCCTTGGTCGGTGGCAGGCTCTCCCACTTGGCGACGTATGGTTTTAACACGTCTCCGATCAGTGGGTGCGAGATACCATCTCCCACGGCTACAGGATAGAATTCTATCCAGCCCGCCAAACAGATTTTTTTCTGTCAACTCCCCTCTGCTCCAAGGCCGCCGCCTTCTCACAGGCTGTGGCATTCTTGCAGGCCACTGGAGTAATTGTACCGGTTCCCGACTGGGAACGGTTCTGAGATTTCTGCTTAAATCTATTCCTAGCACCCGAGGAGGGCGGTGCCTTCCGACCTGGATCTCAAGCTTCTCAAGCATGTTCAGGTGCGGCAGTTTCGCATAGAGTCTCTGCGATCAATCTTTGACCCAAGGAGATTCCCTAGCATCCATCGACATCAGAGATGCCTATCTGCATGTGCCAATCGCAGTTTCACACCAGCGTTGGCTACGTTTTGCAATCAGAGTGGTCCAATTCGTGGCTCTTCCCTTTGGGTTAGCCACGGCCCCTCGAGTATTCTCAAGGTCGGGGCAGCTGTGATTGCGGTCCTGCACCTCTAGGGGTTGGCAGTGATTTTTTTTGTCCAGGACAGCCTTCTACTCTGGGTTTTCATCCAATGCAGACTGTTAGCGGAGTGCCTCGCTCACTCTCGCCACTCTCACCAATTCGGGTGGTTTGTCATTCGGTCCAAGTCGACTCTGACTTCGACCCAGAAGTTCACAGACCCAGAGACGCAATTCGAGACTCTGTCGGCCCTTGTGAATATGCCCTTAGTCAAGCAGCACTCCCTCCGCGGGCGGTCGACGTCGTTCCTTCAGGCACCTAATACAGGTGCTGGATCAGATGGTGGTGTCAATGGAAGCATTCCCTTGCCCAGTTCCATCTGCGTCCTCTACGCCTGGATATTTTCCGCTGTTGGAACAGGCGGACTTCCTCCTTCCACGGGGCGGTGGCTTTGCCACAGACCAGGGGCTCATTTCAATGGTGGCATCGTCCCCTCTGTCTCAGGGACGCTCCTTTTTGGCTCCGTCCCGGGTGATCCTCACCAAGTTGCTAGTCTATCCGGCTGGGGAGCAGTATATCTCCACCATGGAGCGCAGGGCACTTGGACTCTGTCAGAATCAGCCCTCTGGATCAATGTGCTGGAAATCAGAGCTGTGTTTCTAGCTCTCTAAGCCTTTCACCATCTGTTGGCAGCCAGGCACATTCGAGTCCAGTCAGACAACGCTACAGCGTTTGCCTACATCAACCTCCAGGGGGGCACTCAGCCGCCTGGCAATGTTGGAGGTTCATCGCATTCTTCAGTGGACGGAGGGCTCCTAGTCCACCATATCCACAGCCCACATCCTGGACGTGGGAAACTGGGAGGCAGATTGTTTCTGCCGTCAAACCGTGGCTCCACGATCCTCAGGTTTTTGCGGCAGACGCACTGGTTCGAGTTTGGTCCCAGTTTCGTCTGTCCTACGTGTTTCACCCTCTAGTTCTTGCCCAGAGTCCTGCGCAAGATCAGAAGGGAGGGCCGTCGGGTCATTCTCAGTACTCCAGACTGACCCAGGCAAGCTTGGTACCCTGACCTGCTCCGTCTGTCCGTAGAGGTGCCATAGCATCTCCCGGACTGTCCAGATCTTCTCTCACGAAATCCGTCCTTCCGCCAGAGCCTACGGCTCTCAGTTTGACGGCGTGGCGTTTGAGTCATGGATCTTGCTGACTTCTGGTATCCCTCCTGAAGTCATCTCCACTATGACTCGAGCTCGGAAGTATCCTTGGCCTTTTGGCCTTGCCGTCCCTCCTGTCCCTTCTGCAGTCCGGTCTGCAGCTAGGACTATCCCTCAATTCCCTTAAGGGACAGCTCTTGGCTCTGTCAGTGCTGTGCCAGCGGCGTATCGCCCGGCTGGCCCAGGTGCGCTCCTTCATGCAGGGCGCATCTCACATCATTCCGCCCTACCGGCGGCCCTTGGAGCCCTGGGACCTTAATTCGGTCCTCATAGCTTCCGGAACCCCCCCTTTGAGCCTCTTGGGGAGGTTTCCTTGTTTAGTCTTTCACAGAAAGTGGTCTTTCTAGTGGCCATGACTTCCCTCAAGGGAGTCTCTGTTTTGGCTGCACTCTCTTCGGAGTCCTCCCTTCATCAAGTCAAGGTGGTTCTCCGTCCGACTCCGGACTTTCTCCCTAAGGTGGTTGCTGCCACCTTAACCGGGGCATTTTCCCTGCCTTCCTTTTGTCCGGCTCCTGTTCATCGCTTTGAAAGGGCGTTGAATATTCTGGATCTGGTGCGGGCGCTCCGGATCTATGTGTCTCGCACCGCTGTTCTTAGGCGGCGCATCTCTCTTTTGTGCTGACCGCTGGTCAGCGTAAGGGCCTTTCGGCATTTAAGCCGACCCTAGCTCGTTGGTTTAGGTCGGCCATTTCCGATACCTACCAGTGTACTCAAGTGCCTCTCCCGCCGGGGATCAAGGCACACTTGACCAGAGCTGTCGGTGCCTCTTAGGCTTTCAGGCACAGGCTACGGCTCAGCAGGTCTGTCAGACTGCCACTTGGACTAGTCTGTATACTTTTTCGTAGCACTACCAAGTGCATGCTCTTGCTTCGGCAGATGTCAGCTTGGGCAGACGCATCCTTCGGACGGCTGTCGCCCATTTGTGAAGTTAGGTTTCGCCTACTTCTCAGCTTTTCTGTTTATTCCCGCCCATGGACTGCTTTAGAACGTCCCATGGTTTGGGTCTCCCATAAGGAACGATGAAGAAAAAGAGAATTTTGTTACTTACCGTAAATTCTTTTTCTTATAGTTCCGACATGGGAGACCCAGCACCCTCCCTGTTGCCTGTTGGTAGGTTTCTTGTTCCGTGTGTTATCACCGGCTGTTGTTGTAGACAGAGGTTCCGGTTGTTCCGGGTTTTGCTCTGTCTCTACTTGTGGGTGGATGTCCTCCTTCAGCTTTTGCACTAAACTGGCTAGGACTGGCTACCAGGGGGTGTATATGCTAGGAGGGAGGAGCTACACGTTTGAGTGTAGTACTTTGTGTGTCCTCCAGAGGCAGAAGCTATACACCCATGGTTTGGGTCTCCCATGTCGGAACTATAAGAAAAAGAATTTACGGTAAGTAACAAAATTCTCTTTCTTCGGCGCTCCATTGGGAGACCCAGACGATTGGGTGTATAGCTACTGCCTCCGGAGGCCACACAAAGCATTACACTTAAAAGTGTTAGGCCCCTCCCCTTCTGGCTATACACCCCCAGTGGGATCACTGGCTCACCAGTTTTCTGCTTTGTGCGAAGGAGGTCAGACATCCACGCATAGCTCCACTGTTTAGTTAGCAGTAGCTGCTGACTATGTCGGATGGAAGAAAAGAGGGCCCATATAGGGCCCCCAGCATGCTCCCTTCTCACCCCACTTGTGGTTTGTAAGGTTGAGGTACCTATTGCTGGTACGGAGGCTGGAGCCCACATGCTGCTTTCCTTCCCCATCCCCCTGAGGGGCTCTGAGGAAGTGGGATCTTACCGGCCCCCAAGCCCTGAGGCCGGGCTCCATCCACAGACCCACTGGAACCTGATGGATACGGAGCTGTGTACCGTTCAGGGACAAGGCCCTGCAACTTTCAGGTACTCTGTGTCCCCGTACAGGCGGGCACGCACACACCAGACTTGCTGGGTGTGTTAGTGCGCCGGGGACAGTAGCGCTGTACGCTGGGGTTTGAGTCACAGCAGCTTAGCTGGGTGACTTCATGTGATGGGAACTACCGCGCCGGCCACTCTCGGAGCGGCGGCGCGGCTGGGACTTGTAGTGCGCCGGGGACTTAGCGCCGACCGCGCTTTTACGGCGGCGGCGCTTATAAATTTAGCCCCCGGCTTTTGCGGCCTAGCTCCGCTTCGTTCCCGCCCCCTCCCTGTCAGTCAGGGAAGGGGAGAGACGCTGTACGATTACTCAGCGCCGAGGGCTGGAGCCTTATTTACATGCTCCAGCCCTCTCACTAGGCACAGTGGGAAGCAGGTTTCCCGCTTTTAGTCTGGCACGCCCAGGGCCCGCCCCCCCCTCCACAGGACGCCGGCAGCCATTCCTGCATGCAGTCTGGCTGGAGGACGGACACAGGCTCTGGGAGACCCAGACTAGGGATTTCTGGCGACCACACACCCGCGTTTAGGGGCGGTAAGCAGCACATTAGTGCTGGCCCCACTAGTGCCACAGTGTGTATTGGTGTACTTTTTCCTGTACCAGATATATATATATATACTGCACTGTAAGGTCGCTTCTTGGCTGTATACCCTATATTGCTCTGGGAAGACAACAACATGTCATCCACAAAACGCAAGGGTGCCAAGGCACGGGCTGTATTCACTGCTTGTACAGCATGTGGGGCTAATCTACCAGCAGGTTCCAACGACTCTCATTGTGTGCAATGTTCAGTCCCAGTGGCACTTCGTCAGCCAGAGCCTATGGTGGTGGTAGCCCAGGCAGAGACGCCTGTGAACCCTGCCCCGGTGACGGGGACAGAATTTGCAGTCTTTGCTGATAAAATGTCTGTGACTATGACAAAAATCCTGGAGACCTTGCAGTCCAGGCCAGTTGCTCAGACCATGGACACTGCTGTGCCTATGTTCCCCGGTCCCCCTCAGTTGGAACTAATCCGTACTTCAAGGGGGTCCCAGGCATCACAGGCTGAGGGCTCTGACTCCGATGACAGTCCCAGTCCACCTAAGCGAGCTCGCTGGGAGAGACCCTCCACGTCATCACGCGGGTCAAGGTCTCAGCGAGAAGGGTCTCTATATGATGAGACAGAGGTGGGTGATCAGGAGTCTAGTCCTGACACCGCACTCAATTTGGATACGCCAGATGGTGACGCCATGGTAAATGACCTTATAGCGGCCATCAATAGGCTGTTGGATATTTCTCCCCCAGCCCCTTCAGCAGAGGAGGCAGCTGCCCAGCAGGAGAAATTCCATTTCTTGTATCCCAAGCGTAAATTGAGCACTTTTCTGGACCACTCTGACTTCAGAGCATCAATCCAGAAACACAATACTTATCCGGACAAGCGTTTTTCCAAACGCCTTAAGGATACACGTTATCCCTTTCCCCCTGACGTGGTCAAACGCTGGACCCAGTGTCCAAAAGTGGACCCTCCAATATCCAGACTTGCAGCTAGATCCATAGTTGCAGTGGAGGATGGGGCTTCACTTAAAGATGCCAATGACAGACAGATGGACCTTTGGTTGAAATCTGTCTATGAAGCTATTGGCGCGTCGTTTGCTCCAGCATTCGCGGCCGTGTGGGCGCTCCAAGCTATTTCAGCTGGTTTGGCACAGGTGGACTCTTTCATGCGTCCAGCAGTGCCACAAGTGGCGTCCTTAACTACGCAAATGTCTGCGTTTGCGACCTACGCTATTAATGCGGTACTAGAATCTACGAGCCGTACCGCAATGGCATCCGCCAACTCTGTAGTTTTGCGCAGAGCCTTGTGGTTAAAAGAATGGAAAGCAGATTCTGCTTCTAAAAAATGTTTAACCAGCTTGCCATTATCTGGAGACAGACTGTTTGGTGAGCAATTGGCGGAAATCATTAAACAGTCCAAAGGTAAGGACTCTAACTTACCCCAGCCCAGATCAAGCAAACCTCAACAGAGGAAGTGGCAGTCAAAGTTTCGGTCCTTTCGAGGCTCGGGCAAGCCCCAATTCTCCTCGTCCAAAGGGACTCAGAAAGAGCAAAGGAGCTCTGATTCCTGGCGGGCTCACTCACGCCCCAAGAAAGCAACCGGAGGTACAGCTTCCAAGACGGCTGCCTCATGACTCTCGGCCGCCTCCCTCCGCATCCTCGGTCGGTGGCAGGCTCTCCCGCTTTTGCGACATTTGGCTGCCACAGGTCAAAGACCGGTGGGTAACAGACATTTTGTCTCACGGGTACAGGATAGAGTTCAGTTCTCGTCCTCCGCCTCGGTTCTTCAGAACCTCCCCACATCCCGACCGAGCAGATGCCCTTCTGCAGGCGGTGAATTCTCTAAGAGCAGAAGGAGTGGTGGTCCCTGTTCCTCTTCAGGAACAAGGACAAGGTTTTTACTCCAATCTCTTTGTGGTGCCAAAAAAGGACGGCTCATTCCGTCCTGTTCTGGACCTAAAACTGCTCAACAAGCATGTGAACGCCAGGCGGTTCCGGATGGAATCTCTCCGCTCAGTCATTGCCTCAATGTCTCAAGGAGATTTCCTAGCATCAATAGACATCAGAGATGCTTATCTCCACGTGCCGATTGCTACAGAGCACCAACGCTTTCTACGCTTCGTGATAGGAGACGACCATCTTCAGTTCGTAGCTCTGCCATTTGGTCTGGCGACAGCCCCACGGGTGTTCACCAAGGTCATGGCGGCAGTGGTAGCAGTCTTGCACTCTCAGGGACACTCTGTGATCCCTTACTTGGACGATCTTCTTGTCAAGGCACCCTCTCAGGAGGCATGCCAACTCAGCCTGAATGTTGCACTGGAGACTCTCCAGACGTTCGGGTGGATCATCAACTTCTCAAAGTCAAACCTGTCACCGACCCAATCACTAACGTATCTTGGCATGGAGTTTCATACTCTCTCAGCGATAGTGAAGCTTCCGCTGGACAAGCAGAGGTCACTACAGACTGGGGTGCAGGCTCTCCTTCAAAGTCAGTCGCACTCCTTAAGACGCCTCATGCACTTCCTCGGGAAGATGGTGGCGGCAATGGAGGCGGTTCCGTTTGCGCAGTTTCATCTGCGCCCACTTCAATGGGACATTCTCCGCCAATGGGACGGGAAGTCAACATCCCTGGACAGGAAAGTCTCCCTTTCCCAGACGGCCAAAGACTCTCTGCAGTGGTGGCTTCTTCCCACCTCATTATCACAGGGAAGATCCTTCCTTCCACCGTCCTGGGCGGTGGTCACGACAGACGCGAGTCTGTCAGGGTGGGGAGCAGTTTTTTCTCCACCACAGGGCTCAGGGTACGTGGACTCAGCAGGAGTCCACCCTTCAGATCAATGTTCTGGAGATCAGAGCAGTGTATCTTGCCCTACTAGCCTTCCAGCAGTGGCTGGAAGGAAAGCAGATCCGAATTCAGTCGGACAACTCCACAGCGGTGGCATACATCAACCACCAAGGGGGGACACGCAGTCGGCAAGCCTTCCAGGAAGTCCGGCGGATTCTGATGTGGGTGGAAGCCACGGCCTCCACCATATCCGCAGTTCACATCCCCGGCGTAGAAAACTGGGAAGCAGACTTCCTCAGTCGCCAGGGCATGGACGCAGGGGAATGGTCACTTCACCCGGACGTGTTTCAGGAAATCTGTCGCCGCTGGGGAAGGCCGGACGTCGACCTAATGGCGTCCCGGCA
Source organism: Anomaloglossus baeobatrachus (assembly GCF_048569485.1). Taxonomy (NCBI): domain Eukaryota; kingdom Metazoa; phylum Chordata; class Amphibia; order Anura; family Aromobatidae; genus Anomaloglossus; species Anomaloglossus baeobatrachus. Next base: position 489,684,935 of record NC_134357.1, read on the forward strand.
CAACAACAAGGTCCCAACCTTCATGGCACGGTCTCGCGATCACAGAGCTCTGGCGGCAGACGCCTTAGTGCAAGATTGGTCGCAGTTCCGGCTCCCTTATGTGTTTCCACCTCTGGCACTCTTGCCCAGAGTGCTACGCAAGATCAGATCCGACTGCAGCCGCGTCATACTCGTCGCCCCAGACTGGCCAAGGAGGGCGTGGTATCCGGATCGGTGGCATCTCACGGTCGGCCAACCGTGGGCACTGCCAGACCGACCAGACTTACTGTCCCAAGGGCCGTTTTTCCATCGGAATTCTGCGGCCCTGAACCTGACTGTGTGGCCATTGAGTCCTGGATCCTAGCGTCTTCAGGATTGTCCCAAGGGGTCGTTGCTACCATGAGACAGGCTAGGAAGCCCACGTCCGCTAAGATCTACCACAGAACGTGGAGGATATTCTTATCCTGGTGCTCTGCTCAGGGAGTGTCTCCCTGGCCATTTGCATTGCCTACCTTTCTTTCTTTCCTGCAATCTGGGTTAGAAAAAGGTTTGTCGCTCGGCTCCCTTAAAGGGCAAGTCTCGGCGCTATCCGTCTTTTTTCAGAAGCGTCTAGCACGACTCTCTAAGGTGCGCACGTTCCTGCAGGGGGTTTGTCATATCGTACCCCCGTACAAGCGACCGTTAGATCCATGGGATCTGAACAGGGTGCTAGTTGCCCTACAGAAGCCGCCCTTCGAGCCTCTGAGGGAGGTTTCACTTTCTAGACTGTCACAGAAAGTGGCTTTTCTGGTAGCGATCACATCTCTTCGGAGAGTGTCTGAGCTAGCAGCTCTGTCATCCAAGGCTCCCTTCCTGGTCTTCCACCAGGACAAGGTAGTGCTGCGCCCCATTCAGGAGTTTCTCCCGAAGGTGGTATCCTCTTTTCATCTTAATCAGGATATCTCTTTGCCTTCTTTTTGTCCTCATGCAGTTCATCGGTATGAGAAGGATTTACATTTGTTAGATCTGGTGCGAGCACTCAGAATCTACATTTCCCGAACGGCGCCCCTGCGCCGTTCGGATGCACTCTTTGTCCTTGTCGCTGGTAAGCGCAAGGGGTCGCAGGCTTCTAAGGCCACCCTGGCTCGATGGATCAAAGAACCAATTCTTGAGGCCTACCGTTCTGCTGGGCTTCCGGTTCCATCAGGGCTAAAGGCCCATTCTACCAGAGCCGTGGGTGCGTCCTGGGCATTGCGTCACCAGGCTACGGCTCAACAGGTGTGCCAGGCAGCTACCTGGTCGAGTCTGCACACTTTCACCAAACATTATCAGGTGCATACCTATGCTTCGGCGGACGCCAGCCTAGGTAGAAGAGTCCTGCAGGCGGCAGTTGCCTCCCCGTAGGGGAGGGCTGTCTTCGCAGCTCTAACATGAGGTATTCTTTACCCACCCAGGGACAGCTTTTGGACGTCCCAATCGTCTGGGTCTCCCAATGGAGCGCCGAAGAAGAAGGGAATTTTGTTACTTACCGTAAATTCCTTTTCTTCTAGCTCCTATTGGGAGACCCAGCACCCGCCCTGTTGTCCTTCGGGATTTTTGGTTGTTTTTCGGGTACACATGTTGTTCATGTTGAACGGTTTTCAGTTCTCCGACGTTACTTCGGAGTGAATTTGTTTAAACCAGTTATTGGCTTTCCTCCTTCTTGCTTTTGCACTAAAACTGGTGAGCCAGTGATCCCACTGGGGGTGTATAGCCAGAAGGGGAGGGGCCTTACACTTTTAAGTGTAATGCTTTGTGTGGCCTCCGGAGGCAGTAGCTATACACCCAATCGTCTGGGTCTCCCAATAGGAGCTAGAAGAAAAGGAATTTACGGTAAGTAACAAAATTCCCTTCTTTTCTTTGTCGCTCCATTGGGAGACCCAGACAATTGGGTGTATAGCTTCTGCCTCCGGAGGCCACACAAAGTATTACACTTTAAAAGTGTAACCCCTCCCCTCTGCCTATACACCCTCCCGTGCATCACGGGCTCCTCAGTTTTATGCTTTGTGTGGAAGGAGGCACACATCCACTCATGCATTCTCATATTAGTTATGTCGGTTGGAAGAAAAGAGGGCCCCCACGGGGCCCCCGGCATGTTCCCTTCTCACCCCACTACGTCAGCGGTGCTGGTAAGGTTGAGGTACCCATTGCGGGTACAAAGGCCGGAGCCTCATGCCGTTTTCCTTCACCTTCCCTTAATGGCTCTGGGAGAAGTGGGATCCTGACCGGTCATCCATTTACTGGGACCGTGCTCCCTCCGCAGCCCCTGTGGGAATCTGCCGGACAGGAGTCTAGTCATCCTCAGGGACCGGGCCCTGCATCGATAAGGTACTCTGTGTCCCCATGGGGGCTGTGCATGGAGCGTCTTCTTCCCGGACGCTGCAGCAGCTGCTGATTTGTGAATATATAGAAGAAACTCCGGCACACTATGATGTATCAATTGTATTTTATTTTCATAAATTGATGATTCAGCTATAAATAACGTTTCGGCTCTTGCCTTCTTCACAACTGAAATTTACATAACAAGACATAATGAAAAAATAAGTACCAATATTCATTCATTTTCCATATTGATATCAATCAAGTAGCATACAACATTACAAAAAATCATTTTACCTAATTGGTGTATTTGAATAATATCTGAAGAACATCAGACGCATGAAACCATTTGTATCTGGAAAAATAATAATAATGCCCACATTTTAGGAATCATAAGCATCAAAAGGAATATCCTAATAAATATATTAGGAAAAAGTTCATATATATTATATATATCTCAAAGAGCGTATCACCAATGTCAATCCGTGAACCCCACAGAAACATTGTTTGTGAACCAATGAATAATCAGAATAAAAAAATGAAAAAGCGTCATTACCTTCATTATGACAAATAATACATGCTTATAGTTCTCAAAGGGGAAATGATGAACCGCTATGGAGCTGGAGAAGTAAGGTGAAAAAGATACTATCAGTGTAAAAGAATCAAATGATTACAAAGAAAACCGCAGCAAATCTCATAAGAATAGGATCCTGAGTGACAGAGTGCCGCTCAACAAGGGGTTAACAAGGAGAATAAACATGACATACCTGTTTAGCTGGGGATCAGCGGTGAAGTGCGAGGTGAAGTGGCCGCGCTGGGGTTTAAATGTGCTGAGGGGCGGGCATAATTAATTAATTTCCTGTGTGTGGAACGCTTGAAAGTGAATGGCACGCAAGCCGCGCGTGCGCAGTGTACCCGGAAGTGCGCGCATGCGCAGAAGTGCTAAACAAATGAAAGTGAATCACGGCTCCCGGAATCTCATTATAAAGCGAAATTTATCAAGTGCGCATCTGAAAAAGAGAAAAGATAATGGATAGGACTTTTTATAACCGCAATTAATCCTCTGTGTACATACTTATATAGTAGTTTGCATAGTCGTAAGAAATATACTTATGTAACTGAATACGTTTAGCCAATATGCATACATACATTATAATGTGATATAAAAAAACATGATATACATAATAATAGGGGGATATAACTTTATAACCCCAACAGACATTATTATAAGGAATTCTAACTATAATATGTGCACATATGAGTGTGCAAACGCTATGTGCGTCCGCACACCCATATGTGCACCCATAATTCTTATCACATATCAAAAATTGTCTAACAGGATTCCACAATAAACATTACAAAAACCTCTCATACTTATGAGAAAATCTTAACAAAAAAAGGGAGAATAGAGAACAGATAGGACGGACCCGTCATCAATAATTCTCATACTCCCTATTGAGACCAGACGGAAAAGGGTATTCAGAGTATGAATCCAATAAGACTCTCTTTCTTTTAATTTCTTAATCCTATCACCCCCACGTCTCAAAGGTGGAATATGCTCCAAAACCTGAAATCTCATCTGAGAAATTGTATGTCCATATTGGATAAAATGATGTGGTATGGGCAACATGACTAATTTGCAACGAATAGTGGACTTATGTTTCCCAATGCGGTCTCGGACATGCTGGGTAGTCTCCCCAACATATCCGAGACCGCACGGGCACTTTATCAAATATACCACGTATGATGTGTCACAGGTGAAAAAGTCCTTCAAATAGAAAACCCTACCAGTACGAGGGTGTGTACATTGATTACCTTTAATAATATTGGAGCAATGGGGACAATGTAAACAGGGATAATTACCCTGTTTGGGTGTAGCTAAGAAAGTTTGTCTAGATTTGACAATTTTAGATCCTATGTCCGCCCTTACCAACATGTCTCTAAGATTGGGAGAGCGTTTATAGCTAAAAAGAGGGGAAGAGGAGAATTCTGTTATCTGTGGATAAGAATTACGTAGTATCTGCCAATGTCGAAGAATGATGCCTTTTATAATAGGATGAAAAGGATGAAAAGTGTTAACACAAGTTATAAATGGTCCTATCCTTTTTGGTCTAATGATTGAACTATAACTTGAATGATATGCAGAATCTACTATGGGCAAAGGATAGCCACGTTGTAGAAATTTGTTGGAAAATTTCCTTATGTCGTTCAAGTCGTTGATCCTGGGAAGAGACAATCCTGGCCACTCTTTTGTGCTGAGATATTGGTAATGCATTCTTCAGATGTCGTGGGTGACTACTGGTATAATGTAAAAGGCTATTACGGTCTGTTGGTTTCACATAAATATCCGATGTAATAATACCCTGTGAGTTCAAATGTACACGTGTATCAAGAAAATTGATAGTAGATGAATCAACGTGTTTGGTGAAGGATAAGCCTTCGACTCTAGAGTTTAGATGACATAAAAACTCATCAAAGAGTAATTGGGAACCAGAGAAGACAATAAATATATCGTCAATGTACCTTTTGTACATTAAAATATGGTTATGAAATATGGGATGATTATATACAAATTGGGATTCAAAATGCGTCATATAGATGTTCGCATAAGGTGGTGCAACATTTGAACCCATAGCTGTTCCTTTGGTCTGAAAATAAAATTGATCTTGAAATAGAAAAAAAAAAAAAAAAAAAAAAGAATTTTATGTAAAACAATATCCAGCAAGTCAAGACAAAATTGTGTTTGTAATGGAGAAAAGTCACTGTGATGTTCCAAAAACCACGACATTGCTTGTATACCAAGATCATGTTGTATACTAGTATACAAGGAATTAACATCAAGAGTGGCGAGGAGTGTATCTGGAGGAAGTGGGCCCAAGGATTTCAATTGCTGTAGAAAATCATCTGTATCTCTTAGATATGAAGGAGTCTTAGATACTAATGGAGTCAAGATACGATCTAGTGTAATAGCCAATGGGGACAATATTGAATCTATTGAAGCCACTATCGGTCGTCCAGGTGGTTGCCATAAATTTTTATGCACCTTTGGCAAGGTGTAAAACACCGGTATAACTGGATTCACTTTGTTCAAATAGCTAGCTAATTTCGTATCAATAACCCCATGAGTGGAATAAAAATGAATTCTATCCAATATCAATTTTTTTATGTCACTAGATCGATCACGCTGTATAGGTAAGTAAGTGGACGTATCAGCCAGCTGAGTCAAGATCTCGGAGGTATAATAACTTTTATCCATCACAACTAAAGCTCCGCCTTTATCGGCTGGTTTGATAACTATTGTAGTATTATTTTTAAGAGACTGTAAAGCCTGTGATTCCCCTGGGGTTAAATTGTTTTTAATATGGAATTCTCCATTTTTAACTCTATCGGTAAATTTATCGATATCAGATTTGACCAACGAGATAAAGGTCTCAGCCGGATGGTAAGTCCGTGGTGGCATAAAGCTGCTAGGAATTGTGATATTCAAATCACGAAAAGAAAACTGTGATTCTGGTGTATCTGAGACTACAGGACTAGAATCATGAGATAATTGATTAAAGTGTACTTTCAGTCTAACAGATCTATAAAATTTGTTCAATTCTTGTTCTAACCGGAAAGTATCAAAGTTTGGTGTGGGACAGAAACTTAAGCCTTTTTGTAATACAGTGGATTCGATGGGGGATAAGGTATAGGAGGAGATATTGAGAATGAGGTCCGTCCTACCTGAGATCTCGTGGACATCCTTTCTCCGGGATGTATGTCCCCTCTTCCCCCTCCTCGTCTTTTTTGGAAAGTACGTCGTGGTCCTAAAAAAGACGCACTTTGTGATTCCATCTCACTGCCTGAACTGGCTGAGGATGAATAATCTGTCCTCATTGGAAACCGTCTCCGTTGTGGTATTTCGCCACAGCGCCATCTGTAGACTTGACCACGCTTATAATCCTCTTCATCTCTAGTAAATTTATTCCGTTTACGTTCTTGTAAAGATTTTTTATACTCCGAAATGGTGGAATCCATTTTGGATTTCATATTATTTAAATCAGCAGGAGAAAAAGTATTAGCAAGTTGTCCTTCAATAGTAGAGATCTGTTTGGAAATGATATCCAATTCTTTATGTAAATAATCGATGGTTAAAGTCATAAGATCATATGAACATTTGTTTAATATTTGTTCAAAAATGGTACAAAAATCAGCATTATCCGAGAAAAGTGTTGGGCGTAATGACACACGCAAGCCTCGTGGTATACGTTTGACCTTATAGTATTCTGCCAAGGTGATAAGATGTAATTCCAGGGCCGTTTGTCGTTTAAGTTCGCGTTCGTAATCTTTGGTCCTAGTTTCTTCACTCGGAGTGAAAAGAAATTGACCTGTAGTCGTCACACGTGAATGTATGGATGAAGTTTGCTCATCATTATATGAGAAAGTAATGGAAGACATTTTTCACTGAAAAAATAGGTACTATAGGAGCCCAGATCCAAAATATCAATCGTAATATATTCAAAAATGGGCTGGCTCACTAGTATGGTGCTCAGGAGAAAAAGAGTCCATATATATAGAAGAAACTCCGGCACACTATGATGTATCAATTGTATTTTATTTTCATAAATTGATGATTCAGCTATAAATAACGTTTCGGCTCTTGCCTTCTTCACAACTGAAATTTACATAACAAGACATAATGAAAAAATAAGTACCAATATTCATTCATTTTCCATATTGATATCAATCAAGTAGCATACAACATTACAAAAAATCATTTTACCTAATTGGTGTATTTGAATAATATCTGAAGAACATCAGACGCATGAAACCATTTGTATCTGGAAAAATAATAATAATGCCCACATTTTAGGAATCATAAGTATCAAAAGGAATATCCTAATAAATATATTAGGAAAAAGTTCATATATATTATATATATCTCAAAGAGCGTATCACCAATGTCAATCCGTGAACCCCACAGAAACATTGTTTGTGAACCAATGAATAATCAGAATAAAAAAATGAAAAAGCGTCATTACCTTCATTATGACAAATAATACATGCTTATAGTTCTCAAAGGGGAAATGATGAACCGCTATGGAGCTGGAGAAGTAAGGTGAAAAAGATACTATCAGTGTAAAAGAATCAAATGAGCACCATACTAGTGAGCCAGACCATTTTTGAATATATATGCTGATTTGTGAAGACCGGCGGACTTCCGCGCCGACCGCGCCTGCTTGTCGGCCGCGGTCTTAAATTTAGTCCCCGGCTTCATTGCGGCCTAGTAGCAAAACTCCCGCCCCCGGGCCTGCCTGTCAGGGGTAAGGGCGGGACTGCCGACCTGACGTCGGATGTGAGGGCCGGAGCATCCTGGATGTTTCCTCCCCCCTCACTGATCACTGTGGGGACCCCAGATTCCCGCACTTTTTCTAGCGCCGCCCACGGCTCCACTCCTCCCCAGAGAGCTCCGACAGCCATTTTTTTGGCATTCTGCCGGTGGAGGATTACCAGGAAAGAGCTCTGCAACTCTGGGAGGCCTAAGGCAGGGAATCTGGAGGACACACACTCCGCTTTTAGCGGTCGGTAAGCCACACCGGTCACCCAGTGCTGGTCCCCTTAGGGTGCCGGAATAGATACGTATTATATATATATATATATATATATATATATATATATATATATATATATATATATACACTTCTGTTCGGTCGGGCTATATACCCTTTCCCATATACCCTCAGTGGTCACTCTCCTAGGAGACAACAGCATGTCGTCCACAAGGAGCAAGGGTGCTAAGGCACAGGGTTTTTTTGCGACCTGTACCTCTTGTGCGGCTATGTTACCTGCGGGTTCCACCTACCCTCACTGTGAGCAATGCTCGACCCCTGTTTTGCTTCCTCAGCCGGAGCCTCGGTCACTAGTGGGCCCCTCGGCTCAGGTAGACCCCCCCCCCCTGCTCCCCCTGTCCAGGCGGCAGGGACAGAGTTTGCCGTTTTTGCTGAGAAACTCTCTGAGTCACTTTCACAATCCATGGCTCAGTCTATGGACAAATGGTCTGCCAAGCTGCTAGAAGCTTTGCAGTCCAGACCGGTCCTTACACAGGCCCCGGCCCCTGTTGGATCGTCGCCTCCAGTCCCCTCTCGGTCCGCGCCGCAGCGCGCTCCCAGGGGGGGCCCTAGGTCTCACATGGAGGACTCCTGCCCGGACCACAGTCCCAGACCGGCTAAGCGGGCTCGCTGGGAATCTTCCCCGACTTCTTCACGCTGCTCGGGTTCCCAGCTTGAGGACTCTCTGGAGGACGAGGCGGACGTCGCAGCTCAGGGCTCTGACCCTGACGTTGCTCTCAATCTTGATACACCTGAAGGGGACGCCTTAGTAAATGACCTTATCTCGTCCATCAACCAGGTGTTAGATCTATCTCCCCCGCCTCCACCTGTAGAGGAGTCGACTTCTCAGCAGGAGAAACACCAGTTTCGGTTCCCTAAACGTACACGGAGTGCGTTTTTCGATCACTCTAACTTCAGAGATGCTGTCCAGAAGCCCAGAGTGGTTCCGGACAAGCGCTTTACTAAGCGCCTTACTGACACACGTTACCCCTCCTGGTGAAATCCATCTATGAAGCCACGGGCGCGTCTTTTGCCCCGGCTTTTGCAGCCGTGTGGGCACTCCAAGCTATCTCAGCTTGTCTGGCTGAGATTAATGCGGTCACACGTAATTCTGCTCCGCAGGTTGCGTCTTTGACTTCTCAGGCGTCAGCTTTTCTTTTTCGCTCCTAATTGGGAGACCCAGACAATTGGGTGTATAGCTACTGCCTCCGGAGGCCGCACAAAGTACTACACTTAAAAGTGTAAGGCCCCTCCCCTTCTGGCTATACACCCCCCCGTGGGAGCACGGGTCCCTCAGTTTTTGCTTTGTGCGAAGGAGGTCAGACACGCACGCATAGCTCCACTGTTTAGTCAGCAGCAGCTGCTGACTATGTCGGATGGAAGAAAAGAGGACCCATACTAGGGTCCCCAGCATGCTCCCTTCTCACCCCACTTTCTGTCGGTGGTGCTTGTTAAGGTTGAGGTACCCATTGCGGGTACGGAGGCTGGAGGCCACATGCTGATTCCTTCCCCATCCCCATTAGGGCTCTGGGCGAAGTGGGATTTTACCGGTCTCCAGGCACTGAGACCGTGCTCCATCCGCAGCCCCTGGAGAAGCCGCTGGATATGGAGCTGAGTATCGTCAGGGACATGGCCCTGCTCCGTCAAGGTACTCTGTGTCCCCGTGCATACGCGCGCACACCGCAGCATTGCTGGGTGTGTTAGTGCGCCGGGGACAACAGCGCTGCTGCGCTTGTGCCATTTCCTCACTTCAGCTTAGCTGAGTGGGTAGACTCAGGGAGAACGGTCGCGCCGGCCGCTGGGACTGCGACGCGGCTGGGACTTGTGGTGCGCCGGGGACTTCCGCGCTGACCGTGCGTATATCACGGCCGCGCTTATTACTACAGTCCCCGGCTTTTGCGGCCTAGTTCGTTCGTTCCCGCCTCCGCACCTGCCAGTCAGGAGGAGGGCGGGACGCTGTACAGAGCATCAGCGCTGAGGGCTGGAGTCTTTTTTTACATACTCCAGCCCTCACACCAGGCACAGTAGGACGCAGTTTCCCGCACTTTGTTTGTGGCACGCCCACGGTCCGCCCCTCTTCACAGAACGCCGGCAGCCATTCCTGCCTGCACGCTGAGCTGCAGAGGGGAGACGGGGAGACCCAGACACGGGATTCTACGGCCTCATACCCGCTGTTCAGCGGGCGGTAAGCAGCCTCAAGGGCTCACCCCCACTTGTGCCGTTTGTATACTGAGTATGTTGTGTTTGCAAATACTTTGTACTGTACGGTCGCTGGTGATTCTCGGCTATACCCCCTCCTAGATTACAAGGAGGCAACAGCATGTCGTCCGCAAAACGCAAGGGTGCCAAGGCACAGACATTATATGCTGCCTGTACCGCATGTGGGGCTGCTCTACCGGCAGGTTCCACTGACCCCCATTGTGTGCAGTGCTCGGCCCCTGTGCAACTTGCACAGCCGGGGCCTCTGCTGGACGTGACCCAGGGTGTACCACCTGTGAATGCTGTCCAGGTGACAGGAACGGAGTTTGCAGCTTTTGCTGACAGATTGTCTATGACCATGTCAAAGATTCTTGAAACATTGCAGTCTAGACCAGTAACTCAGACCATGGACACTGTGGCATCATTGCTCCCTGGTCCCCCTCAGCTGGAACACTTCCAAGCTCCGGGGGTGTCACATGCACCCCAGGGTGACGATTCTGACTCGGACGACAGTCCCAGACAACCTAAGCGGGCTCGTTATGAGGGGCCCTCAACTTCGTCTCACTGGTCAGGATCCCAGCGGGACGAATCTATGGGTGATGAGGCGGATGTAACTGATCAAGATTCTGATCCTGGGACCGCTCTCAATCTGGATACACCGGATGGTGACGCCATAGTGAATGATCTTATAGCGTCCATCAATAGGATGTTAGATATTTCTCCGCCAGCTCCTCCTGCGGAGGAGGCAGCTTCACAGCAGGAGAAATTCCATTTCAGATATCCCAAGCGTAAATTAAGCACTTTTCTGGACCACTCTGACTTTAGAGATGCAATCCAGAAACACCACGCTTATCCTGAGAAGCGGTTTTCTAAACGGCTTAAAGATACACGCTATCCTTTTCCCCCTGACGTGGTCAAGGGTTGGACCCAGTGTCCCAAGGTGGACCCTCCAATCTCCAGGCTTGCAGCTAGATCCTTAGTTGCAGTAGAAGATGGAGCGGCACTTAAAGATGCCACTGACAGGCAGATGGAGCTCTGGCTGAAATCCATCTATGAAGCTATTGGAGCGTCGTTGGCGCCAGCTTTCGCAGCCGTATGGGCACTCCAAGCTATTTCAGCTGGGCTTATACAAGTCGACTCGGTCACACGTACATCTGCCCCGCAGGTGGCACCATTGACCTCTCAAATGTCTGCATTCGCGTCTTACGCGATTAATGCTGTCCTGGACTCTACGAGCCGTACGGCGGTGGCGTCAGCCAACTCCGTGGTTTTGCGCAGAGCCCTGTGGTTGAGAGAATGGAAAGCAGATTCTGCTTCCAAGAAGTGCTTAACCAGTTTGCCTTTTTCTCGTGACCGATTGTTTGGGGAGCGTTTGGATGACATCATTAAACACTCCAAGGGTAAGGACTCATCCTTACCTCAACACAGACAAAACAAGCCCCAACAAAGGAGGGGTCAGTCTGGTTTTCGGTCCTTTCGAGGCTCAGGCAGGTCCCAATTCTCCTCGTCCAAAAGGACTCAAAAGGATCAGAGAGGCTCAGATTCTTGGCGGACTCAGTCACGCCCAAAAAAGACAGCAGGAAGAACCGTTACCAAGACGGCTTCCTCATGACTTTCAGCCTCCTCTCTCCGCATCCTCGGTCGGTGGCAGGCTCTCCCGCTTTGGCGGCATTTGGCTGTCACAGGTCAAAGACCGTTGGGTGAGGGACATTCTGTCTCACGGGTACAGGATAGAGTTCAGCTCTCGTCCTCCAACTCGTTTCTTCAGAACTTCCCCACCGCCCGACCGAGCCGATGCTCTGCTGCAGGCGGTGGCCGCTCTAAAGGCGGAAGGAGTGGTGACTTCCGTTCCTCTTCAGGAACAAGGTCACGGTTTTTACTCCAATCTGTTTGTGGTGCCAAAGAAGGACGGGTCCTTTCGGCCCGTCCTGGATCTAAAGTTGCTCAACAAACACGTAAAAACCAGGAGGTTCCGGATGGAATCTCTACGCTCCGTCATAGCCTCAATGTCTCAAGGAGATTTCTTAGCATCAATAGACATCAAAGATGCTTATCTTCACGTGCCGATTGCGCCAGAGCATCAGCGTTTTCTACGCTTCGTTATAGAAAGCGAACACCTGCAGTTCGTAGCGTTACCTTTCGGGCTGGCAACAGCCCCTCGGGTCTTCACCAAGGTCATGGCAGCAGTAGTAGCTGTCCTGCACTCGCAGGGTCACTCCGTGATCCCGTATTTGGACGATCTACTTATAAAGGCACCCTCTCAAGAGGCATGCCAACACAGTCTGAACGTGGCACTGAAGACTCTCCAGAGTTTCGGGTGGATTATCAACTTTTCAAAGTCAAATCTAACCCCGACCCAATCACTAACATATCTTGGCATGGAGTTTCATACTCTCTCAGCGATAGTGAAGCTTCCACTGGACAAGCAGTGCTCTCTGCAGACAGGGGTGCAATCTCTCCTGCAGAACCAGTCCCACTCCTTGAGGCGCCTCATGCATTTCCTAGGGAAGATGGTGGCAGCAATGGAAGCAGTCCCTTTCGCGCATTTTCATCTGCGCCCTCTACAATGGGACATTCTCCGCCAATGGGACGGGAAGTCGACGTCCCTCGACAGGGATGTCTCCCTCTCTCAGGCAACCAAGGACTCTCTCCGATGGTGGCTTCTTCCCACCTCATTGTCAAAAGGAAAGTCGTTCCTACCCCCATCCTGGGCGGTGGTCACGAGAGATGCGAGCCTATCAGGGTGGGGAGCAGTGTTTCTTCACCACAGGGCTCAGGGTACGTGGACTCAGAGAGAGTCCACCCTTCAGATCAATGTTCTGGAAATCAGAGCAGTCTATCTTGCTCTGCGAGCCTTCCAACAGTGGCTGGAGGGCAAGGAGATCCGGATTCAGTCGGACAATTCCACAGCGGTGGCGTACATCAACCACCAAGGGGGAACACGCAGTCGACAAGCCTTTCAAGAAGTCCGGCGGATTCTGACGTGGGTGGAAAACACAGCATCCACCATATCCGCAGTTCACATCCCGGGCGTAGAAAACTGGGAAGCAGATTTTCTCAGTCGTCAGTGCATGGACGCGGGGGAATGGTCTCTTCACCCAGACGTGTTTCGAGAGATCTGTCGCCGCTGGGGAACGCCGGACGTCGATCTTATGGCGTCACGGCACAACCACAAAGTCCCGGCATTCATGGCCCGGTCTCAGGATCACAGAGCTCTGGCGGCGGACGCATTAGTTCAGGATTGGTCGCAGTTTCGACTGCCTTATGTATTTCCTCCTCTGGCAATGCTGCCCAGAGTGTTGCGCAAGATCAGGTCCGACTGCCGTCGCGCCATTCTCGTCGCTCCAGATTGGCCGAGGCGGTCGTGGTACCCGGATCTGTGGCATCTCACGGTGGGTCAACCGTGGGCGCTTCCAGACCGCCCAGACTTGCTGTCACAAGGGCCGTTTTTCCATCTGATTTCTGCGGCCCTCAACCTGACTGTGTGGCCATTGCGTCTTGGCTCCTAGCGTCTTCAGGGTTATCTCAGGATGTCATTGCCACCATGAGACAGGCCAGGAAACCAACGTCCGCCAAGATCTATTACATGTCTTGGAGGATCTTCTTATCCTGGTGTTCTGATAATGGTTTTACTCCCTGGCCTTTTGCCTTACCCACTTTTCTTTCATTCCTTCAATCCGGAATGGACAAGGGTTTGTCACTCGGTTCTCTCAAGGGACAAGTATCGGCGCTATCCGTATTTTTTCAAAAGCGTCTGGCCAGGCTTCCGCAGGTCCGCACGTTCCTGCAGGGAGTTTGCCACATAGTCCCACCTTACAAGCGTCCGCTGGAACCCTGGGACCTTAACAGGGTGCTAACGGCTCTTCAGAAACCACCTTTCGAGCCGCTGCGGGATGTCTCTTTATCACGTCTTTCGCAGAAGGTGGCATTTCTAGTGGCAGTTACATCACTACGTAGAGTGTAGGAGCTGGCAGCTCTGTCATGCAAAGCCCCCTTCCTGGTTTTTCACCAGGATAAGGTGGTTCTGCGTCCTGTTCCGGAATTTCTCCCTAAGGTGGCATCTCCTTTTCATCTCAATCAGGATATCTCCTTGCCTTCATTTTGCCCTAATCCAATTCACCAATGTGAAAAGGATTTGCACTCATTAGATCTAGTGAGAGCACTCCGGTTCTACGTGTCTCGCACGGCGCCCCTGCGCCGTTCAGATGCGCTCTTTGTCCTTGTCGCTGGCCAGCGTAAGGGTTCGCAGGCTTCCAAGTCAACCTTGGCTCGGTGGATCAAGGAACCGATTCTTGAAGCCTACCGTTCTTCTGGGCTTCCGCTTCCTTCGGGGCTGAAAGCCCATTCTACCAGAGCCGTGGGTGCGTCCTGGGCATTGCGGCACAGGGCTACGGCTCAGCAGGTGTGTCAGGCAGCTACCTGGCCTAGTCTGCACACTTTCACGAAACACTATCAGGTGCATACCTATGCTTCGGCAGACGCCAGTCTAGGTAGGCGAGTCCTTCAGGCGGCGGTTGCTCACCTGTAAGAGGGGGTCGTTTCGGCTCTTTTTATCGAGGTATTCTTTTACCCACCCAGGGACTGCTTTTGGACGTCCCAATTGTCTGGGTCTCCCAATGGAGCGACAAAGAAGAAGGGAATTTTGTTTACTTACCGTAAATTCCTTTTCTTCTAGCTCCTATTGGGAGACCCAGCACCCGCCCCTGTTCCCTTCGGGCTGGTTGTTCTTTTGTGTACACATGTTGTTCATGTTGAATTGTTCTTTTGGTTCATGGTTTTCAGTTCTCCGAACATCCTTCGGATTGAATTTACCTTAGACCAATTTATAAGTTTCCTCCTTCCTGCTTTTGCACCAAAACTGAGGAGCCCGTGATGCACGGGAGGGTGTATAGGCAGAGGGGAGGGGTTACACTTTTAAAGTGTAATACTTTGTGTGGCCTCCGGAGGCAGAAGCTATACACCCAATTGTCTGGGTCTCCCAATAGGAGCTAGAAGAAAAGGAATTTACGGTAAGTAAACAAAATTCCCTTCTTGAGCCTCTTAGGGAGGTTTCTTTGTATCGTCTTTCTCAGAAAGTGGCCTTTCTGGTTGCCATAACTTCTCTCAGGAGAGTCTCTGATTTGGCTGCGCTCTCCTCGGAGTCACCTTTTTTGTTTTTTCATCAAGACATGGTGGTTCTCCGTCCGACTCCGGACTTTCTTCCTAAGGTAGTCTCTCCCTTCCACCTTAACCAGGACATTACCTTACCTTCCTTCTGTCCGGCCCCTGTTCATCGCTTTGAAAAAGCGCTGCATACCTTAGATCTGGTGCGTGCTCTCCGGATCTATGTGTCTCGCACCGCTGCGCTTAGGCGGTGCACCTCTCTTTTTGTGCTAACCACAGGTCGGCGCAAGGGCCTCCCTGCTTCTAAGCCGACCTTAGCCCGTTTGATTAGGTCGACCATTTTGGACGCCTACCAGAGTACTCAGGTGCCTCCCCCGCCGGGGATCAAGACACACTCGACCAGAGCTGTCGGTGCCTCTTGGGCTTTTAGGCACCAGGCTATGGCTCAACAAGTTTGTCAGGCTGCCACTTGGACTAGCCTGCATACCTTCTCGAAGCACTACCAAGTGCATGCTCATGCTTCGGCAGATGTGAGCTTGGGCAGACGCATCCTTCAGGCGGCTGTCGCCCATTTGTGAAGTTAGGTTCTGCCTACTTCTTAGTTTTTCTGTTTATTTCCCACCCAGGGACTGCTTTGGAACGTCCCAAGGTCTGGGTCTCCCAAAGGAACGATAAAGAAAAAGAGAATTTTGTTTACTTACCGTAAATTCTTTTTCTTATAGTTCCGTATTGGGAGACCCAGCACCCTCTCTGTTGCCTGTTGGCAATTCCTTGTTCCGCGTGTTATCACCGGCTGTTGTCATGGACAGAGTCTTCGGTTGTTCCGGCTCTTGCTCTGTTCTACTTGTGGGTGGCTATTCTCCTTCAGCTTTTTGCACTAAACTGGCTGTGACTGGCTCAGAGGGAGGAGCTACACTTTTAAGTGTAGTACTTTGTGTGTCCTCCGGAGGCAGAAGCTAAACACCCAAGGTCTGGGTCTCCCAATACGGAACTATAAGAAAAAGAATTTACGGTAAGTAAACAAAATTCTCTTTCTTCATCGTTCCTTATGGGAGACCCAAACCATGGGTGTATAGCTTCTGCCTCCGGAGGACACACAAAGTACTACACTCAAACGTGTAGCTCCTCCCTCCTAGCATATACACCCCCTGGTAGCCAGTCCTAGCCAGTTTCAATGCTTTGTGTTCAGGAGGTCACACACACATGCATTCTCTGATTTTTGATTTTTGATTTTTTGGATTTCAAAGTTTTGGAAGAAAAGCGGGTCCCATCTGGACTCCCGGCATGTCCCTTCTCACCCCACTGTGCCGGCGGTGCTGTTAAGGTTGACTTTACAAGGCTGGAGCCTTCACATGCCGCGCTCCTTCGCCATCCCTTGGGGCCCTGGCTTGAAGTGGGAGCCATCACGGTTCTCACTGCTTTGCAGGAGACCGGTCTCCATCCGCAGCCCTGTTCAGGATCCTGTCGGACGGAGCGTTTAACCCCCCCCAGGGACCTGGCACCTGCGTCTCAAAAGCTAAGTATGAGACGTTTTTACCACAGAAAGTGGTCTTTCCAGGGTTCCCTGTACTTTATTTATTGGGGGGAGTGTATTATATGTCTGGGGTAACATTTCCGGCCGGTTCTCCAGTTTTCACTGGAGAACCGCGCCGATGGTGCCTGCACGCTGGCCGCATGTTTAAATCTAGGCCCCGGCTTTGCCTGAGGCCTAGTTTCGGTTTCACTCCCCCTGCATGTCAGTCATGCAGAGGGACGGTGTGGCTCCGCCCAGCGGCTGTTCAGCACAGGGAAGGGACACTCCTCACTGAGGAAAGATTCCCTCCCCTGTATGCCTCATTTGCCCGCTCTCAGAGTAGGCCCCGCCCCCTCGCCTCGCTCCGGTCGCCATTTTCTCAGCGTTCTCAGTGTCTGCATAGGCACAGAGATACCACATTGTGACAAGTTGGGGCCAGGGCTGGGGGACTGGAGGCATGGAAATGTATGTTAAACGGTCTGGCAGCCACAACCTCCAGTTGTGCAGCTGCTTATATTCTCTGTTTATATACTCTGCTGGGGTCATTCTGGAGATGCATTCCCTCACAGAGCCCCCACTTCTGCAGCATGTCTCACATCAGAGCAAGGCTGCAAGGCTGTTCTTAATAGGCACTGCATGTAGACTCGTACTAGGGGTTGGCTGTACTGAGCACATAAACACAGTGGTCCCTCAGCCTGGAGGCTCGTCAGTGGTCCCTCCAGCTGCTCCGGGGGTGCTGAGCATGCATTAGCCCCCTTCTCAGGGCGCTTCTGCTGCTACGGCTCGCTCAGCAAGCTCTTAGAGGTCTCTTCATCTGGTTTCAGACCCCGTCCTCCTAAAATGGAGACGCAGGGTCCCCTGTCCTTCCCCGTCCCGCAGCTCTGATTCACGAGCTGACTCACTGGACGAGGAGGATGTCTTTACTGGGGGCTCGGACGCTACTTAATGTACCATTGATCTGTCCGAAGGTGACGCAGATGCTAATGATTTGATTGCGTCCATTATATTTGTACTGGAACTCAATCCGCCTGTATCAGGGGAGTATCCCTCTCTGGCAGAAAGGCATCAGTATACCTTAAGAGAACAAGGAGTGTGTTCCGTACCCACTCCAGTTTTCAGCCCACTGTGACCAAGCCCAGAGCCTGTCCTGACAGACGCTCCCAAAGCGTGGTTCTGATGACTGTTTCCTCCTTCCACCAGAGGTGGTCAAGGAGTGGGCTCATTCACCAAGGGTGGTCCCTCCGGTGTCTAGTATTTCAGCCCGGATAGTTGTATCAGTGGCTGACGGCACCTCTCTAAGGATCCCCCTGTACATTAATTCTGTACTGGACCTCAATCCGCCAGTATCAGAGGAGCAAACTTCTCTGGCAACAGGACACCAGTTTACCTTGCCTAAGAGAATAAGGAGTGTGTTCCTTAACCACTCCAGTTTTCAGGCCACTGTGACCAAGCCCAGGGTCTGCTCTGGCACACGCTTCCCAAAGCGTGGTTCTGATGACAGTTTTCCCCTTCCACCAGCGGTGGTCAAGGAGTGGGCTCATTCACCAAAGGTGATCCCTCCGGTGTTTAGACTCTCAGCCCGGACGTTGTTTCAGTGGCTGATGGCTCTTCACTTACGGTTTTGCTGTCCGCCAGTTTGTCCTTCTGGCCAAATCTGTATGGAGGCGGCAGGGGCCTCGTTCTCCCCATTTGCAGCAGTGTGGCTTTCAAGCCATCTCTGCTTCTCTAGAGGAGATGCATTCCCTCATAGGGACTCTTTGCCCGAAATGGTTGCCTTAGCTTCCAGACTTCAGTCTTTTCATCCTATACCATGTCTGCCATGCTGGAGGCTCTCACCGCACTGCGGTGGCCTCGGCTAATTTTCTCGCTATCCGCAGGCTCCTGTGGCTTCGGAAGTGGAAGGCGGATGCTTCTAAAGAAGTTCCTTGCTGGGCTCCCTTTTGCTGGGACCAGACTGTTCGGGAACAACTGGATGAAATTATTAAGGAAGCTCCTGGCGGGAAGAGTTTTCTTCCATGCCTCAAACCTAAACCAGGAAACCTGTCCAGGGCAGGAATCAGTCGAGGTTTCGTTCTTTTTGTTCCTCCATCTGATCGTTCTCTTAGCCCTCGGCCTCGCCCACTGGCTCAGCCAGGGATCGTAAACCCAAATGGCGCGCGAGAAGACCGCAGGACATGCTGCCACTAAGTCAGCCTCCTCCTGGCTATCTGGCCACGCCAGCAACGTCCTTGGTCGGTGGCAGGCTCTCCCACTTGGCGACGTATGGTTTTAACACGTCTCCGATCAGTGGGTGCGAGATACCATCTCCCACGGCTACAGGATAGAATTCTATCCAGCCCGCCAAACAGATTTTTTTCTGTCAACTCCCCTCTGCTCCAAGGCCGCCGCCTTCTCACAGGCTGTGGCATTCTTGCAGGCCACTGGAGTAATTGTACCGGTTCCCGACTGGGAACGGTTCTGAGATTTCTGCTTAAATCTATTCCTAGCACCCGAGGAGGGCGGTGCCTTCCGACCTGGATCTCAAGCTTCTCAAGCATGTTCAGGTGCGGCAGTTTCGCATAGAGTCTCTGCGATCAATCTTTGACCCAAGGAGATTCCCTAGCATCCATCGACATCAGAGATGCCTATCTGCATGTGCCAATCGCAGTTTCACACCAGCGTTGGCTACGTTTTGCAATCAGAGTGGTCCAATTCGTGGCTCTTCCCTTTGGGTTAGCCACGGCCCCTCGAGTATTCTCAAGGTCGGGGCAGCTGTGATTGCGGTCCTGCACCTCTAGGGGTTGGCAGTGATTTTTTTTTGTCCAGGACAGCCTTCTACTCTGGGTTTTCATCCAGTGCAGACTGTTAGCGGAGTGCCTCGCTCACTCTCGCCACTCTCACCAATTCGGGTGGTTTGTCATTCGGTCCAAGTCGACTCTGACTTCGACCCAGAAGTTCACAGACCCAGAGACGCAATTCGAGACTCTGTCGGCCCTTGTGAATATGCCCTTAGTCAAGCAGCACTCCCTCCGCGGGCGGTCGACGTCGTTCCTTCAGGCACCTAATACAGGTGCTGGATCAGATGGTGGTGTCAATGGAAGCATTCCCTTGCCCAGTTCCATCTGCGTCCTCTACGCCTGGATATTTTCCGCTGTTGGAACAGGCGGACTTCCTCCTTCCACGGGGCGGTGGCTTTGCCACAGACCAGGGGCTCATTTCAATGGTGGCATCGTCCCCTCTGTCTCAGGGACGCTCCTTTTTGGCTCCGTCCCGGGTGATCCTCACCAAGATGCTAGTCTATCCGGCTGGGGAGCAGTATATCTCCACCATAGAGCGCAGGGCACTTGGACTCTGTCCGAATCAGCCCTCTGGATCAATGTGCTGGAAATCAGAGCTGTGTTTCTAGCTCTCTAAGCCTTTCACCATCTGTTGGCAGCCAGGCACATTCGAGTCCAGTCAGACAACGCTACAGCGTTTGCCTACATCAACCTCCAGGGCGGGGCACTCAGCCGCCTGGCAATGTTGGAGGTTCATCGCATTCTTCAGTGGACGGAGGGCTCCTAGTCCACCATATCCACAGCCCACATCCTGGACGTGGGAAACTGGGAGGCAGATTGTTTCTGCCGTCAAACCGTGGCTCCACGATCCTCAGGTTTTTGCGGCAGACGCACTGGTTCGAGTTTGGTCCCAGCTTCGTCTGTCCTACGTGTTTCACCCTCTAGTTCTTGCCCAGAGTCCTGCGCAAGATCAGAAGGGAGGGCCGTCAGGTCATTCTCATTACTCCAGACTGACCCAGGCAAGCTTGGTACCCTGACCTGCTCCGTCTGTCCGTAGAGGTGCCATAGCATCTCCCGGACTGTCCAGATCTTCTCTCACGAAATCCGTCCTTCCGCCAGAGCCTACGGCTCTCAGTTTGACGGCGTGGCGTTTGAGTCATGGATCTTGCTGACTTCTGGTATCCTTCCTGAAGTCATCTCCACTATGACTCGAGCTCGGAAGTATCCTTGGCCTTTTGGCCTTGCCGTCCCTCCTGTCCCTTCTGCAGTCCGGTCTGCAGCTAGGACTTTCCCTCAATTCCCTTAAGGGACAGCTCTCGGCTCTGTCAGTGTTGTGCCAGCGGCGTATCGCCCGGCTGGCCCAGGTGCGCTCCTTCATGCAGGGCGCATCTCACATCATTCCGCCCTACCGGCGGCCCTTGGAGCCCTGGGACCTTAATTCGGTCCTCATAGCTTCCGGAACCCCCCCTTTGAGCCTCTTAGGGAGGTTTCCTTGTTTAGTCTTTCACAGAAAGTGGTCTTTCTAGTGGCCATGACTTCCCTCAAGGGAGTCTCTGTTTTGGCTGCACTCTCTTCGGAGTCCCCCCTTCATCAAGTCAAGGTGGTTCTCCGTCCGACTCCGGACTTTCTCCCTAAGGTGGTTGCTGCCACCTTAACCGGGGCATTTTCCCTGCCTTCCTTTTGTCCGGCTCCTGTTCATCGCTTTGAAAGGGCGTTGAATACTCTGGATCTGGTGCGGGCGCTCCGGATCTATGTGTCTCGCACCGCTGTTCTTAGGCGGCGCATCTCTCTTTTGTGCTGACCGCTGGTCAGCGTAAGGGCCTTTCGGCATTTAAGCCGACCCTAGCTCGTTGGTTTAGGTCGGCCATTTCCGATACCTACCAGTGTACTCAAGTGCCTCTCCCGCCGGGGATCAAGGCACACTTGACCAGAGCTGTCGGTGCCTCTTAGGCTTTCAGGCACAGGCTACGGCTCAGCAGGTCTGTCAGACTGCCACTTGGACTAGTCTGTATACTTTTTCGTAGCACTATCAAGTGCATGCTCTTGCTTCGGCAGATGTCAGCTTGGGCAGACGCATCCTTCGGACGGCTGTCGCCCATTTGTGAAGTTAGGTTTCGCCTACTTCTCAGTTTTTCTGTTTATTCCCGCCAATGGACTGCTTTAGAACGTCCCATGGTTTGGGTCTCCCATAAGGAACGATGAAGAAAAAGAGAATTTTGTTACTTACCGTAAATTCTTTTTCTTATCGTTCCGACATGGGAGACCCAGCACCCTCCCTGTTGCCTGTTGGCAGGTTTCTTGTTCCGTGTGTTATCACCGGCTGTTGTTGTAGACAGAGGTTCCGGTTGTTCCGGGTTTTGCTCTGTCTCTACTTGTGGGTGGATGTCCTCCTTCAGCTTTTGCACTAAACTGGCTAGGAATGGCTACCAGGGGGTGTATATGCTAGGAGGGAGGAGCTACACGTTTGAGTGTAGTACTTTGTGTGTCCTCCGGAGGCAGAAGCTATACACCCATGGTTTGGGTCTCCCATGTCGAAACTATAAGAAAAAGAATTTACGGTAAGTAACAAAATTCTCTTTTTTTTGTTTTCCTTACATTTTGTGTACACCACTGATACTCTGTAAATAACCTATCCAAGGTTGGTATCCCCGTAATCGTACTGACCTTGCGAATCACGTTCCCAGGTTATTTTTACTGGACAATTAATACCACAAAAACAATGGTGTTCGACTTGAAGAGGCTAAAATATTCTTCTTCTTAAAGGAACGACAGCATCAAGCAGAGGACAGCAGTTACCTGAATTCCCATCAGTCAAAAGACGATGACCGCAAGAGGATCCGAGAAGAGAAAGCTCGTCAAGCCCGACGGGCAGCCATCCAGGTAGGCGATGATGCCGCCATGGCTTCAATGGTGGTATGGGGGGTCAGTCCATGTTCTCTTCTACATTATATAGGGTGTGATATCATATTTCAAAGGAACTGCAGCTGAAGCGGGCACAGAAAGCCCTGGAAGCCAAGAAACTGGTAGAAGAGGAGCTGGCACTGCTGGAACAGAGCGGGAAGGTGGGAAAGAAGAAGGTCGGCAGGAATCTGGTCAGTTCACCATTACAGAGAAGCAGCAAGTCCAATAATAATAATGCAGGTAAGAGAGGTCACTGGATGGCCTCTATGGATACATTATGGACTGTAGTTCTAGATTCACACATTTAGGGTTAAAGGGTATTTCCCATCTTTAGAGTTATCAGCTACCCATATGATAGATGGTGACATTCTTATTTGTGGGGCTAACCTCTAGGGGCCCCCAATGTACCCTAAAACTGGGCTTTGAAATGCCCCATCTGACTGGAGATATGGCTGGGCATACACACCACTGACCTATTCGTTCTCTATAGCAGAATCCAGGACTCTCCTATTTCCAGTAGTCCCCCATAGAGAATGAATGGAGCTGAGGTCAAGCATGTCCGGCCACCACTCCATTCAGAAGGGACATTTTAGAGCCCTGTTCTCAAGATTGGGGGGGATTCCAGTGGCAGATCACTATCGATCAGCTAGTTATCACCTTTCTTATGGATAGTTGATAACTTATAAAGATAAAAAGTGTCGTTTTAAAGGGGTTTTCCCATTATAGAGTAAGGACATATCTTTGAGATGGGGGAATCTTGTTGGGGTTTGACCTTTGGGCTAAACCACTCATCCTGACAATTAAGAGGACTTGGCTCTGGCTTAGCAGTGCTTGGGCTGCGTGCCCACGATCAGTATTTGCAGCGGTTTTGACGCAGCATACGTCAGCTGCGTCCAAACCGCTGTGGTGTACAGTACAAGCATAGTGGACGGGATTTCTATAAATCCCGTTCCCACTATGCTTGTTTTTTCCGCAGCAAACACAGACCTGCGGAGCGTCTTTCCAGACCGCAGCACGTCAATTATTGCTGCAGAATTGCATGCGTCATCCGTAGGAAGAACACAAGCAGGAGACCGCAGCGCACTGAACCCTGATTGTGGGTACTGACAGCTACGGTCTCCTGCGGAGGAGGCGCGTGGCCCCGCCGGTCAGGACTGATCGTGGGCACATACCCTAAACCTTCACTTTTTACCCTGAACAGTGTCCTTCGGACAACCTGCTGTGCATCCACATTGTACTAAATACAACGTGTCCTATAACAGTAAATTGTCAGGAGCTTGATCTGTGTCCTCTTAATTATCAGAATTGGTGCCGGTGCAGAGAGTAGACAAGCGATCACATATTCTAGCTAGGAAAAACCCTTTATCTCATCATGGCATTCTCTCTCTCCTTAAACCCTATTAGGGTGGTCTGTGTGTATTTTTTCATTTCTTCCTGATTGTTATAGTCCGAAGACGAATGCATTAGGAAAGCTGATGGTCCGTGGCGCATCCTGTTGGTACCGCGGACCGCAGCTTACGAAGTTTTTTTTAAATGCCACATATGATATATTCATGGTGTGCCCTCCTGTCCGTCCTTTTAGGTGCTAGAGTTCAGGATGTGCTGGAAAATGATCATTCGGCCATGTCGCTGTTCAAGCCATCCCCAGACTACAGGAGTAGCGAGCACAGTGCCCAGGTGAGGCTATCGTGTGACACATCCATTGTCCATATTGTACCATTTGGTTTGCAATTAAGTGCTGTTTCCTGCAGGCGCTGTCTACTCCTGACCATGTACTAAGAGATATGGATGTAGCAGTGTCTGCCCAGTCTAAGACCACCCTGACCGATCTGCTGGACACCCTGAAGCAGCTGGAGGAGCCGGAGCCATTGATGGCAATAAGAACAGATGCCAGAGACAAATTTCACTGGATCGATGGGGTAAGATGCGCCTGTGGCTGCAGGTAGCTGGAAGGTCAGACTATGTGTATATTAACTATTTATCTTCCAGGACGCAGACACTTCACTTACGACCGATAACCTGGAGCGTCATAGTCAGATGACCCGTAACGGACAAGCGGAGCAGAAGGAGGTTCATGGTGGAGCGGCGGCTCTGCTGTCTGAGGCCAAGCTGCAGAACATCATTAGCTTTTTGGATGAAATGGAAAAAGCTGAACAGGAAAGGCCGCGGTCTTCGGGGTCCAACACTCACAGAGGGGTGAGTAACCCATTAGATGGATCAGGTATTTACACTCGCTGTATAGGAATATATGAATGTTAGAGCACGAAAAGCAGGTGGATGAGATTACAGTGACTGGAAACAGCGCCACACTTATCTATGGGCTGGGACTGGAATTGCAGCTCACATAGTGCTGAGCCGCTATACCCCTCACAACTCAAGAGTGGCAAAAAATCTAGGCAAATCTAATACAACTCCTTTAACCCCATTACGACTACATTTCGTTTTAAAACGGCAGCAAAAAAGGGTACTTATTCCTTTCTGCCGTTTTAAAACGGCGGTCAGAAAAATGTAAATAGCGCCCCCCAGAGGTGCAAAATCTCCGGGGCTTCAGCTACCGGGGGTAGCTGAGACCCTGGAGATCATGATTCGGGCAGTTTTTTCCGTTCCCCAGACATGTGATCGCTGTTATACACAGTGTAACAACGGTCACCTATAAGAAAATGAAATCGTTAATGAAAAATGTTTTTTCTCACATCTGACATGATAAAACATGTCAGATGGGAGAAAAATGTTTTTCTTTATCGTTCCTTTGGGAGACCCAGACCTTGGGTGTTTAGCTTCTGCCTCCGGAGGACACACAAAGTACTACACCTAAAAGTGTAGCTCCTCCCTCTGAGCTTATACACCCCCTGGTGAGCCAGTCACAGCCAGTTTATCGCTTTGTGTTCAGGAGGCATACATCCACACATGCATTCTCATATGATTTTTTCTTTTTTTGG
This sequence comes from Anomaloglossus baeobatrachus, assembly GCF_048569485.1. NCBI lineage: Eukaryota > Metazoa > Chordata > Amphibia > Anura > Aromobatidae > Anomaloglossus > Anomaloglossus baeobatrachus. Next base: position 489,710,250 of record NC_134357.1, read on the forward strand.
AAAGAGATTGAAGAAGTGCGGGTCCACTTCTGGACTCCCGGCATGTCCCTTCTCACCCCACTGTGTCGGCGGTGTTGTAAGGTTGATTTCCAAGGCTGGAGCCTTACATGCCGTGCTCCTTCACCATCCCTCCTGGGCTCTGGCTTGAAGTGGGAGCCAGCGCGGTCTCCATGCCTGGCAGGAGACCGGTCTCCATCCACAGCCCTTTAGGACTCTGCTGGACCGGAGCACTCATCCCCAGGGACCTGGCCCTGCGTCTCAGCAGCTAAGTACCTGAGACATTCATATGTTGGGGGGCCTTGTTCTTTATTGTATGGGGAGAGTGTGCTTGCTGTATTTATTTTGGCATTTCCGGCGGGTTCTCTAGCTTTCGCCCGAGAACCGCGCCGATGGTGCCTGCGCGTCGGCCTCGCTGCTCAAATTTAGGCCCCGGCTTCGCCGGAGCCCTAGTTTCTGTTAACTGCCCTCGCATGTCACTCATGCAGAGGGACAGGCACGGCTCCTCCCGGCGGCCGTCCTGCACAGGGGAGGGACACCTCCCACTGCTTGTGCGTGTCTCCTCCCCTGCAGGTCTCTATGGCCCTCCAGATCCCGCTCTCCTACAGGGACGCCCCCAAAAGTCCCGCCCCCTCTCTTCGCTCCGGCGGCCATTTTCTTGGACAGGGTTCACTCTACGCTGGGCCATCCTGCACTCTGCATCCCTGCTGAGGTGCTGTGCATTGGGGGTCCGGGCTTCGGGATCTGGAGGGCACACAACACCGCTTCCAGCGGTCTGGTAAGCCACAGCCGGTCTCTGGTTGTGGACCTCTGAATATACTCCCCGGGGTTCATTCGCTTTGTAGAAGCTGTCCCCACTCCAGCAGCATGTCTCACACGAGGAGCAAGGCTCCAAAGCTTTATACTGTATGCGCTGCATGTAAGCTCCTGCTGCCTGAACCGAGCACCTATCCACATTGTGATGTCTGCTCTAACTTGGCGGTGCCACAGCCTGGAGTCTCACCCCCAGTGGTCTCTCAGGCTGCTTCTGCACCTGTGGCTGAACCCCCGGCCTGAGTCCTTCTCCAGGGCTATCTCCCAGTCTTTTGCTGAGTCCATGGGACTTCTGTCCAGGACTTTGATGAATATGCATCAGCCCCCTTCACAGGGTGCCTCTAATGCTCTTGCTAAGGGTCCTTTAGGATCCCTATCATCTGACCTCCGTCCACCGGAGCTCACAGAGGATTCATCATCAGGGCCTAGACCCCGTCCTCCTAAGAGGAGGCGCAGGGTTTCCTCTCCCTCCTCATCCCGCGGCTCTGATTCAAGACCTGACTCGCAAGATGAGGAGGATGCCTTTACAGGGGGCTCGGAGGCTAACTCCATGTACCCCATTGATTTTTCCGAGGGTGACTCAGATCTTAGTGACTTGATTGCTTCCATTAATTCTGTACTGGATCTCAATCCGCCAGTATCAGAGGAGCAACCCTCTCTGGCAGAAAAGCACCAGTTTACCTCGCCTAAGAGAGTAAAGAGTGTGTTCTTTAACCACTCCAGTTTTCAGACCGCTGTGACCAAACCCAGGGCCTGTCCTGACAAACGCTTCCCAAAGCGTGGTTCTGATGACCATTTTCCCTTTCTACCTGAGGTGGTCAAGGAGTGGGCTCACTCCCCAAAGGTAGACCCTCCGGTATCTAGGCTCTCAGCCCGGACCGTTGTGTCGGTGGCTGATGGCACCTCCCTTAAGGATTCCACTGACCGTCAGATTGACCTTCTGGCCAAATCCGTGTATGAAGCGGCGGGGGCCGCGTTTTCCCCAACTTTTGCAACAGTGTGGGCTCTCAAAGCCATCTCTGCTTCTCTAGAGGAGATGCATTCCCTCACCAGGGAATCTATGCCCGAGATGGTTGCTTTAACTTCTCAAGCTTCAGCTTTTTCATCTTATGCCATGTCTGCCATGCTAGAGGCTTCTCACCGCACTGCGGTGGCTTCGGCTAATTCCCTCGTTATCCGCAGGATCTTGTGGCTTCGAGAGTGGAAGGCAGATGCTTCTTCAAAGAAGTACCTTTCTGGGCTACCTTTTGCTGGTTCCCGGCTGTTTGGTGAACAGCTGGATGAAATTATTAAAGAAGCTACTGGCGGGAAGAGTACTTCTATGCCACAAACCAAGACCAGGAAACCTGCCCAGGGTAGGAATCAGTCGAGGTTTCGCTCCTTTCGTTCCTCCAACTGGTCGTCCTCTAAGCCCTCCGCCTCGTCCGCTAACTCAGCTAAGGACCATAAATCCAACTGGCGCCCAAAAGCGCGTCCACAGAAAACCACAGGAGGTTCTGCCACTAAGGCAGCCTCCTCATGACTATCTGCCCGCTCCAGCAACGTCCTTAGTCGGTGGCAGGCTCTCCCACTTTGGCAACGCTTGGTTTCAACACGTCTCCGATCAGTGGGTGAGAGGTATCATCTCTCACGGCTACAGGACAGAATTCTCTTCCAGCCCGCCAAACAGATTTTTTCTCTCAACTGCCCCCTGCTCCAAGGCCGCCGCCTTCTCACAGGCCAACGGAGTAATTGTACCAGTTCCCGCCTGGGAACGGTTCAGAGGTTTTTTCTCAAACCTCTTCTTAGTTCCCAAAAAGGACGGTACCTTCCGGCCCATCCTGGATCTCAAGCTTCTCAACAAGCATGTTCGGGTGCGGCACTTTCGCATGGAGTCTCTGCGATCAGTCATTGCCTCAATGACCCAAGGGGATTTCCTGGCGTCCATCGACATCAGAGATGCCTATCTACATGTGCCAATTGCAGTTTCACACCAGCGTTGGCTACGTTTTGCAATAGGAGAAGATCATTTCCAATTCGTGGCTCTCCCCTTCGGGTTAGCCACGGCCCCTCGGGTATTCACCAAGGTCATGGCAGCAGTGATTGCGGTTCTGCACCTCCAGGGGTTGGCAGTGCTCCCTTACCTGGACGACCTTCTAGTCAAGGCTCCATCCAGCGCAGACTGTCAGCCGAGTGTCTCGCTCACTCTCTCCACTCTAGCCCAATTCGGGTGGCTTGTCAATCTTCCCAAATCCACTCTGACTCCGACCCAGAGTCTCACATACGTAGGAATGCAGTTCGAGACTTTGCCGGCACTTGTGAAGTTGCCCTTAAACAAACAGCTGTCACTCCAGTCGGCGGTGCGCTCTCTGCTGAGGCCCCGCCGTTATACCCTCAGGCGTCTGATGCAGGTGCTGGGTCAAATGGTGGCGTCCATGGAGGCTGTTCCCTTTGCCCAGTTCCATCTGCGCCCCCTGCAGCTGGACATTCTCCGCTGTTGGGACAAGCGGCCTTCCTCCTTACACAAGTTAGTGGCTCTGTCGCCACGGACCAGGAGCTCTCTTCAGTGGTGGCTTCGGCCCCTCTCCCTGTCCCAGGGGCCCTCCTTCCTGGCCCCGTCCTGGGTGATTCTCACCACGGATGCCAGCGGTATGTCTCCACCACAGAGCACAGGGCACTTGGACTCCGTCCGAGTCAGCCCTTTCAATCAATGTGCTGGAAACCAGAGCCGTGCTTCTAGCCCTCCTAGCATTTCACCACCTGCTGGCGGGCAGGCACATTCGAGTCCAGTCAGACAACGCGACAGCGGTTGCCTACATCAATCATCAAGGCGGGACACGCAGCCGCCTGGCAATGATGGAGGTACAACGCATTCTTCAATGGGCGGAGGACTCCAGGTCCACCATATCCGCAGTCCACATCCCAGGCGTGGACAACTGGGAGGCAGATTATCTCAGCCGTCAAAGCGTGGACGGTGGCGAGTGGTCCCTGCACCCGGCAGTATTTCAGTCGATCTGCCGCAAATGGGGCACTCCGGACGTGGACCTAATGGCATCCCGTCACAACAACAAAGTTCCTGTTTACGTGGCTCGCTCCCACGATCCTCAGGCCTTCGCCGCGGACGCTCTGGTTCAGGACTGGTCCCAGTTTCGCCATCCTCCTTGGCCATTCTCCTTGCCGACCCTTCTGTCTTTTCTACAGTCCGGTCTGCAGCTAGGACTGTCCCTCAACTCTCTCAAGGGACAAGTTTCAGCTCTGTCAGTTCTGTTCCAGCGGCGTCTCGCTCGGCTGGCTCAGGTCCGCACCTTCATGCAGGGCGCGTCTCACATCATTCCGCCTTACCGGCGGCCCTTGGATCCCTGGGATCTTAACTTGGTTCTCACGGTCTTGCAGAAACCCCCCTTTGAGCCTCTTAGGGAGGTTTCTTTGTATCGTCTTTCACAGAAAGTGGTCTTTCTGTTTGCCATAACTTCTCTCAGGAGAGTCTCTGATTTGGCTGCGCTCTCCTCGGAGTCACCTTTTTTAGTTTTTCATCAAGACAAGGTGGTTCTCCGTCCGGCTCCGGACTTTCTTCCTAAGGTGGTCTCTCCCTTCCACCTTAACCAGGACATTATCTTACCTTCCTTCTGTCCGGCCCCTGTTCATCGCTTTGAAAAAGCGCTGCATGCTCTAGATCTGGTGCGTGCTCTCTGGATCTATGTGTCTCGCACCGCTGCGCTTAGGCGGTGCACCTCTCTTTTTGTGCTAACCACAGGTCGGCGCAAGGGCCTCCCTGGTTCTAAGCCGACCTTAGCCCGTTGGATTAGGTCAACCATTTCGGACGCCTACCAGAGTACTCAGGTGCCTCCCTCGCCGGGGATCAAAGCACACTCGACCAGAGCTGTCGGTGCCTCTTGGGCTTTTAGGCACCAGGCTATGGCTCAACAAGTTTGTCAGGCTGCCACTTGGGCTAGCCTGCATACCTTCTCGAAGCACTACCAAGTGCATGCTCATGCTTCGGCAGATGCGAGCTTGGGCAGACGCATCCTTCAGGCGGCTGTCGCCCGTTTGTGAAGTTAGGTTCTGCCTACTTCTTAGTTTTTCTGTTTATTTCCCACCCAGGGACTGCTTTGGAACGTCCCATGGTCTGGGTCTCCCAAAGGAACGATAAAGAAAAAGAGAATTTCTTCATCGTTCCTTATGGGAGACCCAGACAATGGGTGTATAGCTTCTGCCTCCGGAGGACACACAAAGTACTACACTCAAACGTGTAGCTCCTCCCTCCTAGCATATACACCCCCTGGTAGCCAGTCCTAGCCAGTTTCAATGCTTTGTGTTCAGGAGGGGGCACAGTAATGTATGTTAAACGGTCTGGCAAGCCACAACCTCCGGTTGTGCAGCTGCTAATATTCTCTGTTTATATACTCTGCTGGGGGTCGTTCTGGAGATGCATTCCCTCACAGAGCCCCCACTTCTGCAGCATGTCTCACATCAGAGCAAGGCTGCAAGGCTGTTTTCTTATTATGCACTGCATGTACATCGTACTGTCTGTACCGAGCACATAAACACAGTGATTCCTCAGCCTGGAGGGTCCCTCCAGCTGCTCCAGCTCTTGCTGAGCATGCATTAGCCCCCTTCTCAGGGCGCTTCTGCTGCTACCGCTACGGTCGCCATTTTCTCAGCGTTCTCTGTGTCTGCATAGGCACAGAGATACCTCATTGTGACAAATGGGGGCCTGGGCTGGGGGACTGAGACCAAGCCCAGGGTCTGTTCTGGCAAACGCTTCTCAAAGCGTGGTGCTGAGGACAGTTTTCCCCTTCCACCAGAGGTGGTCAAGGAGTGGGCTCATTCACCAAAGGTGATCCCTCCGGTGTTTAGACCCTCAGCCAGGGCAGTTGTACCAGTGGCTGATGGCTCCTCACTTACGGCTTGCTGTCCGATAGGTTGTCCTTCTGGCCAAATCTGTATAGAGGCGGCAGGGGCCACGTTCTCCCCAGCTTTTGCAGCAGTGTGGGTTTTCAAGGCCATCTCTGCTTCTCTAGAGGAGATGTATTCCCTCACAGGGAATCTATGCCCGAAATGGTTGCCTTAACTTCCAGACTTCAGTCTTTTTCATCCTATGTCTTATCTGCCATGCTGGAGACTCTCACCGCTCTGCGGTGGCCTCGGCTAATTTCCTCGCTATCCGCAGGCTCCTGTGGCTTCGGAAGTGGAAGGCGGATGCTTCTATAGAATTTCCTTGCTGGGCTCCCTTTTGCTGGGACCAGATTATTCGGGAACAACTGGATGAAATTATTAAGGAAGCTCTTGGCGGGAAGAGTTCTTCCATGCCATAAACCTCAACCAGGAAACCTGTCCAGGGCAGGAATCAGTCGAGGTTTGTTCCTTCGTTCCTCCATCTGATCGTTCTCTAAGCCAGCTCAGCCAAGGATCGTAAACCCAAATGACGCACGAAGCCGCGTCCTCAGAAGACCGCAGGAGATGCTGCCACTAAGTCAGCCTCCTCCTGGCTATCTGGCCACGCCAGCAACGTCCTTGGTCGGTGGCAGGCTCTCCCATTTTGGCGACGTATGTTTTTAACACGTCTCCGATCAGTGGGTGCGAGATACCATCTCCCACGGCTACAGGATAGGATTCTATCCAGCCCGCCAAACAGATTTTTCTGTCACTCCCCCCTGCTCCAAGGCCGCCGCCTTCTCACAGGCTGGGGCATTCTTGCAGGCCACTGGAGTAATTGGGCCGGTTCCCGACTGGGAACGGTTCTGAGATTTCTGCTTAAATCTATTCCTAGTACCCGAGGAGGGCGGTGCCTTCCGACCTGGATCTCACGCTTCTCAAGCATGTTCAGGTGCGGCATTTTCGCATGGAGTCTCTGCGGTCAATCATTGACCTAAAGAGATTCCCTAGCATCCATCGACATCAGAGATGCCTATCTGCATGTGCCAATCGCAGTTCCACACCAGCGTTGGCTACGTTTTGCAATCAGAGTGGTCCAATTCGTGGTTCTTCCCTTGGGGTTAGCCACGGCCCCTCGAGTATTCTCAAAGTCGGGGCAGCTGTGATTGCGGTCCTGCACCCCTAGGGGTTGGCAGCGATCCTTTTATCCTAGACAGCCTTCTAGTCTGGGCTTCATCCAGTGCAGTCTGTTAGCAGAGTGCCTCGCTCACTCTCGCCACTCTAACCAATTCGGGTGGTTGTCTTCTGTCCAAGTCCACTCTGACTTCGACCCAGAAGTTCACATACCCAGGGACGCAATTCGAGACTCTGTCGGCACTTGTGAAGCTGCCCTTAGTCAAACAGCAGTCCCTTCGCTGGCGGTCGACGTCGTTCCATCAGGCACCTAATACAGGTGCTGGATCAGTCGGTGGTGTCAACGGAAGCGGTTCCCTTGCCCAGTTCCTCTGCGGCTGGATATTTTCCGCTGTTGGAACAAGCGGACTCCCTCCTTCCACGGAGTGGTGGCTTCGCCACAGACCAGGGGCTCGTTTCAGTGGTGGCTTCGGCCCCTCTGTCTCAGGGACGCTCCTTCCTGGCTCCGTCCCGGGTGCTCCTCACCAAGATGCTAGTCTATCCGGCTGGGGAGCAGTATATCTCCACCTTGGAGCGCAGGGCACTTGGACTCTGTCCGAATCAGCCCTCTGGATCAATGTGCTGGAATTCAGAGCTGTGTTTCTAGCTCTCCAAGCCTTTCACCATCTGTTGACGGCCAGGCACATTCGAGTCCAGTCAGACAACGCTACAGCGTTTGCCTTCATTAACCTCCAGGGCGGGACATCACTGTTGGAGGTTCATCGCATTCTTCTGTGGACGGAGGACTCCTAGTCCACCATATCCGCAGCCCACATCCCAGATGTGGAAAACTGGGAGGCAGATTGTCTCAGCCGTCAAACCGTGGCTCTACGATCCTCAGGTGTTTGCGGCAGACGCACTGGTTCAAGTTTGGTCCCAGCTTCGTTTGTCTTATGTGTTTCACCCTCCAGTTCTTGCCCAGAGTCCTGCGCAAGATCAGAAAGGAGGGCTGTCGGGTCATTCTCATTACTCCAGACTGACCCAGGCAGGCTTGGTACCCTGACCTGCTCCGTCTGTCCGTAGAGGTGCCATGGCATCTCCCGGACTGTTCCTCTTACGAGGTCCGTCTTTTCCGCCAGAATCTGCGGCTCTCAGATTGACGGCGTGGCTTTTGAGTCATGGATCTTGACAACTTCTGGTATCCCTCCTGAAGTCATCTCCACTATGACTCGAGCTCGGAAGTATCCTTTGGCTTTTTGGCCTTGCCGACCCTCCTGTTCCTTCTACAGTCCGGTCTGCAGCTGGGACTATCCCTCAATTCCCTTAAGGGACAGGTATCGGCTCTGTCAGTGTTGTACCAGTGGCGTATTGCCCGGCTAGCTCAGATGCGTTCCTTCATGCAGGGCGCATCTCACATCATTCCGCCTTACCGGCGGCCTTTGGAGCCCTGGGACCTTAATTCGGTCCTCACGGTTTTTGGAAACCCCCCTTTGAGCCTCTTAGGGAGGTTTCTTTGTTTAGTTTTTCATAGAAAGTGGTCTTTCTAGTGGCCATTACTTCCCTCAAGAGAGTCCCTGTTTTGGCTGCACTCTCTTCGGAGTCCCCCCTTTTTGGTTTTTCATCAAGACAAGGTGGTTCTCCGTCCGACTCCGGATTTTCTCCCTAAGGTGGTTGCTGCTTCCACCTTAACCGGGGCATTTTCCCTGCCTTCCTTTTGTCCGGCACCTATTCATCGCTTTGAAAAGGCGTTGCATACTCTGGATCTGGTGCGGGTGCTCCGGATCTATGTGTCTCGCACCGCTGTTTTTAGGCGGTGCACCTCTCTTTTGGGCTGACCACTGGTCAGCGTAAGGGCCTCTCGGCATTTAAGCCGACCCTGGCTCGTTGGTTTAGGTCGGCCATTTCCGATACCTACCAGTGTACTCAAGTGCCTCTCCCGTCGGGGATCAAGGCACACTTGACCAGAGCTGTTGGTGCCTCTTGGGCTTCAGGCCTAGGCCACGGCTCAGTAGGTCTGTCAGACTGCCACTTGGTCTAGTTGGCATACCTTTTCGTAAGCACTACCAAGTGCATGCTCATGCTTCGGCAGATGCGAGCTTGGGCAGACGCATCCTTCAGGCGGCTGTCGCCCATTTGTGAAGTTAGGTTTTGCCTACTTCTCAGTTTTCTGTTTATTTCCCACCCATGGACTGCTTTGGAACGTCCCATTGTCTGGGTCTCCCATAAGGAACGATGAAGAAAAAGAGAATTTTGTTTACTTACCGTAAATTCTTTTTCTTATAGTTCCGACATGGGAGACCCAGCACCCTCCCTGTTGCCTGTTGGCAGGTTTCTTGTTCCGTGTGTTATCACCGGCTGTTGTTGTAGACAGAGGTTCCGGTTGTTCCGGGTTTTGCTCTGTCTCTACTTGTGGGTGGATGTCCTCCTTCAGCTTTTGCACTAAACTGGCTAGGACTGGCTACCAGGGGGTGTATATGCTAGGAGGGAAGATCTACACGTTTGAGTGTAGTACTTTGTGTGTCCTCCGGAGGCAGAAGCTATACACCCATTGTCTGGGTCTCCCATGTCGGAACTATAAGAAAAAGAATTTACGGTAAGTAAACAAAATTCTCTTTTTTGTTTACTTACCGTAAATTCTTTTTCTTATAGTTCCGTATTGGGAGACCCAGCACCCTCCCTGTTGCCTGTTGGCAATTTCCTTGTTCTGCGTGTTTTCACCGGCTGTTGTCGTGGACAGAGTCTCCGGTTGTTCCGGCTCTTGCTCTGTTCTACTTGTTGGTGGCTATTCTCCTTCAGCTTTTGCACTAAACTGGCTGTGACTGGTTCACCAGGGGGTGTATAAGCTCAGAGGGAGGAGCTACACTTTTAGGTGTAGTACTTTGTGTGTCCTCCGGAGGCAGACGCTAAACACCCAAGGTCTGGGTCTCCCAATACGGAACTATAAGAAAAAGAATTTACGGTAAGTAAACAAAATTCTCTTTCTTCGGCGCTCCATTGGGAGACCCAGACGATTGGTGTATAGCTACTGCCTCCGGAGGCCACACAAAGCATTACACTAAAAAGTGTAAGGCCCCTCCCCTTCTGGCTATACACCCCCAGTGGGATCACTGGCTCACCAGTTTTCAAGCTTTGTGCGAAGGAGGCACACATCCATGCAATAGCTCCACTGTTTAGTCAGCAGTAGCTGCTGACTATATCGGATGGAAGAAAAGAGGGCCCATATAGGGCCCCCAGCATGCTCCCTTCTCACCACACTTGCGGTTTGTAAGGTTGAGGTACCTATTGCTGGTACGGAGGCTGGAGCCCACATGCTGTTTTCCTTCCCCATCCCCCTGAGGGGCTCTGAGGAAGTGGGATCTTACCGGCCCCAAAGCCCTGAGGCCGGGCTCCATCCACAGACCCATTGAACCTGCTGGATACGGAGCTGGGTACCGTTCAGGGACATGGCCCTGCACCATTCAGGTACTCTGTGTCCCCGTACACACAGGCACAGCACACTCCAGACTTGCTGGGAGTGCTAGTGCGCCGGGGACAGTAAAGGGTTACAGTCACTGCAGCCTAGCTGAGTGACTTTATGTATTGGGAACTACCGCGCCGGACGCTCCGGGAGCGGCGGCGCGGCTGGGACTTGTAGTGCGCCGGGGACTTAGCGCCGACCGCGCTTTTACGGCGGCGGCGCTTATAAATCCAGTCCCCGGCTTTTGCGGCCTAGCTCCGCTTCGTTCCCGCCCCCACCCTGTCAATCAGGGTAGGGGAGAGACGCTGTACAATCGGCAGCGCCGAGGGCTGGAGCCTTATTTACATGCTCCAGCCCTCTCACTGGACACTGTGGGACGCCGGTTTCCCGCTCTGACTTGGGGCATGCCCACGGCCCGCCCCTACTCACACGAGCTGGAGAAGGACGCCGGCAGCCATTCCTGCAGGCCGAGCTGAGAGAACGGACTCTGGGCAACCAGGCACAGGACTGGGGCGACCACACACCCGCTTATAGGCGGGCGGTAAGCGGCACCTGAAGTGCTGACCCCACTAAATACCGCAGTTTGTCCATTTGTATTTTATGCTTACACTGCATAGGTCGCTATTTTTGCCTATATGCCCTCTCAGATGGCGACACATCAGCAGCAGGAAAGCAGGGGTGCTAAGGCACAGGCTTTCTATGCTGCTTTTATCTGAGGCACAAAAAAGCCTCAGAGCAGGTTTTTTCAATGCTGCTTGTATTGCAGGTGCTGCAGTGTTAATTTGTACTTATGCTTGTATGCTATACATTGCACTGTATGATCGCTATTCTGGGCTATATTCCCCTAGATGGCTAGTCTACAGCAGCAGAAAAGCAGGGGTGCCATGGCACAGGCTTTCTATGCTGCTTGTATTGCATGTGCGGCAGTGTTCATTTGTACTTTATGCTTGTATGCTATACATTGCACTGTACGGTCGCCATTCTTGGCTCTATACTCCTAGATGGCTAGTCGGCAGCAGCATATAAGCAACACAGGCTTTCGATGCTGTTTTTACTGCATGTGATACTGTTCCACGGCACTGACCCCCATTGTCTGCAATGTTCTCCTGTAGCACTTGGTCAGCCGGGGTCTCTCCTAGACGTGGCCAAAGGAACCACCTGTCAACCCTGTCCAAGGACAGGGACGGAGTTGCAGTTTCGGCTGATATATTGTCATGGGATAGAGACTTGCAGTCCAGACAGGCCATGCGCAATCTGGTTCATTGCTCCCTGGCCACCCTCATTTGGAATAAAATCGGTGCTCCGGGGGGGGTCCCAGGAGGAGTCTCTGTATGATGAGGCAGACGTAGCTCATCAGGACTTTGATCCTGACACCGCTCTCAATCCGGATACACTGGATGGTGACGCCATAGGGAATGATCCTATAGCGTCCATCAATGGAATGTTGGATCTTTCTCCCTCAGCTCCCCCAGCGAGGAGTCAGCCTCACAGCAGGAGAAGTCCCATTTCAGTAGCTCAAACGTATATTGAGTATTTTTCTGGCCACGCTGACTTCAGAGAAGCAGTCCAGGAACACCACGCTTACCAGATAAGAGTTTTCTCCAAACGTATTAAGGATACACGTTATCCCTTTCCCTCTGACGTGGTCAAGCGCTGGACCCAGGGTCCAAAGGTGGATTCTCCAATCTCCAGGCTTCCGGCTAGAGCCATAGTTGCAGTGGAGATGGGACTTCACTTAAAGATGCCATTGACAGACAGATGGACTCTGGTTGAATTCTGTCTATGAGGCTATCGGCGTGTCGGTTGCTCCGGCATTCACAGCCGTATGGGCACCCTAAGCTTTTCAGCTGTTCTTGCGCAGCTGGTCTTGAGCACATGTATATCTGTGTCGCAGGGGCGTCCGTAACCTCGCAATGTCTGCATTGCGACTTACCCTATTAATGCTGTCCTGGAAGGATAGTCGAGGTTTCGGTCCTTCCCAAGCTCGGGCAGGTCCCAATTGTCCTCGTCCAAAAGGGCAAAAAAGCCTCAGAGGGGCTCAGATTCCGGCCGGGCTCAATCACGCCCAAGGAAGGCAGCTGGAGGAACCGCTACCAAGGCGGTCTCCTCATGACTCTCAGCTCTCTCTCTCTCTCCGCATCCGCGGTTGATGGCAGACTCTCCCGCCTTTGGCGACATTTAGCTGCCACAGGTCACAGACCGGTGGGTGAGGGACATTGTGCTCACGTGCACAGGACAGAGTTCTGTTCTCGTCCTCCGACTCGATTCTTCAAAACCTCCCCACCGAGCCGATGCTCTTCTGCAGGCAGGAGGAGGGTAATCCCTGTTCCTCTTCAGGAACAAGACACGGTTTTACTCCAATCTAGCTGTGGTGCCAAAAAAAGGGATGGCTTTTTCCTTCCGTTCTGGACCTAAACCTGCTCAACAAGCACGTGGAGGCCAGGCGGTTCCGGATGAAACCCTCCGCTCCGTCATTGCCTCAATGTCTCAAGGAAATTTCCTAGAATCAATAGACATCAGGATGCGTATCTCCACGTGCCGATTGCTCCAGAGCACCAGCGTTTGCTGTGTTTCGTTATTGAAGACGAGCATCTTCAGTTCGTAGCCCTGCCCTTCGGTCTGGCGACAGCCCCACGGGTTTTCACCAAGGTCATGGCGGCAGTGGTAGCAGTCTTGCACTCTCAGGGACACTCGGTGTTCCCTTACTTGGAGGATCTACTTGTCAAGGCACCCTCTCTCGAGGCATGCCAACTCAGCCTGAATGTTACGCTGGAGACTCTCCAGACTTTCGGGTAGATCATCAATTTTGCAAAGTCAAATCTGTCACCGACGCAATCACTAACGTATCTTGGCATGGAGTTTCATACTCTATCAGCGATAGTGAAGCTTCCGCTGAACAAGCAGCGTTCACTACAGACAGGGGTGCAGTCTCTCCTTCAAGGCCAGTCGCACCCCTTAAGGCGCCTCATGCACTTCCTAGGGAAGATGGTGGCAGCCATGGAGGCAGTTCCCTTTGCGCAGTTTCATCTGCGCCCACTTCAATGGGACATTCTCCGCCAATGGGACGGGAAGTCAACGTCCCTGGACAGGAAAGTCTCCCTTTCCCAGGCGGCCAAGGACTCTCTGCAATGGTGGCTTCTTCCCACCTCTTTGTCTCAAGGAAGATCCTTCCTACCCCCATCCTGGGCAGTGGTCACGACAGATGCGAGTCTGTCAGGGTGGGGAGCAGTTTTTTCTCCACCACAGGGCTCAGGGGACGTGGACTCAGCAGGAGTCCACCCTTCAGCTCAATGTTCTGGAAATCAGGGCAGTATATCTTGCCCTCCTAGCCTTTCAGCAGTGGCTGGAAGGAAGGCAGATCCGAGTCCAGTCGGACAACTCCACAGCGGTGGCATACATCAACCACCAAGGAGGGACACGCAGTCGGCAAGCCTTCCAGGAAGTCCGGCGGATTCTGATGTGGGTGGAGGACAGAGCATCCACCATATCCGCAGTTCACATCCCGGGCGTAGAAAACTGGGAAGCAGGCTTCCTCAGTCGCCAGGGCATGGACGCAGGGGAATGGTCCCTTCACCCGGACGTGTTTCAGGAAATCTGTCGCCGCTGGGGGGTGCCGGACGTCGATCTAATGGCGTCTCGGCAAACAACAACAAAGTTCCGGCCTTCATGGCGCGGTCTCGCGATCAAAGAGCTCTAGCGGCAGACGCCCTAGTACAAGATTGGTCGCAGTTCCGGCTCCCTTATGTGTTTCCACCTCTGGCTCTCTTACTCAGAGTGCTACGCAAGCTCAGGTCCGATTGCAGCCGCGTCATACTCGTTGCCCCAGACTGGCCGAGGAGGGCGTGGTATCCGGATCTGTGGCATCTCACGGTCGGCAAACCGTGGGCACTACCAGACCGACCAGACTTACTGTCCCAAGGGCCGTTTTTTCCATCGGAATTCTGCGGCCCTGAACCTGACTGTGTGGCCATTGAATCCTGGATCCTAGCGTCTTCCGGATTATCCCAAGGGGTTGTGGCCACCATGAGACAGGCTAGGAAGTCCACGTCTGCTAAGATCTATCATAGAACGTGGAAGATTTTCTTATCCTGGTGCTCTGCACAAGGAGTATCCCCCTGGCCATTCCAGTTACCTAATCTTCTTTCCTTCCTGCAAGCCGGGTTGGAAAAGGGCTTGTCGCTCGGCTCCCTTAAGGGACAGGTCTCAGCACTATCCGTGTTTGTTCAGAAGCGTCTAGCACGATTGTCTAAAGTGCGTACGTTCCTGCAGGGCGTTTGTCATATCGTCCCTCCGTACAGGCGGCCATTAGATCCATGGGCTCTAAACAGAGTACTAGTTGCTCTCCAGAAGCCGCCCTTCGAACCTCTGAAGGAGGTGTCCCTTTCACGACTATCACAGAAAGTGGCCTTTCTGGTAGCGATCACGTCTCTTCGGAGAGTGTCTGAGCTAGCAGCGCTGGCATCCAAAGCTCCCTTCCTGGTGTTCCACCAGGACAAGGTAGTGCTGCGCCCCATTCAGGAGTTTCTCCCTAAGGTGGTATCCTCTTTTCATCTTAATCAGGATATCTCCTTGCTTTCCTTTTATCCGTACCCAGTTCATCGGTATGAAAAGGATTTGCATTTGTTAGATCTGGTGAGAGCACTCAGAATCTACATTTCCCGCACGGCACCCATGCGCCGCTCGGATGCACTCTTGGTCCTTGTCGCTGGTAAGCGCAAAGGGTCGCAGGCTTCCAAAGCCACCCTGGCTCGATGGATCAGAGAACCAATTCTTGAAGCCTACCGTTCTGCTGGGCTTCCGGTTCCATCAGGGCTGAAGGCCCATTCTACCAGAGCCGTCGGTGCGTCCTGGGCATTGCGACACCAGGCTACGGCTCAACAGGTGTGCCAGGCAGCTACCTGGTCGAGTCTGCACACTTTCACCAAACATTATCAGGTGCATACTTATGCTTCGGCGGACGCCGGCCTAGGTAGAAGAGTCCTGCAGGCGGCAGTTGCCTCCCCGTAGGGGAGGGCTGTCTTCGCAGCTCTAACATGAGGTATTCTTTACCCACCCAGGGACAGCTTTTGGACGTCCCAATCGTCTGGGTCTCCCAATGGAGCGCCGAAGAAGAAGGGAATTTTGTTACTTACCGTAAATTCCTTTTCTTCTAGCTCCTATTGGGAGACCCAGCACCCGCCCTGTTGTCCTTCGGGATTTTTGGTTGTTTTTCGGGTACACATGTTGTTCATGTTGAACGGTTTTCAGTTCTCCGACGTTACTTCGGAGTGAATTTGTTTAAACCAGTTCTTGGCTTTCCTCCTTCTTGCTTTTGCACTAAAACTGGTGAGCCAGTGATCCCACTGGGGGTGTATAGCCAGAAGGGGAGGGGCCTTACACTTTTTAGTGTAATGCTTTGTGTGGCCTCCGGAGGCAGTAGCTATACACCAATCGTCTGGGTCTCCCAATAGGAGCTAGAAGAAAAGGAATTTACGGTAAGTAACAAAATTCCCTTCTTTCCCCAGAATCCCCTCCGGTCCCCCTCCCCGCCCGCCTCCACGTGTTCGGCCTCCAAAATGGCGACCGCAAGCTGTATGCGGCCGCCGAGAAATGTCACCATCTGGTGATCTCACTCACATCTGACGTGATCAAAACACAGATGTAAGATAAAGTCCTCCCCAGTCCTCCCCGTTCCTTCCCCGGTCCAGCAGTCCCATCAATGTCCCCACCGGTCCCCTCCAGGTTGTCAAATAGCGGGCGCATACAATACATGCGCCCGCTGAAATCCTCTTCTTCTGTCCCATCCGACGTGATCAAACATGTCAGATGGGACAGAAGAGTGCTCCCACGGTCCCCTCCGGTTTTCCCCCGGTACCTCAATAAAATTATAGGTCCCCCGCGGCCCCCCCTCTTCTTCTCTCCGTCTCCAAAATGGCGCGCGCATGTGCAGTGTGCCCACGTCCTAATCTGCCTCCTCTACATAGCAACCAATTTCAGTGGTTCCTGGCATTTGATCACTGTGGTAGATCCTATCACAGTGATCAAATACCCAAAATATTTACAGAAATGGCAGCATTTGGGTCTGCCTCTCTCTTCTGTCCCTTGTAGTTGATCTGGGAGAGAAGAGAGAGAGACTACAATTGCTGCTGCTTCTTGTCAAACAAAAAAAAAGGATTTTATTATAAAATCATTCAAATATCCTCACCCCAATTATCCTCATCACCCCCTTAGGTTAGATTTTTTTCTTTTTTTTTTCTTTGATCAGGGTTAGAATCAGGGTTAGGGTTAGTATCAGGGTTAGGTTTAGGATCAAGGCTAGAATCAGGGTTAGGGGTCAGGGTTAGGATCAGGGTTAGGATCAGGGTTAGGATCATGGTTACGATCAGGGTTACGATCAGGGTTAGGATCAAAGTAAAAACAACAAAAACTTAAAGTAATGGCTCGCAGAACATTCACTGCCGACCAGGTATACACGCTGCTTGCCGCCATCAGTTCAGGCACAGATACGTAGTCGGCCTCCGACTTCGAGTGATTTTCAGATAGTGATGACTCTGCTTCCTCCACGGGATCCCACAACCCGATGGTAGCGGAGTCGGTCGTCACTGCTGGAGCTTCAGCGGCAGGTGTCGTCACTACTGAAGGTTCAGTAGCAGGCGTCGTCACTCCTGATGGTTCAGTGGCAGGCGTCGTCACTGCTGGAGCTTCAGCGACAGGCGTCGTCACTCCTGAAGGTTCAGCGGCAAGCCCAAGTACTACAGTCCCACCTGCACTGTGGAATCCCAACGTGATATTTTCCCCCCAAATTCCCCCTTTCATAGTAACCCCTGGAATTAAAGTAGACGTAACCAATTTTGCCCCCTTCGATTTTTTCCAAATCTTTATAAGCGAAAACTTTCTAGACCTTATTGTCCAACAAACTAATTTGTATGCCCAACAATATAGTTCCCAAAACCCCACATCCTTCCATTCCCGCTCCACGGATCCCCACAACCGTTCCAGAAATAAAAAAATTCTTAGGCCTTACCCTCAACATGAGTTTAGTTAAAAAACCCACTCTGCGCTCGTACTGGGCGACTAAATGTGTTCACGTCACCCCTGTGTTTGCAGCCATAATGTCCCGATCCCGATATAAGACCCTTTTACGTTTCCTCCACTTTAGTAATAATAACCAAGCCCCCCCCCAAGAACAGACCCAAACTACGACTGCCTTTATAAATTGAGACCCCTAATAAACCTTCTAAAAGATTCCTTCCTAAATTTGTATACCCCTGACAAAAATGTATCTGTAGACGAGTCCCTTATGAGTTACAAGGGCCGTCTGTCATTCCGCCAATTCCTTCCCTCCAAGCGTGACAGATATGATATTAAACTTTATAAAATGTGTGAAAGCACAACTGGTTACACCTGTACCTTTCTTATATGAAGGTAGGGACCGCCAAATAAATTCCCCAAACTGCCCCCAGACAATTGGCATCCCAGGCAAAATTGTCTGGGAGCTAATGACCCCATTTTTACAGCAAGGATACCATGTAAGTATCCCACTTTATAAATCCCTCCATGCTGCAAACACAGGGGCCTGTGGCACAATCCGTAAAAACAGAGTTGGTCTACCGTCACAGTTGGTGTCCAGACGTCTGGAGAAGGGTGCGTCCTGGTCACTGGCAAGTGACCATCTTCTTGCCGTGAAATGGAAAGACCGAAAGGATGTTTTCATGCTCACCACCCTGCATGCGGACACCACTGTGACGGTTAGAGACGGGCACCACCAGGGACAAACAGAAGCCGCTCTGTGTGGCAGACTATAGCAAGTATATGGGAGGCGTAGATCTGTCCGACCAGGTGCTTCAGCCTTATCTAGTCAAGCGGAAGAAAAGGGCCTGGTATAAGAAGGTAGCAATCTACCTAATCCAAATTGCCACATATAACAACAGTTTTGTGCTGTACAAAAAAGCGCAAGGACCACTTGCCTTCCTCCAATATCAGGAGACAATTGTCTCGCGTCTCCTTTTTGACTCAGAGGCACTGGAGGAAACCTTCAAGTCGGAGGATGTGCGCAGACTGTCTGAGCGCCATTTTATTAGCCTAATCCCTCCAACTACCACCAACAATCGTCCTCAAAAAAGATGCAGAGTTTGTGGAAAGCAAGGTAGGAGGAGCGATTCTCGCTACTACTGCCCCACGTGCCCCTCTCAACCAGGCCTCTGTGTCACCCCCTGCTTTGAAATCTTCCATACTGCCACCCATTATTGAATTGGCATCACTTTCCTCATAATTGTGTAATAAATTATGTAAAGATTCTTTTTATTTTGTGTCAAATAAAAATTACTATTACTATTTTCATCAATAAAACACAGTTTATCCCATTTCACAAATAATTCCAGGCCACAATCATCCCATATCAAACTATTATTCAGACAAATCCTTGTCTACATGCCCACGTCTGCATACTCCAGAATGTGGACCCCACTAACGTTCTTGAAAAGTCTGACCATTTGACAACTTTCCAGGACTTGATCACTCACAAGCATATTATTTTACCATTTCTTTATCGTTCTTATGGGAGACCCAGACCATGGGTGTTTAGCTTCTGCCTCCGGAGGACACACAAAGTACTACACTTAAAAGTGTAGCTCCTCCCTCTGAGCTTATACACCCCCTGGAGAACCAGATCTAGCCAGTTTATCGCTTTGTGTTCAGGAGGCATACATCCACACATGCATTGTCATCTGATTTTTGATTTTTGGAAAGAGTTTGAAGAAAAGCGGGTCCAAGTCTGGACCCCCCGGCGTGTCCCTTCTCACCCCACTGTGTCGGCGGTGTTGTTAAGGTTGATTCCAAGGCTGGAGCCTTACATGCCGCGCTCCTTCACCATCCCTCCTGGGCTCTGGCTTGAAGTGGGAGCCAGCACGGTTCTCCATGCTTGGCAGGAGACCGGTCTCCATCCGCAGCCCTTCAGGATCCTGCTGGACCGGAGCACTCACCCCCAGGGACTTGGAACCCTGCGTCTCAGCAAGCTAAGTACCTGAGACGGTTATATATTGGGGGTCCCTGTACTTTATTGTTATGGGAGAGTGTGCTGAGTGTTGTTTATGACATTTCCGGCGGGTTCTCTGGCTATCGCCTGAGAACCGCGCCGATGGTGCCTGCGCGCCGGCCGCGCCGCTCAAATTTAGGCCCCGGCTTCGCCGGAGGCCTAGTTTCGGTTTCACTGCCCTCGCATGTCATTCATGCAGAGGGACAGGCTCGGCTCCGCCCGGCGGCCCTTCTGCACAGGGGAGGGACACTCCTCACTGCAGGGTATGTCCCCTCCCCTGTAGGTCTCTATGGCCCTCCAGATCCCGCTCCTAAGCAAGTCCCGCCCCCTCTCTTCGCTCCGGCGGCCATTTTCTCAGCGTTCTCTCTTCATTGCAGCGCTGGTCTGCAGCATCTCTGCTGAGTTGCTGTGCTTGGGGGTCCGGGATTCGGGATCTGGAGGGCACACAACACCGCTCCAGCGGTCTGGTAAGCCACAACCAGTCTCTGGTTGTGGACCTCTGATTATACTCTCTGGGGTTCATTCTCTGGCAGAGCCCCCACTCCAGCAGCATGTCTCACACGAGGAGCAAGGCTCCAAAGCTTTATACTGTATGCACTGCATGTAAGCTCCTACTGCCTGAACCGAGCACCTATCCACATTGTAATGCCTGCTCTAACCTGGCGGTGCCTCAGCCTGGAGTCTCACTCCCAGTGGTCTCTCAGGCTGCTCCTGCTCCTGTGGCTGAACCCCCAGCTTGGGTAGAATCCTTTTCTAGGTCTATCTCCCAGTCTTTTGCCGACTCCATGGGATTTCTGTCCAGGACTTTGCTGAACATGCATCAGCCCCCTTCACAGGGTGCCTCTGCTGCTAGGGGTCTCTCAGGACCGGAGCTCACAGAGGATTCATCATCTGGTCCCAGACCCCGTCCTTCTATGAAGAGACGCAGGGTTCTCTCTCCTTCCTCGTCCAGCGGCT
Source organism: Anomaloglossus baeobatrachus (assembly GCF_048569485.1). Taxonomy (NCBI): domain Eukaryota; kingdom Metazoa; phylum Chordata; class Amphibia; order Anura; family Aromobatidae; genus Anomaloglossus; species Anomaloglossus baeobatrachus. The sequence goes on from NC_134357.1 coordinate 489,730,454, forward strand.
CTGATTCAGGAGCTGACTCGCAGGACGAGGAGCATGCCTTTACGGGGAGCTCGGAGGTTAACTCCATGTACTCCATTGATCTGTCCGAAAGTGACTCAGATGTTAGTGATTTGATTGCGTCCATTAATTCTGTACTGGATCTCAATCCGCCAGTTTCAGAGGAACAACCCTCTCTGGCAGAAAAGCACCAGTTTACCTCGCCTAAGAGAGTAAAGAGTGTGTTCTTTAACCACTCCAGTTTTCAGGCCGCTGTGACCAAGCCCAGGGCCTGTCCTGACAAACTCTTCCCAAAACGTGGTACTGATGACCGCTTTCCCTTTCCACCTGAGGTGGTCAAGGAGTGGGCTCATTCCCCAAAGGTAGACCCCCCGGTGTCTAGACTCTCAGCCCGGACCGTTGTATCGGTGGCTGATGGCACCTCTCTTAAGGATTCCACTGACCGCCAGATTGACCTTCTGGCCAAATCTGTATATGAAGCGGCAGGGGCCTCGTTCTCCCCGACTTTTGCAGCCGTGTGGGCTCTCAAAGCCATCTCTGCTTCTCTAGAGGGGATGCATTCCCTCGCCAGGGAATCTATGCCCGAAATGGTTACCTTAACTTCCCAAGCTTCAGCTTTTTCATCCTATGCCATGTCTGCCATGCTGGAGGCTTCTCACCGCACTGCGGTGGCTTCGGCTAATTCCCTCGCTATCTGCAGGATCTTGTGGCTTTGAGAGTGGAAGGCAGATGCTTCTTCAAAGAAGTACCTTGCTGGACTCCCTTTTGCTGGGTCCCGGCTGTTCGGTGAACAGCTGGATGAAATTATTAAGGAAGCTACCGGCGGGAAGAGTACTTCCATGCCACAAACCAAAACCAGGAAGCCTGTCCAGGGCAGGAATCAGTCGAGGTTTCGTTCCTTTCATTCCTCCAACTGGTCGTCCTCTAAGCCCTCGGCCTCGTCCACTAACTCAGCCAAGGACCAGAAATCCAACTGGCGCCCAAAAGCACGTCCACAAAAGACCGCAGGAGGTGCTGCCGCCAAGGCAGCCTCCTCGTGACTATCTGTCCGCACCAGCAACGTCCTTAGTCGGTGGCAGGCTCTCCCACTTTGGCGACGCGTGGTTTCAACACGTCTCCGATCAGTGGGTGAGAGATATCATCTCCCACGGCTACAGGATAGAATTCTCTTCCAGCCCGCCAAACAGATTTTTTCTGTCAACTCCCCCCTGCTCCAAGGCCGCCGCCTTCTCTCAGGCCGTGGCATCCTTGCAGGCCAACGGAGTAATTGTACCGGTTCCCGCCCGGGAACGGTTCAGAGGTTTCTACTCCAATCTCTTCCTAGTCCCCAAAAAGGACGGTTCCTTCCGGCCCATCCTGGATCTCAAGCTTCTCAACAAGCATGTTCAGGTGCGGCATTTTCGCATGGAGTCTCTGCGATCAGTCATTGCCTCAATGACCCAAGGGGATTTCCTGGCATCCATCGACATCAGAGATGCCTATCTGCATGTGCCAATTGCAGTTTCACACCAACGTTGGCTTCGTTTTGCAATCGGAAAGGAACATTTCCAATTCGTGGCTCTCCCCTTCGGGTTGGCCACAGCTCCTCGGGTATTCGCCAAGGTCATGGCAGCAGTGATTGCGGTCCTGCACCTACAGGGGTTGGCAGTGATCCCTTACCTGGACGACCTTCTAGTCAAGGCTTCATCCAGCGTAGACTGTCAGCGGAGTGTCTCGCTCACTCTCGCCACTCTAGCCCAATTCGGGTGGCTTGTCAATCTTCCCAAATCTACTCTGACTCCGACCCAGAGTCTCACGTACCTAGGGATGCAGTTCGAGACACTGCTGGCACTGGTGAAGTTGCCCTTAGTAAAACAGCAGTCCCTCCAACTGGCGGTGCGCTCTCTGCTGAGGCGCCGCCGTTATTCCCTCAGGCGCCTGATGCAGGTGCTGGGTCAGATGATGGTGTCAATGGAGGCTGTTCCCTTTGCCCAGTTCCATCTGCGTCCCCTGCAGCTGGACATTCTCCGCTGTTGGGACAAGCGGCCTTCCTCCTTGCACAGGTTGGTGGCTCTGTCACCACAGACCAGGAGCTCTCTTCAGTGGTGGCTTCGGCCCCTCTCTCTGTCTCAGGGGCGCTCCTTTCTGGCCCCGTCCTGGGTGATCCTCACCATGGATGCCAGTCTATCCGGCTGGGGAGCGGTATGTCTCCACCACCGAGCGCAGGGCACTTGGACTCCGTCCGAATCAGCCCTTTCGATCAATGTGCTGGAAACCAGAGCCGTGCTTCTGGCTCTCCTAGCTTTTCACCATCTGCTGGCGGGCAGGCACATCCGAGTCCAGTCAGACAACGCGACAGCGGTTGCCTACATCAATCACCAAGGCGGGACACGCAGCCGCCTGGCAATGTTGGAGGTACAACGCATCCTTCAATGGGCGGATGACTCCAAGTCCACCATATCCGCAGTCCACATTCCAGGCGTGGAAAACTGGGAGGCAGATTATCTCAGCCGTCAAACCGTGGACAGTGGCGAGTGGTCCCTGCTCCCGGCAGTTTTTCAGTCAATCTGCCGCAAATGGGGCACTCTGGACGTGGACCTAATGGCATCCCATCACAACAACAAAGTTCCTGTTTACGTGGCTCGCTCCCACGATCCTCAGGCATTTGCCGCGGACGCTCTGGTTCAAGACTGGTCCCAGTTTCGTCTGTCCTACGTGTTTCCCCCTCTAGCTCTCTTGCCCAGAGTCCTGCGCAAGATCAGAATGGAGGGCCGTCGAGTCATCCTCATTGCTCCGGACTGGCCCAGGCGAGCTTGGTACCCAGACCTGCTCCATCTGTCCGTACAGGTGCCGTGGCATCTTCCGGACCGTCCAGACCTTCTCTCACAAGGTCCGTTTTTCCGCCCGAATTCTGCGGCTCTCAGATTGACGGCGTGGCTCTTGAGTCCTGGATCTTGACGGCTTCTGGTATCCCTCCTGAAGTCATCTCCACTATGACTCGGGCCCGTAAGTCTTCCTCCGCCAAGATCTATCACAGGACTTGGAAGATTTTCCTGTTCTGGTGTCACTCTTCCGGCCATCCTCCTTGGCCATTTTCCTTGCCGACCCTTCTGTCCTTTCTACAGTCCGGTCTGCAGCTGGGACTGTCCCTCAACTCTCTCAAGGGACAAGTCTCAGCTCTGTCAGTGCTGTTCCAGCGGCGTCTCGCCCGGCTGGCTCAGGTCCGCACCTTCATGCAGGGCGCGTCTCACATCATTCCGCCTTACCGGCGGCCCTTGGATCCCTGGGACCTCAATTTGGTTCTCACGGTTTTGCAGAAACCCCCCTTTGAACCTCTTAGGGAGGTTTCTTTGTTTCGTCTTTCACAGAAAGTGGTCTTTCTAGTGGCCATAACTTCCCTCAGGAGAGTCTCTGATTTGGCTGCGCTCTCTTCGGAGTCACCTTTTTTGGTTTTTCATCAAGACAAGGTGGTTCTCCGTCCGACTCCGGACTTTCTTCCTAAGGTGGTCTCTCCTTTCCACCTTAACCAGGACATTACTCTACCTTCCTTTTGTCCGGCTCCTGTTCATCGCTTTGAAAAAGCGTTGCATACTCTGGATCTGGTGCGTGCTCTCCGGATCTATGTGTCTCGCACCGCTGCTCTTAGGCGGTGCACTTCTCTTTTTGTGCTAACCACAGGTCGGCGCAAGGGCCTCTCTGCTTCTAAGCCGACCTTAGCCCGTTGGATTAGGTCGACCATTTCGGACGCCTACCAGTGTTCTCAGGTGCCTCCCCCGCCGGGGATCAAGGCACACTCGACCAGAGCTGTCGGTGCCTCTTGGGCTTTCAGGCACCAGGCTACGGCTCAACAAGTCTGTCAGGCTGCCACTTGGACTAGCCTGCATACCTTTTCAAAGCACTACCAAGTGCATGCTCATGCTTCGGCCAACGCATCCTTCAGGCGGCTGTCGCCCATTTGTGAAGTTAGGCTCCGCCTATTTCTTAGTTTTTCTGTTTATTCCCACCCATGGACTGCTTTGAGACGTCCCATGGTCTGGGTCTCCCATAGGAACGATAAAGAAAAAGAGAATTTTGTTTACTTACCGTAAATTCTTTTTCTTATAATTCCGTATTGGGAGACCCAGCTCCCTCCCTGTTGCCTGTTGGCAATTTCTTGTTCTGCGTGTTATCACCGGCTGTTGTCGTGGACAGAGTCTCCGGTTGTTCCGGTTCTTACTCTGTTTTACTTGTGGGTGGCTATTCTCCTTCAGCTTTTGCACTAAACTGGCTAGATCTGGTTCTCCAGGGGGTGTATAAGCTCAGAGGGAGGAGCTACACTTTTAAGTGTTGTACTTTGTGTGTCCTCCGGAGGCAGAAGCTAAACACCCATGGTCTGGGTCTCCCAATACGGAACTATAAGAAAAAGAATTTATGGTAAGTAAACAAAATTCTCTTTTTATCTTAGTTTGATGGTTTTTACTACTATGTCTTGCTACACAAAACTTTTCTTTGAATTTTTATTACTTATTTATCTTGGTGATACGGGCACGATAATTTTATTGGAGGATCTCTAACAATGTGGCTGTTCCATATTCATACCCTACGAGCTTTACTGCATGGTTCTTGCCGAACCTCCTGTACAGGACATAATTTTGAGAAACCTGCAGGATATTGGTCGTTTTGTGCACATAGCGGTTCCTACCTTGGCAGGCAGGAGCCTGTTATGGTGTACCACGTCACTTGGCACATTCGTCCCTCATATAGGGATTGATGGAGCTAGGAAGACGTTGTTCAACCAGTTTGTTTGAAAAATAAAGCTGTCCTTCTCGCCCTGCTGGTGATCTTTCATCTTTGGAACAGACTCAGATTTACCACACAGTGGCTATTTAATTCCTCCACATTTTGCCTTTCACTCCAGTAAAGTCTATTCTTTTTGCTACAAAATACCCAATTGCAAGATAATGGTTTTGTTAGCTCGACCAAGTTTTATAATCCACAAATGTGATTTCTCTGACGCCTCATTGGGGGACACAGGACCATGGGTGTTATGCTGCCTATCCATAGGAGGACACTAAGTAGATGCAAAAGCATAGCTCCTCCTCTGCAGTATACACCCCCTGGGCGGGCCAGGCAAGCTCAGTTTTAGCTTAGTGTCTGTAGGAGGCACATCTTCCAAGGTTTTGTTATTTTTTTGAGGGCGACAGTTTCCTTTTGGGACCGATCTCCCAATACAATCAACGGGCGGGAACGCGGAGTGCTGCCTCCACGTACCCCCTCCTGCGATCCTGGGCTGCATCTCACTGGACGACGGTCCCACAGACACCGATTTTCCAGAGCCCAGGGCAGAAGCACAATTCCTCAGCCCCTCTTTGCAGGCTCTGAGTTGAACATTGCACTGTGTGAACGGATACAGCAGGCTGACTCTGCTATTCCTACTGCCTGGACTGAAGCAGTGTTTAAGGTGAGATCTCCCTGACTGGTTTCCCAGACAAAGGGAGAAAAGACGGTGCAGAAAGTCCCTTGCTGATTGCAAGGAGGAGAGCCCCAGGGATCCTGAACACACAGTGTTAATTCTTTCCCTAGCTGCGTGCTGGCTGGAGGAGGGGGGAAGTCCCTTGCTGTTTGCAGAGAATCTGCACAGATAATTTACTGGTGGCTGGGGAGGGCCCAGAGTTCAGGAACTCACACTGTTTATTTGCTCTGTTTATTTGCTCTAGCTGCGGCTCTGATTGCAGAAAGCCAGAGATTATCCTTCGGTGACAAGCTGTGTGCTGACTGGAGGGAGATGTCACAGAAGCTCCCTTCCCACCGTTTTTTTTGCTACAGACAGCAGGGGGGGGCACACTGACTATTTCTTGGCACCCCCCCCGAAAAGCATGCGAAGATCTCCCAACAGCTCAAATCAGAGCTTACTCCTTCCTGAGGACGCAGGGCCATCAGCTGATTCTGGTGAGGTACTTGCTTCACTTGTAGCTCTGCTGACCATTGCTCCCCATCCTGGCATACTCCTATTAGGAACATGCAGAATTCTAAGGGCACTAAGAGCGCTAAGTTCTCACATAGTCTACTATTCAGCCTGCACTTCCTGCCACGCTGAGCTACCATGTAAACACACCTCTTCTCTCTGTGGTTCCTGTGCCCCTATAGCCCCCCAAGACCCCCCCGCCACCACCGCCGCAACCGTCAGCCCAGAGCCTAGGGCTCCCAGCCCACCGGAATGGGCACAGTTTCTGTCCCAATCCATGGAAAAACTGTCACAGAACCTGGTTCTGGCTATGCAATGTCGTCCTCCACACCCTTCTGGGTCCCTGGACGCAGCCGGAGGATACACCTATGGAGGATCCTTCTAAGGTAATCCGGGCACATGCTTCACCGGTTGCAGGGATCAGGAAAAGAGCCGGCCGGGTGTCTCCAGCACTCTCTCATGGCCCCCATGACTCTCCCTCGGGAGCACACAGGGCAGGCTCTCCCACACGCTCCACAGCTTCTGAAGAGCTGGAGGAGGGAGAATGCTGGTTGTACCAGGAGGATTCCTTGGTTTCATCCTCCCCAGATGATCAAACTGCAATAGACTCCCTTATAGCAGCAGTCAACCAAACAAATGTGGAGGATCCCCCATCCACTACCACTGACCATGTGGTCTCCTTTAAGAGGGCAAGGAAACCCCAAAAGGTTTTCGCTGATAACCCAGAGTTTCAGGATATCCTCACAAAAGGAGAAGCCCGACAGGCGCTTCGGTAACCGAAAACTCATGGAGTGCCGGTATCCTGTTGCCTCACCTGCACCTAAGGGCTGGGCCGATCCGCACTCGGTCGACCCCCCCCGGTCTCCCACCTTGCCACAAAGACGCTCCTGTCTTTACCCGATGGTTCCTCCATCAAGGACCCGACAGACAGACAGGTGGAGCACCTCGCCCGCTCTGCTTTTTGAGGCTGCAGGTTCCTCCCTCTCGCCCTCCTTTGCCTCTGTGTGGATCGCAAAGGCGATCTCGGTCTGGGTAGAATTCCTTAACACTTCGCTTGAGGAATCCTAGTTCCCTCATACCTTCACAGAGGTAACAGCTCAAAATTGCCGCTGCGGCGGAGTACCTCATGCAGGCCTCCATGGACGCTGCTACCTGCGCAGCATTTGCGGCCTCAAATACCATAGCCATCCGTAGAGCTCTCTGGCTCCGACAATGGCGAGCGGACTCTGCCTCCAAGAAGTCTCTCACGGGCCTTCCCTTTTTTCCAGACCGATTGTTTGGCGAACGTCTGGACAAGCTCTTTTCTGACGCCACGGGAGGAAAGAGTACCTCCTTCCTCCAGCTGAAGTCAAGAACGACCTTCACCAGACGTCCACAGTCCTCGTTCCGCTCCTTCGGAACTCATTGGTTGGTCGACATCCCATGCTATCCCCGCCGCCAGCTGCGGACTACGCAGGGACCGACCTTCTCAGCTCTCCCCGAAACCCACTTCGTCATGGCAGCCTAGACCGAAACAGTCCAGGACTAGGGAGACTCGTCCACGACGTTTTCTCCCCTCATGACTCCTTCGGCGCCCCGGAAGACACACTCATTGTAGGAGGTCGACTGTAGCTTTTTTCAACACATCTGGGCTGCCGCCTCAGACAACAAATGGGTGCGAGACCTTGTGTCTTCCGGTTACCAAGACCCGACCCCTGAGTTGGTTCTTTCTCTCAAACCCCCCAAAGACTCGAAAACGACGCGAAGTTTTTTTCTCAGCAATCCACTTGCTCCAAACAGCAGGAGTGATCATACTTGTCCCGTACGACGTGAAGTTCAGGGGTTTTTATTCCAACCTCTTTGTGGTACCCAAAAAGGATGGGTCAGTTCGACCCATCCTGGACCTCAAACATCTGAAGAAACATGTGCACGCACGGAGATTCAGAATAGAGTCCCTAAGGTCCATTATTGCATCCATGGTTGAAAGGGAATTCCTCGCCTTAGTCATCAAGGCACCCTCCTTCCGCGACTGCTCAACCAGCGTACAGATCACTGTGGACACCCTATCCCGCTTAGGGTGGCTAGTGAATCTAAACAAATCACCCCCGATCCCTTCACGATCCTTCACCTTTCTGGGCATGTCCCTGGACACCCGTCGGTGCTTGATCTATCTCCCCCTGGACAAGGCGATCGCTCTTCAACGAGCGGTACGCTGCCTTCTACGTCCACCGTCTCGCTCCAATCGATTCAGCATGAAGGTGCTCGGCAGGATGGTGGCGGCTATGGAAGCAGTACCCTTTGCTCAACTGTACCTCCGCCCACTGCAGCTAGCCCTTCTAGCGGCCTGGGACAAGAGCCCCTTGTCCCCGGACAGACATCTTCACCTGACGCCTTCAGTCAGGTACGCACTCCGCTGGTGGCTTCGGTCCTCATCCCTATCGAAGGGGAGATCTTTTTCTCCCAGCGAACTGGCTGGTCCTGACCACGGACGCCAGCCTCCTAGGCTGGGGAGCAGTGTACCGGCACCACACTGCTCAAGGACGTTGGACGCTCCAGGAGTCTTCCCTACCCATAAACATCCTGGAAATCTGCGCGATCTTCCTCGCGCTCAGGTCATTCTGCCCTCTGCTAGGGGGTCATCAGATTCGAGTCCAATCGGACAATGCGACAGCTGTAACCTACATCAATCGCCATGGGGTATACCTGCAGCAAGGCAGCTTATCTCGAGGCCCACAAGATGCTCAGCTGGGCCGAATCGACAGGGTCAGTGATATCAGCGGTACACATACCGGGAGTAGAGAACTGGGCAGCAGACTTCTAAGTCGCCAAGGTCTGGCCGCTGGAGAGTGCTCTCTCCACCCAGAAGTGTTCCTACACATCTGCACTCGCTGGGGTACACCAGACGTTGATCTAATGGCCTCAAGGTTCAAACCGCAAAGGTACCCGCGTTCATAGCCAGGTCACGCGATCCGCAGTCCATCGGCGCGGATGCTCTAGTCTGCTCCTGGCTCCACTTCCTCCTGCCTTACATATTTCCACCCCTACCTCTGCTGCCGCGGGTAATCAGGAAAATCAAAGCAGAGGGAGACCCGGGGATACTGATAGCACCGGACTGGCCCAGGTGAGCCTGGTACGCCGAATTAGTACAAATGCTCGTAGACGTACCGTTGCGCCTTCCAGACATCCCAGACTTGCTGACACAAGGGCCCATTTCCATTCAGAACTACAGAGCCCTGAAGCTGACGGCATGGCCATTAAGACCTGGGTATTAACGAGCAGGATTCTCCCCCGCGGTTATCTCCACCATGATCAGCGCCTGCTTCATCCCGCATTTACCACCGTACGTGGAAAATCTTCCTTTCATGGTGCAGGGAAACTAACGTCCAGCCTCTGCCTCTGGCCATCCCCAGAATTCTCGATTTTCTGCAGGTTGGGTCTCCGTTCCCTTAAAGGGCAGGTCTCAGCGCTCTCAATCTTCTACCACTGCCGCCTGGCTCAAAAAATGCAGGTCAAGACCTTCCTCCAGGGCGTTTCCCATCTAGTTCCCCTGTACAAATGGCCGCTTGAACCATGGGACCTCAATCTCGTTCTGGACGGTCTCCAGAGGTCCCCCTTTGAACCTCTCAAGGAATCCTCCCTTGCTTTTCTGTCCTGGAAGGTAACGTTCCTGGTGGCAATTACGTCCATTAGACGGGTTTCGGAGCTAGCAGCACTCTCTTGCCGCGAGTCTTTTTTGATTTTTCACCAGGACAAGGTGGTTCTGCGCCCCCTTCCGGATTTTCTTCCAAAGGTTCCTACCCCGTTTCATTTAAACGAGGACATTGTTCTGCCTTCCTTTTGTCCACACCCAGTTCATAGGGTGGAAAGGTCTCTGCATTCGTTAGACCTCTCAGATATTACATATCCAGGACAGCCCCTTTTAGGAAAACGGACTCTTTGTTCGTCATTCCTGAGGGGCCTAAGAAGGGACAGGCAACTTCAAAGGCGACTCTGGCTCGCTGGATTCGCTCTGCGATCCAGGAAGTCTACCGCTTGCAACTCAAGCCCATTCCTAGTGGGCTGCGGGCTCATTCCACGCGAGTAGTTGGCGCTTCGTGGGCCATTCGGCATCAGGCTTCAGTGGAACAGGTGTGTAAGGCTGCGACCTGGTCTAGCCTACATACGTTTTCAAAGCATTACAGAGTCCATGCCCAAGTTTCAGCTGAGGCAAATCTGGGTAGGACAATTCTGCAAACGGCAGTAGAGCACCTTCTCTCAGTAGGTGCTCCAGGCTGTCTGGGACTGGTTCCTAGTCCTTGGGTTGCGTTGTCTTGTTTTTATTTTTCCCACCCATGGACTGCTTTAGGACGTCCCATGGTCCTGTGTCCCCCAATGAGGCGTCAGAGAAAAACGGATTTTTGTGTACTCACCGTAAAATCGTTTTCTCTTAGCCATCATTGGGGCACACAGCACCCACCCTGTTGCCCTGTTGTGCCTTGGTTCTCTCAGTACCTTATCTGGTTATGACTCTTTTTTTTCTTCTCATGTTCCTCTGTTGAGGTAAGTTTTTACTGGCTTTTTCTCCTACTGCTTGTGTACTAAAACTGAGCTTGCCTGGCCCGGCCAGGGGGTGTATACTGCAGAGGAGGAGCTATGCTTTTGCATCTACTTAGTGTCCTCCTATGGATAGGCAGCATAACACCCATGGTCCTGTGTCCCCCAATGATGGCTAAGAGAAAACCATTTTACGGTGAGTACACAAAAATCCGTTTTTTTGGGGCATGCTGCCCTTTGTGAGTAATAATTCCTGGAAAGATTTTCGTGTTTGGTAGCTCCATGTCTCTGTAGCTTCAAACCAGCTCCTGCAATTTTACCCTGAAGACCAAGTGGTGCACCAACTTTTATAGACACATGCGTGTGCTGCATCAACTGCATTCAAAATGGTGGTGGCAAACTGCTCATTACCTGCCTAGATAAATACATTACAGGGTATTATTTTCAAAAAAGAAATTTATGTGGGGTTTCTGTTGTTCTTGTACCATGTTGAATTTATTCAGAGCCTATCTATTCCAGATAGCGCCAAATTTGCTTTCCAAAATTCGAATATTGCTCCTTTCGTTCCAAGCTCTCCCATTTGCCTGTACAGAGGTTTCTCGCCACATGTGGGGTATCACCGCGCGATTTTTGGAGCTACCTCTTGAAAAAGTGAGAAAATTGATGCTAAAACAACATTTTTGCTAAAAAAATGAAAATTTTCAATATGACAACCTAATGTTATCAAATTCTGTGAAGTACCTGTTAGTCCAAAATGCTCACTATACCCCTAGATAGAAGCCTTAAGGGGTCTAGTTTCCAAAATGGGGTCACTTGAGGGGGGTTTCTGCTGTTTAGGTACCTTAGGGGACCTGTAAATGCAACATGGTGCCCTCAATCTGTTTCTGCCAAATTTGCTTTCAAAAATTCAAATATTGCTCCTTTCGTTCCAAGCTCTCCCATTTTGCCCGTACAGAGGTTTCTGACCACATGTGGGGTATCTGCGCGCTCATAAGAAAGTGGGTAACAAAGTGTGAGGTCCAATTTTTGGTGTTACCTCTTGAAAAAGTAAGAAAATTAGTGCTAAAGCAACATTTTTAGGTAAAATGTTAATTTTTTTTTCATTCCACATTACTTTAGTTCCTGTGAAGCACCTGAAGGGTTAATAAACTTCTTGAATGTGGTTTTGAGTACCTTGAGGGGTGCAGATATTAGAATGGGGTCACTTTTGGGTATTTTCTGTCACCTAGGCCTCTCAAAGTCACTTCAAATGTGATGTGGTCCCTAAAAAAATGGTTTTGTAAATTTTCTGATTAACTTTGAACCCTTATAACTTCCTAACCCCAAAAAATTTTGTTTCAAAAATTGCGCTGATGTAAAGTAGAGATGTGGAAAATGTTATTTATTAACTATTTTGTGTGACATAACTCTCTGGTTTATGGGCATAAAAATTAAAGTTTGAAAATTGCAAAATTTTAAATGTGTTTTTGTCAAATTTCAGATTTTTTTCACAAATAAAAAAAAATATCATCCTAAATTTACCTCTAACATGAAGTCCAATATGTCATGAAAAAACAATCTCAGAATCACCGGGAGCCATTGAAGCGTTCCAGAGTTATAGCCTTATAAAGGGACACTGGTCAAAATTGCAAAAAATGGCCTGGGCATTAAGTACAAAACTGGCTTCGTCCTTAAGGGGTTAAGGTTTATTTCCACTTTCTGTGCAGGCTCTTCCGGCTTCATCTCTTCCCTTGCATCCTGCATGTTCCATTATAGTGTGACACTGCCCCTGGTGGCGCTTATTGCAGTGGATACCAGATTGTGTTTTTCCGAAGATTGTGTACAAGTTACCTGATTAATATAGTCCCCTTTTGTTTTGGGCGCAGACTCTTTTCTCCGAGGCGGAGCTGAATCATCTGGAGCAGGCGTCCGCTGTCGCGACTGAGGTGACCAGTTCCATGCTGAAGATGCGGCTGGAGCTAGAGGAGAAGAAGAAAGCTCTGAGTCTTCTGCAGACGGCTTTAGTGAGTATCTCTTGCTGGTGATGATGTGCAGTGTCTGGCAATCTGTTAAGAACACACGGCCTAAAAACTACAGTGGGGTTGTCAGTCCAGGTTCCTAGCACCCAGTCTGCCTCAGATTACTTGGCAGATAGATTTCTCACCCATCCTGTGAGATAACTGTGATCAGTGGGGGTCAACTACTGAGAACGAGGATCCCAAAATCCCTTGTATATGGAGCAGCAGTGCACATTTGTATCTACTGCCCCCAGTAATAATGAAGAGTGGTGGTCCCATATGCACATTACTGCTCCATTCACATGGAGGCACAGGACCCCATAATTGTGATCGGTGGGGGTTACAAGGGTCAGACCCAGATTTCTTTTTCACCTATTCTATGGGTCGGTGGGAAAACCCCTTTAAGTCTACAGCTTAGGCCAGAATTGCCATTGAACTTAGGGGAGAGTAGGGACAAGCAGGCTTGCCAGGCTGACCACAATATGCCACTAGGTCAATTTGTTGCCTGCTTGCCTACTGTCTCAGATTGTACAGAGGCTTCCAGCAAAACAGGCAAGAGGCTGGTCACAGCCGCCACCAGGGGAGGTCCCATTTAATTCTATGTGACTTGTATAAATATATACTACAGTTCAAAAGTTTGGGGTCACCCAGACAATTTTGTTGTTTTCATGAAAAATCATACTTTTATTTATCAAATGAATAATGAATAGAAAATATATTCCAGACATTGACGAGGTTAGAAATAATGATTTTTACTTGAAATAATAATTTTCTCCTTCAAACTTTGCATTCGTCATAGAATGCTCCTTTGCAGCAATTCCAGCTTTGCAGTCCTTTGGCATTCTAGCTGTTAATTTGCTGAGGTAAACTGGAGATATTTCACCCCATGCTTCCAGATGCCCCTCACAAGTTGGATTGGCACTTTTTGCGTACCATACGGTCAAGCTGCTCCCACAACAACTCAATAGGATTGAGATCTGGTGACTGGGCTGGCCACTCCATTACAGATAGAATACCAGCTGCCTGCTTCTTCCCTAAATAGTTCATGCATAATTTGGAGGTGTTCTTTGAGTTATTGTCTTGTTGTAGGATGAAATTAGCTCCAATCAAGCACTGTCTACAGCAGACCTGGGCAAGGGGCGGCCCGCGGGCCACATCCGGTCCGCCTACTCTCTGTGACCGGCCCGCCTGGCTCAGGGCGTCCTTGCTGGCCGGTCACTGATGAGGGCAATCTGACCTGTTGTCCGGAGCTCCAGGCTCCGGGAGGCCTGTGGTCAGATTGCCCTCATCACACGCTGCGTGCCGGGTAGGAAACAGAGGACAGATCCTGCAGCTCCGCACAGTCAGTGCAAGCAGCGGAATCTCTCCTCTGTTCCCTGCCCGGCAGATGCTCTGTGTGACACACGCTCGCCCTGATATCGTCAGTACGGCGCGCGTGTGTCATTTGAAAAGTTCCCGCCCGGCAGCAGAAGACGCTGCAGCAGCCGGGGCCGCACGGAGAGAAGCAGCGGCTCCTAGGAATACAGCGTCGGCGCAGCCTGGGCATGTGAAAGAGAAGCCGCTCAGCGGGGGGGAACGTACGGAGGAGCCTGAGGAGGGGACAATAAGAAGACAGGTGAGTGGTTACTAGTAACCTGCGGGGGTAATGGGGGGGGGGGTTAACTGTTGACAAATATTTGGGGTGTAGGGGTGCAGTATATGGGAATGTTGTTTTACAGGTGTATATGGGGGGGTGTAGTGGTGTACTATATAGTGGTGTAGTATATTACAGGTGTATGTAGGGGTGTAGTATATTACAGGTGTATATAGTGGTGTAGTATAATACAGGTGTATGTAGTGGTGTAGTGTATAATACAGGTGTATATAGTGGTGTAGTATAATACAGGTGTATATAGGGGTGTAGTATAATACAGGTGTATATAGTGGTGTAGTATAATACAGGTGTATATAGTGGTGTAGTATAATACAGGTGTATATAGTGGTGTAGTATAATACAGGTGTATATAGTGGTGTAGTATAATACAGGTGTATATAGTGGTGTAGTATAATACAGGTGTATATAGTGGTGTAGTATAATACAGGTGTATATAGTGGTGTAGTATAATACAGGTGTATATAGTGGTGTAGTATATTACAGGTGTATATAGTGGTGTAGTGGTGTAGTATAATACAGGTGTATATAGTGGTGTAGTTATATTACAGGTGTATATAGTGGTGTAGTATAATACAGGTGTATATAGTGGTGTAGTATATTACAGGTGTATACAGTGGTGTAGTATATTACAGGTGTATACAGTGGTGTAGTATAATACAGGTGTATATAGTGGTGTAGTATATTACAGGTGTATATAGTGGTGTAGTATATTACATGTGTATATAGTGGTGTAGTATAATACAGGTGTATATAGTGGTGTAGTATATTACAGGTGTATGTAGTGGTGTAGTATAATACAGGTGTATATAGTGGTGTAGTATAATACAGGTGTATATAGTGGTGTAGTATAATACAGGTGTATGTAGTGGTGTAGTATATTACAGGTGTATGTAGTGGTGTAGTATAATACAGGTGTATATAGTGGTGTAGTATAATACAGGTGTATATAGTGGTGTAGTATATTACAGGTGTATATAGTGGTGTAGTGGTGTAGTATAATACAGGTGTATGTAGGGGTGTAGTATAATACAGGTGTATACAGTGGTGTAGTATAATACAGGTGTATATAGTGGTGTAGTATATTACAGGTGTATATAGTGGTGTAGTGGTATAGTATAATACAGGTGTATGTAGGGGTGTAGTATAATACAGGTGTATATAGTGGTGTAGTATAATACAGGTGTATATAGTGGTGTAGTGGTGTAGTATATTACAGGTTTATATAGTGGTGTAGTATAATACAGGTGTATATAGTGGTGTAGTATATTACAGGTGTATGTAGTGGTGTAGTATAATACAGGTGTATATAGTGGTGTAGTATATTACAGGTGTATGTAGTGGTGTAGTATAATACAGGTGTATATAGTGGTGTAGTATAATACAGGTGTATATAGTGGTGTAGTATAATACAGGTGTATATAGGGGTGTAGTATAATACAGGTGTATATAGGGGTGTAGTATAATACAGGTGTATATAGGGGTGTAGTATAATACAGGTGTATGTAGTGGTGTAGTATAATACAGGTGTATATAGTGGTGTAGTATAATACAGGTGTATATAGTGGTGTAGTATAATACAGGTGTATATAGTGGTGTAGTATATTACAGGTGTATATAGTGGTGTAGTGGTGTAGTATAATACAGGTGTATGTAGGGGTGTAGTATAATACAGGTGTATACAGTGGTGTAGTATATTACAGGTGTATATAGTGGTGTAGTGGTATAGTATAATACAGGTGTATGTAGGGGTGTAGTATAATACAGGTGTATATAGTGGTGTAGTATAATACAGGTGTATATAGTGGTGTAGTGGTGTAGTATATTACAGGTTTATATAGTGGTGTAGTATAATACAGGTGTATATAGTGGTGTAGTATATTACAGGTGTATGTAGTGGTGTAGTATAATACAGGTGTATATAGTGGTGTAGTATATTACAGGTGTATGTAGTGGTGTAGTATAATACAGGTGTATATAGTGGTGTAGTATAATACAGGTGTATATAGTGGTGTAGTATAATACAGGTGTATATAGTGGTGTAGTATATTACAGGTGTATGTAGTGGTGTAGTATAATACAGGTGTATATAGTGGTGTAGTGGTGTAGTATAATACAGGTGTATATAGTGGTGTAGTATAATACAGGTGTATATAGTGGTGTAGTATATTACAGGTGTATATAGTGGTGTAGTATAATACAGGTGTATATAGTGGTGTAGTATATTACAGGTGTATATAGTGGTGTAGTGGTGTAGTATATTACAGGTTTATATAGTGGTGTAGTATAATACAGGTGTATATAGTGGTGTAGTGGTGTAGTATAATACAGGTGTATATAGGGGTGTAGTGGTGTAGTATAATACAGGTGTATATAGGGGTGTAGGGGTGTAGTATAATACAGGTGTATATAGGGGTGTAGTATAATACAGGTGTATGTAGGGGTGTAGTATAATACAGGTGTATATAGGGGTGTAGGGGTGTAGTATAATACAGGTGTATATAGGGGTGTAGTATAATACAGGTGTATATAGGGGTGTGGTATAATACAGGTGTATATAGGGGTGTAGTATAATACAGGTGTATATAGGGGTGTAGTATAATACAGGTGTATATAGGGGTGTAGGGGTGTAGTATAATACAGGTGTATATAGGGGTGTAGGGGTGTAATATAATAAAGGTGTATATAGGGGTGTAGTATAATACAGGTGTATATAGGGGTGTGGTATAATACAGGTGTATATAGGGGTGTAGTATAATACAGGTGTATATAGGGGTGTAGTATAATACAGGTGTATATAGGGGTGTAGGGGTATAGTATAATACAGGTGTATATAGGGGTGTAGGGGTGTAATATACAGGTGTATATAGGGGTGTAGGGGTGTAGTATAATACAGGGGTGTAGGGGTGTAGTATAATACAGGTGTATATAGGGGTGTAGTATAATACAGGTGTATATAGGGGTGTAGTATAATACAGGTGTATGTAAGGGTGTAGTATAATACAGGTGTATAAAGGGGTGAAGGGGTGTAGTATAATACAGGTGTAGTATATAGAGGTGTAGTTTATTACAGGTGTAGTGTATAGGGATGTATATTACAGGTGTAGTATGTGGAGGGTGTAGTGATGTAGAATATGGGGATTGTGTGTGTGTGTGTATGTATGTGTATATATATATTATATATACACACACAGTATATATGCGTGTGTATGTGTGTATATATATATATATATATATTTATATATATATATATATATATATATATATATATATATATTTATTTATTAGTAGAACCGAGTTAATTATATTAGTCTGGCCCTCTAAAACTATCCCAACTTCTCATGCGGCCCCATGGGAACATTAATTGCCCACCCCTGGTCTACAGGGTAGAGCATGGGAGTGATAGCCATTCTTATTCAAAATCCCTTTTACATTGTACAAATTTCCCACTTTACCAGCACCAAAGCAACCCCAGACCATCACATTACCTCCACCATGCTTGACAGATGGCGTCAGGCACTCTTCCAGCATCTTTTCAGTTGTTCTGCGTCTCACAAATGTTCTTCTGTGTGATCCAAACACCTAAACTTCAATTCATCTGTCCCTAACACTTTTTTTTTTCCAATCTTACTCTGTACAATGTCTGTGTTCTTTTGCCCATATTAATCGCTTCATTTTATTAGCCAGTCTCAGATATAGCTTTATTTTTGCCACTCTGCCATGAAGCCCAGCATCCAGAGTCGCCTCTTCACTGTAGACATTGACACTGGCATTTTTTGGGTTAATTTTAGTTAATGAAGCTGCCAGTTGAGGCCCTGTGAGGCGTCTTTTTCTCAAACTAGAGACTCTAATGTACTTGTCTTGTTGCTCAGTTGTGCAGCGGGGTCTCCCACTTCTCTTTCTATTCTGGTTAGAGCCTGTTTGTGCTCTCCTCTGAAGGGAGTAGTACACACCGTTGTAGGAAATCTTCAGTTTCTTGGCAATTTCTCGCATGGAATATCCTTCGTTTCTAAGAACAAGAATAGACTGTCGAGTTTCACATGAAAGTTCTCTCTTTCTAGCCATTTTGAATGTTTTTAGTGGAACCAACAAATGTAATGCTCCAGATTCTCAACTACCTCAAAGGAAGGTCAGTTTTATAGCTTCTCAAATCAGCAAAACTGTTTTCAGCTGTGCTAACATACTTGCACAAGGGTTTTCAAGGGATTTCTAAACATCCATTAGCCTTCTAACACAGTTAGCAAACACAATGTACCATTAGAACACTGGAGTGGTGGTGGTTGGAAATGGGCCACTATACACCTGTGTAAATAATGCATTAAAAACCAGACATCTGCAGCTAGAATAGTCATTTACCACATTAACAATGTATAGAGTGTATTTCTGTTTAATTTAATGTTAGTGTCATTGAAAAAAATGTGCTTTTCTTTCAAAAATAAGGAAATATCTAAGTGACCCTAACTTTTGAACTGTAGTGTACATGCATGGGGCGCCCCCTAGTGGCAGCTGCTGAAAACAATAATTTCTTCATCGTTCCTTATGGGAGACCCAGACCATGGGTGTATAGCTTCTGCCTCCGGAGGACACACAAAGTACTACACTAAAAGTGTAGCTCCTCCCTCCGAGCATATACACTCCCCGGATGACAAATCCAACCAGTTCAATGCTTTGTGTTCAGGAGGTCACACACACACACATGCATCCTCTGAATTTTTGATTTTTGATTTCAAGATTTGGAAGAAAAGCGGGTCCAATCTGGACTCCCGGCATGTCCCTACTCACCCCACTGTGTCGGCGGTGCTGTTAAGGTTGATTTTACAAGGCTGGAGCCTTCACATGCCGCGCTCCTTCACCATCCCCTGAGGCTCTGGCTTGAAGTGGGAGCCATCACGGTTCTCACTGCTTTGCAGGAGACCGGTCTCCATCCGCAGCCCTTTTCAGGATCCTGTCGGACGGAGCGCTCACCTCCCAGGGACCTGGCACCTGCGTCTCACAAGCTAAGTACTGAGACGTTATTACCACAGACAGTGGTCTTTCCAGGGGTCCCTTGTACTTTATATATTGGGGAGAGTGTGTTATATGACTGTGTTAACATTTCCGGCCGGTTCTCCAGTTTTCACTGGAGAACCGCGCCGATGGTGCCTGCACGCTGGCCGCATGTTTAAATCTAGGCCCCGGCTTCGCCTGAGGCCTAGTTTCGATTCTCTACCCCTGCATGTCAGTCAGTGCAGAGGGACAGTGTGGCTCCGCCCAGCGGCCGTTCAGCACAGGGAACGGACACTCCTCACTGAGGAAAGATTCCCTCCTCTGTATACCTCATTTGCCCTCCAGATCCTGCTCTCAGAGTAGGCCCCGCCCCCTCTCCTCGCTCCGGCGCCATTTTCTCAGCGTTCTCAATGTCTGCATAACCACATTGTGACAAATGGGGGCCTGGGCTGGGGGATCTGGAGGGCACAGAGATGTCCCTATGTTAAACGGTCTGGCAAGCCACAACCTCCGGTTGTGCAGCTGCTTATATACTCTGTTTATATACTCTGCTGGGGGTCATTCTGGACAAGAGCCCCCACTTCTGCAGCATGTCTCACATCAGAGCAAGGCTTCAAGGCTGTTCTTATTATGCACTGCATGTAGACTCGTACTGCCTGTACCGAGCACATAACCACATTGTGATGCGTGCTCTAACATAGTGGTGCCTCAGCCTGGAGGCTCATCCCCAGTGGTCCCTCCGGCTGCTCCGGCTCCGGTGGCTGATCCCCCGGTTTGGGCAGAATCCCTCTCTCCAGGGGACAGCTGTCCCGGACTCTGCTGAGCATGCATCAGCCCCCTTCTCAGGGCGCTTCTGCTGCTACGGCTCGCTCAGCAAAGCTCACAGAGGATTCTTCATCTGGTCTCAGTCCCCATCCTTCTAAAATGGAGTCGCAGGGTCCCCTTTCCTTCCTCATCCCGCAGCTCTGATTCACGAGCCGACTCGCAGGACAAGGAGGATGCTTTTACTAGGGGCTCGGACGCTACTTCATGTACATTGATCTGTCCGAAGGTGACGCAGATGCTAATGATTTGATTGCGTCCATTATATTTGTACTGGACCTCAATCAGCCTGTATCAGGGGTGCATTCCGCTCTGGCAGAAAGGCATTAGTATACCTTAAGAGAACAAGGAGTGTGTTCCTTAACCACTCCAGTTTGTCAGCCCACTGTGACCAAGCCCAGAGCCTGTCCTGACAGACGCTTCCCAAAGCGTGGTTCTGATGACTGTTTCCCCCTTCCACCAGTGGTGGTCAAGGAGTGGGCTCATTCACCAAGGGTGGACCCTCCGGTGTCTAGGCTTTCAGCCCGGACAGTTGTATCAGTGGCTGACGGCTTCTCTCTAAGGATCCCACTGTCCGTCAGGTTGTCCTTCTGGCCAAATCTATATATGAGGCGGCAGGGGCCTCGTTCTCCCCATCTTTTGCAGCAGTGCGGGCTCTCAAAGCCATCTCTGCTTCTCTGGAGGAGATGCATCCCCTCTCCTATGGACTTTATGCCCGAAATGGTTGCCTTAACTTCCAGGCTTCAGTCTTTTCATCCTATGCCATGTCTGCCATGCTGGAGACTGTCACCGCACTACGGTGGCCTCGGCTACTTCCCTCGCTATCCGCAGGCTCCTGTGGCTTCGAGAGTGGAAGGCAGATGCTTCTTAAGAAGTTCCTTGCTGGGTTCCCTTTGCTGGGACCAGTCTATTCGGTGAACAACTGGATGAAATTATTACGGAAGTTTTTTGGCAGGAAGAGTACTTCCATGCCACAAACCCAGGAAACCTGTCCAGGGCAGGAACCAGTCGAGGTTTCGTTCCTTTCGTTCCTCTAACTGGTCGTCCTCTAAGCCCTCGGCCTCGTCCACTAACTCAGCCAAGGTCCGTAAACCAACTGGCGCATGAAGCCGCGTCCTCAGAAGTCCGCAGGAGCTGCGGCCAGCAAGGCAGCCTCCTCTCGTCCTTGGTCGGTGGCAGGCTCTCCCTCTTGGGCGACGTGTGGTTTCAACACGTCTTCGATCAGTGGGTGTGGGTTACCATCTCCCACGGCTACAGAATGGAATTCTATCCAGCCCGCCAAACAGATTTTTTCTGTCAACTCCCCCCTGCTCCAAGGCCGCCGCCTTCTCACAGGCCCTGGCACTCTTGCAGGCCAATGAAGTAATTGTACCAGTTCCCGACTGGGAACGGTTCTGAGATTTCTACTCCAATCTCTTCCTAGTCCCCGAAAAGGACGGTGCTTTCCGACCTGGATCTCAAGCTTCTCAACAAGCATGTCAGGTGCGGCATTTTTGCATGGAATCTCTGCGATCAGTCAATGACCCAAGGAGATTTCTTAGCATCCATCGACATCAGAGATGTCTTTCTGCTTGTGCCAACCGCAGTTTCACACCAGCATTGGCTACGTTTTGTAATCGGAGAGGAACATTTCCAATTCGTGGCTCTCCCCTTCGGGTTAGCCACGGCCCCTCGTGTATTCACAACAGCAGTGGTTGCGGTTCTGCACCTCCAGGGGTTGGTAGTGATTCCTTTCCTGGACGACCTTCTAGCAAGGCTTCATCCAGTGCAGACTGTCAGCGGAGTGTCTCGCTCACTCTCGCCACGCTTGCAAGTGCACTCTGACTCCGACCCAGGACCTTGCGTCCCTAGGGATGCAATTCGAGACTCTGCTGGCACTTGTGAAGCTGCCCTTAGTCAAACAGCAGTCCCTTCATCTGGCGGTTCGCTCTCTGCTGAGGCTCCGCCGTCATTCCATCAGGTGCTGGGTCAGATGGTGGCGTCAATGGAAGCAGTTCCCTTTGCCAGTTCCATCTGCGTCCCCTGCAGCTGGACATTCTCCGCTGTTGGGACAAGCGGACCTCTTCCTTGCACAGGCTGGTGGCTCTGTCGCCACAGACCAGGAGCTCTCTTTAGTGGTGGCTTCGGCCCCTCGCTCTGTCCCAGGGACGCTCCTTTCTGGCCCCGTCCTGGGTGATTCTCACCACGGATGCCAGTCTATCCGGCTGGGGAGCAGCGTTTCTCCACCACCGAGCACAGGGCACTTGGACTCCGTCCGAATCAGCCCTCTCGATCAATGTGCTGGAAATCAGGGCTGTACTCCTAGCTCTCGTAGTTTTTCACCACCTGTCGGTGGGCAAGCACATTCGAGTCCAGTCAGACAACGCGACAGCAGTTGCCTACATCAATCACCAAGGCGGGACTCGCAGCCGCCTAGCAATGTTGGAAGTTCAACGTATCCTTCAGTGGACAGAGGACTCCAAGTCCACCATATCCGCAGTCCACATCCCAGGCGTTGAAAACTGGGAGGCAGATTATCTCAGCCGTCAAACCGTGGACAGCGGCGAGTGGACCCTGCATCCGGCAGTGTTCCGGTCAATCTGCCGCAGGCGGGGCACTCCGGAAGTGGATCTAATGGCATCCCGGCTCAACAACAAGGTCCCGGTTTACGTGGCTCGCTCCCACGATCCTCAGGCCTTGGCAGCGGACGCGCTGGTTCAAGATTGGTCCCAGTTCCGTCTGGCCTACGTGTTTCCCCCCTAGCTCTCTTGCCCAGAGTTCTGCGCAAGATCAGAATGGAGGGCCGTCGGGTCGTACTCATCGCCCCAGACTGGCCCAGGCGAGCTTGGTTCCCAGACCTGCTCCGTCTGTCTGTAGAGGTGCCGTGGCATCTCCCGGACCGGCCAGACCTTCTCTCACAGGGTCCGTTTTTCCGCCAGAATTCTGCGGCTCTCAGATTGACGGCGTGGCTCTTGAGCCCTGAATCCTTACGGCTTCAGGCATTCCTTCCGAGGTCATCTTCACTATGACTCAGGCTCTGAAGTCTTCCTCGGCCAGGATTTACCACAGGACTTGGAGAATTTTCCTGTCCTGGTGTCGTTCTTCCGGCCATGCCCCTTGGCCGGTTTTCCTTGCCGACCATCCTGTCCTTTCTACAGTCCGGTCTGCAGCTAGGACTGTCCCTCAATCCCCTCAAGGGACAGGTCTCGGCTCTGTCAGCGTTGCTCCAGCGGCGTATCGCCCGGCTGGCCCAGGTGCGCACCTTCATGCAGGGCGCATCTCACATCATTCCGCCTTACCGGCGGCCTCTGGATCCCTGAGACCTTAATCTGGTCCTCACGGCCTTACAGAAACCCCCCTTTGAGCCTCTTAGGGAGGTTTCGTTGTTTCGTCTTTCACAGAAAAGTGGTTTTTCTGGTGGCCATAATTTCTCTCAGGAGAGTCTCTGATTTGACTGTGCTCTCTTCGGAGTCACCCTTTTTGTTTTTTTTCACCAAGACAAGGTGGTTCTCCGTCCGACTCCGGGCCTTCTCCCTAAGGTGGTGTCTCCTTTCCACCTTAACCAGGACATTTCATTGTCTTCCCTTTGTTCGGCCCCTGTGCATCGCTTTGAGAAAGCGTTGCATGCTTTAGATTTGGTGCGGACGCTCCTGATCTATGTGTCACGCACCGCTGTTCTTAGGCGGTGCACCTCTCTTTTTGTGCAGACCACAGGTCAGCGCAAGGGTCTCTCGGCTTCTAAACCGACCCTAGCTCGTTGGATTAGGTCGGCCATATCCGATGCCTACCAATGTTCTCAGGTGCCTCCCCCGCCGGGGATTAAGGCGCACTCGACCAGAGCTGTCGGTGCCTCTTGGGCTACGGCTCAGCAGGTCTGTCAGGCTGCCACTTGGTCTAGTCTGCACACCCTTTCGAAGCACTACCAAGTGCATGCTCATGCTTCGGCAGATGCGAGCTTGGGCAGACGCATCCTTCGGACGGCTGTCGCCCATTTGTGAAGTTAGGTTTTGCCTACTTCTCAGTTTCTGTTTATTCCCACCCATGGACTGCTTTGAGACGTCCCATGGTCTGGGTCTCCCATAAGGAACGATGAAGAAAAAGAGAATTTTGTTTACTTACCGTAAATTCTTTTTCTTATAGTTCCAACATGGGAGACCCAGCACCCTCCCTGTTGCATGTTGGCAGCTTTCTTGTTCCGTGTGTTTTTCACCGGCTGTTGTTGTAGACAGAGGTTCCGGTTATTCCGGGTTTTACTCTATCTCTACTTATGGGTGGATGTCCTCCTTCAACTTTTGCACTAAACTGGTTGGATTTGTCATCCGGGGAGTGTATATGCTCGGAGGGAGGAGCTACACTTTTAGTGTAGTACTTTGTGTGTCCTCCGGAGGCAGAAGCTATACACCCATGGTCTGGGTCTCCCATGTCGGAACTATAAGAAAAAGAATTTACGGTAAGTAAACAAAATTCTCTTTTTTACCATTGAATTCTCTTGACAGCAGAGGCAGTGCGATAAATGAAGCTCTTTAGCTGCTTCTATGGGCATGTGATTACAGAAAAAAACGATAAATCTGGTTGGATAAGTTGTTTTCTTTACGTCCCCCTACCACGCCAGGCGCAACAGCGAGAATTAACAGTGCGACACGTAAAACAAACAGAGAAAGAGATGAGCTACCAGCTGAAACAGCAGAGCGAGCAGTACGAGGCCACCATCCAGAGGCACCTCACCTTCATCGACCAGGTAAAAAATCTCTGAACAGTCAGCAGATGATGACGTTTCTACATACTCAATGTATCTATTCATTACTATTGTCAAGATCTTTTTACTATCTAGTACTTAACTTTAAAAACAGTTCCTGATTATGTTCCTATGACCCAGAGATCTGACACCCTTTAGATCTGAGCTCAAGGCGGTTTACATTCTTTCAGCAGCTGCAGCATCAAGCAGAGATCTTGTAAGTGGTATGGAATTGAGACAGAAGACATGTTAGAAAATTGCAGAATTTTTTCATTATACTAACAGCAGATGTAGTGGTCAATACCCAGAGCGACTGGGTTCCAGTTTAACATGGTAAATGGCTACAAGCTCCAAGGGGCTCTTGCTCAAGATGAGGTGGAGAGGAGCACTCGGATTATGTCTTTCACCCCTGGCCACAGCATAAATGGGGCACTGTTTACACCAAGCCTAGATGTCCACTCTCATGTTGATCCAATAAAACCGTCGCCTGATGGTGGCCTCTTTGTTCTGGACATCAAAGTGACCAGACTAGTATACATGTCCAGAACCATTTTAGCATCCCTTCTAGGAACCACCAACACATATTTCTTCGATACAATAGGCCCTGCTGTAAAAATAGTAGCTTTCTCTGTTGCCAGAGGCATCCCAGTTCCACATCAGCTTTCTTCCACCGGATTCTTTCGGGCTCCCGTCCACTGGAAAGGTAATCCAGCAGTTCTCCAATGACTCTGCTGTCATCCCGGAGATTCTGCCAGAGCTCTCTTTCAGCAGGAGGCAGGAGATCACCTTGCTTTGATTCATCAATTGTCCTGAGAATCTGCTGTCTGATCTGTAGGGGCTCTTGCCAGGTGAAATGGGTATAAAAAGCTGGCATCTCCACATTTTCCCACTAAACGTCCAGGGATTTGAGTTCCGTCTGAGCAGGTAGCCTGGACAAGACATCGGCGTTATCATTGCCCTCGGCTCCCTGGTATCTGATAATAAAGCTGAAATTGGATAAACAGGAGGCCCATCTCTGCTCCAGAGCTCCCAGACAGGTTGAATTTAGAAGTGCCAACGGATTGTTGTCTGTGTATACGATGAAGGTTGAGGTAGCCAGATAGTCCTTACATTTTTCAGTTACTGCCCTGACCACAGCCAGGCCCTCCAGTTTCAAGGAGCTATAGTTCTGATCATTTTGCTCGGGCTCTCTTAGTGAACGACTGGCATAAGCAATACCTCTTTCAGTTCCGACCTGTATCTGGGAAGACACTGATCCTAAGCCTTTTTTGCTGGCATCTGTATATAGGTTAAATCGTAAACTGTAATCCGTATACTAGTCCAGTCAAAATACGCAAAAAAAAATCCTTTACCCTGAACAAATTCCAAGAAAGCGTTTTTCTTCATCGTTCCTTATGGGAGACCCAGACCATGGGTGTATAGCTTCTGCCTCCGGAGGACACACAAAGTACTACACTCAAACGTGTAGCTCCTCCCTCCGGGCTATATACACCCCCTGGATGACAATCTAACCAGTTCAATGCTTTGTGTTTCAGGAGGTCACACATACACATGCATTCTCTGATTTTTAATTTTTAAGATTTTTGATTTCAAAGATATGGAAGAAAAGCGGGTCCAGTCTGGACTCCCGGCATGTCCCTTCTCACCCCACTGTGTCGGCGGTGCTGTTAAGGTTGACTTTACAAGGCTGGAGCCTTCACATGCCGCGCTCCTTCACCATCCCCTGGGGCTCTGGATTGAAGTGGGAGCCATCACGGTTCTCTCTGCTTTGCAGGAGACCGGTCTCCATCCGCAGCCCTGTCAGGATCCGGGTACATTTATTAAGGGGAGAGTGTGTCTTTTGACTTTGCTGTCAATTCCGGTTGGTTCTCTGGGTTTTTCCTGAGAACCGCGCCGACGGTACCTGCTCGTCGGCCGCATGTAAAAATCTAGGCCCCGGCTTCAGTTGCGGCCTAGTTTCGTTTTCAGCTTCCCCTGCATGTCATTCATGCAGGGGAACAGTGTGGCCCCGCCCACCGGCCGTTCAGCAGAGGGGAGGACACTCCTCTCTGAGGAGATGTTTCCCTCCCCTGTATCTCTCCTTGGCCCTCCGGTTTCCCGCTCTTGGGCTAATCCCCGCCCCCCCTCCTCACTCCAGCGCCGTTTTATCATCGTTCTCACACTGATCGGCGCTGGCTGCTGCAGCTGCTGCATCCTGGAAAGCAGACGCTTCACTGGGGGTCCGAGCTGTGGAATCCGGAGGGCACACAAAAACCGGTCTGGTAAGCCACAACCTCTGGTTGTGGGCTTTATTATACACTCTCAGGGGGTCATTCTACAGGAGTGTATTCTTTACTGCAGAGCCTCCACCTCAGCAGCATGTCTGTCACTAGGAGCAAGAAGGCTGCTAAGCTGTACGCTATATGCACTGCATGTCAGCTCATTCTGCCAGAACCGAGCACATATCCACATTGTGATGCCTGCTCTAACATGGTGGTGCCTCAGCCTGGAGCCTCCTCAGGGGTCCCTCCGGCTGCTCTGGCCCCGGTGGCTGAACCCCCGGCTTGGGCAGCATCTTTTTCCAGAGCTATTTCCCAGTCTTTTGCCGACTCCATGGGACAGCTGTCCCGGACTCTGCTGACCATGCATCAGCCCCCTTCTCAGGGCGCCTCTGCTGCTCCGAGCTCTGCAGAGCTCTCCGAGCATGTTTTCTTCGGCGCTCTATTGGGAGACCCAGACGATTGGGTGTATAGCACTGCCTCCGGAGGCCACACAAAGCAATTACACTAAAAAGTGTAAGGCCCCTCCCCTTCTGGCTATACACCCCCAGTGGGATCACTGGCTCACCAGTTTTCTGCTTTGTGCGAAGGAGGTCAGACATCCACGCATAGCTCCACTGTTTGTAGTCAGCAGTAGCTGCTGGCTCTATCGGATGGAAGAAAAGAGGGCCCATATAGGGCCCCCAGCATGCTCCCTTCTCACCCGCGGTGGTGCTTGTAAGGTTGAGGTACCTATTGCTGGTACAGAGGCTGGAGCCCACATGCTGTTTTCCTTCCACATCCCCTGGAGGGCTCTGTGGAAGTGGGATCTTGCCGGCCCCCAAGCCCTGGGGCCGGGCTCCATCCACAGACCCATAGAACCTGCTGGATTGGGAGCGGGAGTGCCGTTCAGGGACAAGGCCCTGCAACTTTCAGGTACTCTGTGTCCCCGGCAGGCACGGACACTCTCAAGGCTTGCTGAGTGTTATAGTGCGCCGGGGACAGTAGCGCTGTACGCTGGGGGTTAGGTCACTGCAGCTTTGCTGAGTGACGTTATATGTTGGGAACTACTGCGCCGACCGCTCCTGGAGCGGCGGCGCAGCTGCGACTTGTGGTGCGCCGGGGGCTTTGCGCCGACCGCGCTTTTACAGCGGCGGCGCTTCTAACTTTAGCCCCCGGCTTCTGCGGCCTAGCGCCGCTTCGTTCCCGCCCCCACCCTGTCAATCAGGGTAGGGGAGAGACGCTGCTCAATGGCAGCGCCGAGGGCTGGAGCTTTATTTACATGCTCCAGCCCTCTCACTAGGCACAGGGGGAAGCAGACTTCCCGCTCTTCGTCGGTGTACGCCCAGGGCCCGCCCCCCCTCTCCACAAGGACGCCGGCAGCCATTACACATGCGATCTGGCTGGGGAAAGGCAGCAGGCTCTGGGAGACCCAGACTAGAGGGATTTCTGGCGACCACACACCGCTCCTAAGCGGGCGGTAAGCTGCACAGTAGTGCTGGCCCCACTAGTGCCTCAGTGATATATTAGTGTACTTCTTGCTTGGTACCATATATATATATATATATATATTTATATAGTGCACTGTAAGGTCGCTTCTTGGCTGGACACCCTGTACTGCTCTGAGGAGGCAGCAACATGTCATCCGCAAAACGCAAGGCTGCCAAGGCACGGGCTGTGTGCACTGTTTGTACTGCATGTGGGGCTGATCTACCGGCAGGCTCCATCAGCCAGAGCCTATTGTGGTGGTAGCCCAGGCAGAGACGCCTGTGAACCCTGCCCCGGTGACGGGGACAGACTTTGCAGTGTTTGCTGATAAAATGTCTGAGGCTATGACAAAAATCCTGGAGACCTTGCAGGCCAGGCCAGTTCCTCAGACCATGGACACTGCTGTGGCTATGCTCTCTGGTCCCCCTCAGTTGGAACTAATCCGTACTTCAAGGGGGTCTCAAGCATCACAAGCTGAAGTCTCTGACTCAGATAACAGTCCCAGGCAGCCTAAGCGAGCTCGTTGGGAAAGACCCTCGACGTCATCACACTGCTCAGGGTCTCAGCGAGAAGAGTCTCTCTGTGATGAGACTGAGGACGGTGATCAGGATTCTAATCCTGAGGCCCCTCTCAATCTGGATGCCCCTGATGGTGACGCCATGGTTAATGACCTTATATCGGCGATTAATAGACTGTTGGATATTTCTCCCCCAGCTCCTTCAGCAGAGGAGGCAGCTGCACAGCAGGAGAAGTTCCATTTCCTGTATCTCAAGCGTAAATTAAGTGCTTTTTTGGACCACTCTGACTTCAGAGAATCAATCCAGAAGCACGACGCTCATCCAGACAAGCGTTTCTCTAAACGTTCTAAGGATACCCGTTATCCTTTTCCCTCTGAAGTGGCCAAACGCTGGACCCAGTGCCCAAAGGTGGATCCCCCAATTTCCAAGCTTGCGGCTAGATCCATAGTCGCAGTAGAGGATGGCGCTTCACTTAAAGATGCCAACGACAGACAGATGGACCTTTGGTTAAAATCTGTCTATGAAGCTATCGGCGCGTCGTTTGCTCCAGCATTCGCGGCCGTGTGGGCACTACAAGCTATTTCAGCTGGTTTAGCACAGGTGGATGCTATCATGCATCCAGCAGTGCCACAGGTGGCGTCCCTAACTTCGCAAATGTCTGCGTTTGCGACCTATGCTATCAATGCTGTCCTAGAATCTACGAGCCGTACCTCTATGGCGGCCGCCAATTCTGTGGTTTTGCGCAGAGCCTTATGGTTAAAGGACTGGAAAGCAGATGCTGGTTCCAAAAAATGCTTAACCAGCTTGCCATTATCTAGAGACAGACTGTTTGGTGAGCCATTGGCTGAAATCATAAAACAGTCCAAGGGTAAGGACTCTTCCTTGCCACAGCCCAGAGCAAGTAAACCTCAACA
Source organism: Anomaloglossus baeobatrachus (assembly GCF_048569485.1). NCBI lineage: Eukaryota > Metazoa > Chordata > Amphibia > Anura > Aromobatidae > Anomaloglossus > Anomaloglossus baeobatrachus. The sequence continues at coordinate 489,760,213 of NC_134357.1, forward strand.
GAAAAAGTGGCAGTCGAGGTTTCGGTCCTTTCGAGGCTCGGGCAAGCCCCAATTCTCCTCGTCCAAAGGGACTCAGAAAGGACAAGGGAGCTCAGATTCCTGGCGGGCTCACTCACGCCCCAGGAAAGCAAATGCAGGAACCGCTTCCAAGGCGGCTACCTCATGACTTTCGGCCTCCTCCCTCCGCATCCTCGGTCGGTGGCAGGCTCTCCCGCTTTTGCGACATTTGGCTGTCACAGGTCAAAGACCGGTGGGTAACAGACATTTTGTCTCGCGGGTACAGAATCGAGTTCAGTTCTCGGCCCCCACTTCGGTTCTTCAGAACCTCCCCACACCCCAACCGAGCAGATGCCCTGCTGCAGGCGGTGGACTCTCTAAGAGCAGAAGGAGTCGTGATCCCTGTCCCCCCTCTGGAACGGGGGCGAGGATTTTACTCCAATCTCTTTGTGGTTCCAAAAAAGGACGGCTCCTTCCGTCCTGTTCTGGACCTAAAACTGCTCAACAAGCATGTGAACGCCAGGCGGTTCCGGATGGAATCCCTCCGCTCAGTCATTGCCTCAATGTCCCAAGGAGATTTCCTAGCATCAATAGACATCAAAGATGCTTATCTCCACGTGCCGATTGCTACGGAGCACCAACGCTTTCTGCGCTTCGTGATAGGAGACGAACATCTTCAGTTCGTGGCTCTGCCATTTGGTCTGGCGACAGCCCCCCGGGTGTTCACCAAGATCATGGCAGCAGTGGTAGCAGTCTTGCACTCTCACGGACACTCTGTGATCCCTTACTTGGACGATCTACTGGTCAAGGCACCCTCTCAGGAGGCATGCCAACTCAGCCTGAATTTTGCACTGGAGACTCTCCAGGCGTTCGGGTGGATCATCAACTTCCCAAAGTCAAATCTGTCACCGACCCAATCACTAACGTATCTTGGCATGGAGTTTCATACTCTCTCAGCGATAGTGAAGCTTCCGCTGAGCAAGCAGCGGTCACTACAGACAGGGGTGCAGGCTCTCCTTCAAAGTCAGTCGCACTCCTTAAGACGCCTCATGCACTTCCTCGGGAAGATGGTGGCGACAATAGAGGCGGTTCCGTTTGCGCAGTTTCATCTGCGTCCACTTCAATGGGACATTCTCCGCCAATGGGACGGGAGGTCGACATCCCTGGACAGGAAAGTCTCCCTTTCCCAGACGGCCAAGGACTCTCTGCAGTGGTGGCTCCTTTCCACCTCATTATCACAGGGAAGATCCTTCCTACCACCGTCCTGGGCGGTGGTCACGACAGACGCGAGTCTGTCAGGGTGGGGAGCAGTGTTTCTCCACCACAGGGCTCAGGGTACGTGGACTCAGCAGGAGTCCAGCCTTCAGATCAATGTTCTGGAAATCAGAGCAGTGTTTCTTGCCCTACTAGCCTTCCAGCAGTGGCTGGAAGGGAAGCAGATCCGAATTCAATCGGACAACTCCACAGCGGTGGCATACATCAATCACCAAGGAGGGACTCGCAGTCGGCAAGCCTTCCAGGAAGTCCGGCGCATTATGATGTGGGTGGAAGCCACGGCCTCCACCATATCCGCAGTTCACATCCCCGGCGTAGAAAACTGGGAAGCAGACTTCCTCAGTCGCCAGGGCATGGACGCAGGGGAATGGTCCCTTCACCCGGACGTGTTTCAGGAAATCTGTCGCCGATGGGGAAGGCCGGACGTCGACCTAATGGCGTCCCGGCACAACAACAAGGTCCCAACCTTCATGGCACGGTCTCGCGATCAAAGAGCTCTAGCAGCAGACGCCCTAGTGCAAGATTGGTCGCAGTTCCGGCTCCCTTATGTGTTTCCACCTCTGGCACTCTTGCCCAGAGTGCTACGCAAGATCAGATCCGACTGCAGCCGCGTCATACTCGTCGCTCCAGACTGGCCGAGGAGGGCGTGGTATCCGGATCTGTGGCATCTCACGGTCGGCCAACCGTGGGCACTACCAGACCGACCAGACTTACTGTCCCAAGGGCCGTTTTTCCATCGGAATTCTGCGGCCCTCAACCTGACTGCGTGGCCATTGAGTCCTGGATCCTAGCGTCTTCAGGCTTATCCCAAGGGGTCGTTGCCACCATGAGACAGGCTAGGAAGCCCACGTCTGCTAAGATCTACCACAGAACGTGGAGGATATTCTTATCCTGGTGCTCTGCTCAGAGAGTGTCTCCCTGGCCATTTGCATTACCTACCCTTCTTTCTTTCCTGCAATCTGGGTTAGAAAAAGGTTTGTCGCTCGGCTCCCTTAAAGGACAAGTCTCGGCGCTATCCGTCTTTTTTCAGAAGCGTCTAGCACGACTTTCTAAGGTGCGCACGTTCCTACAGGGGGTTTGCCATATAGTTCCCCCGTACAAGCGGCCGTTAGATCCATGGGATCTGAACAGGGTACTAGTTGCCCTCCAGAAGCCGCCCTTCGAGCCTCTGAAGGAGGTTTCACTTTCTAGACTATCACAGAAAGTGGCTTTTCTGGTAGCGATCACATCTCTTCGGAGAGTGTCTGAGCTAGCAGCGCTGTCTTCCAAGGCTCCCTTCCTGGTCTTCCACCAGGACAAGGTAGTGCTGCGCCCCATTCAGGAGTTTCTCCCGAAGGTGGTATCCTCTTTTCATCTTAATCAGGATATCTTTTTGCCTTCGTTTTGTCCTCATGCAGTTCATCGGTATGAGAAGGATTTACATTTGTTAGATCTGGTGAGAGCACTCAGAATCTACATTTCCCGCACAGCGCCCCTGCGCCGTTCGGATGCACTCTTTGTCCTTGTCGCTGGTAAGCGCAAAGGGTCGCAGGCTTCTAAGGCCACCCTGGCTCGATGGATCAAAGAACCAATTCTTGAAGCCTACCGTTCTGCGGGGCTTCAGGTTCCATCAGGGCTGAAGGCCCATTCTACCAGAGCCGTGGGTGCGTCCTGGGCATTGCGACACCAGGCTACGGCTCAACAGGTGTGCCAGGCAGCTACCTGGTCGAGTCTGCACACTTTCACCAAACATTATCAGGTGCATACCTATGCTTCGGCGGACGCCAGCCTAGGTAGAAGAGTCCTGCAAGCGGCAGTTGCCTCCCCGTAGGGGAGGGCTGTCTTTGCAGCTCTAACATGAGGTATTTCTTTACCCACCCAGGGACAGCTTTTGGACGTCCCAATCGTCTGGGTCTCCCAATAGAGCGCCGAAGAAGAAGGGAATTTTGTTACTTACCGTAAATTCCTTTTCTTCTAGCTCTTATTGGGAGACCCAGCACCCGCCCTGTTGTCCTTCGGGATTTTTGGTTTGTTTGCGGGTACACATGTTGTTCATGTTGAACGGTTTTCAGTTCTCCGATGTTACTCGGAGTGAATTTGTTTAAACCAGTTATTGGCTTTCCTCCTTCTTGCTTTTGCACTAAAACTGGTGAGCCAGTGATCCCACTGGGGGTGTATAGCCAGAAGGGGAGGGGCCTTACACTTTTTAGTTTAATTGCTTTGTGTGGCCTCCGGAGGCAGTGCTATACACCCAATCGTCTGGGTCTCCCAATAAGAGCTAGAAGAAAAGGAATTTACGGTAAGTAACAAAATTCCCTTCTTAGGACCCCGTCCTCCTAAACGGAGACGCAGGGACCCTTCTCCTTCCTCGTCCCACGGCTCTGATTCATGAGCTGAGGTGCAAGGCGAGGAGGATACTTTTACTGTGGGCTCAGACGCTACCTCTATGTACCCCATTGACTTATCTGAGGGTGATGCGGATGTTAGTGACTTGATTGCATCCATTAACTCCGTACTGAACCTCAATCAACCAGTGTCAGAGGAACAAGCCTCTCTGGTAGAAATACACCAGTTTACCTCTCCTAAGAGAGCTATGAGTATATTTTTTAACCACTCCAGTTTTCAGGCCACTGTTACCAAGCCCAGGGCCTGTCCTGACAAACGCTTTCCAAAGCGTAGTTCTGATGACCGTTTTCCCTTTCCACCAGAGGTGGTTAAGGAGTGGGCTCAGTCCCCAAAGGTTGACCCTCCGGTGTCTAGAATCTCAGCCCGGACAGTCGTATCTGTGGCCGACGGCACCTCTCTTAAGGATCCCTCTGACCGCCAGGTTGACCTTCTGGCCAAATCTGTATATGAGGCGGCAGGAGCCTCGTTCTCCCCGTCTTTTGCAGCAGTGTGGGCTCTTAAGGCAGTCTCTGCCTCTCTGGCGGAGATACATTCCCTCGCCAGGGACTCTATACCCGAGATGGTTGCCTTAACTTCCCAGGCTTCGGCTTTTTCATCCTACGCCATGTCTGCCATTCTGGAGGCTTCTCACCGCACGGCGGTGGCTTCCGCTAATTCTCTCGCGATCCGCAGGATCTTGTGGCTTCGAGAGTGGAATGCAGACGCTTCTTCTAAGAAGTTCCTTGCTGGGCTCCCCTTTGCTGGGTCCCGGCTGTTCGGTGAACAACTGGATGAAATTATTAAGGAAGCTACTGGCGGGAAGAGTACTTCCTTGCCACAAACTAAAACCAGGAAACCTGTCCAGGGCAGGAACCAGTCGAGGTTTCGTTCCTTTCGTTCCTCCAACTGGTCATCCTCTAAGCCCTCAGCTTCGTCCACTACCTCAGCCAAGGATCGTAAACCCAACTGGCGTGCAAAACCGCGTCCTCAGAAGAACGGAGGAGCCGCTGCCACTAAGGCAGCCTCCTCTTGACTATCTGGCTGCACCAGCAACGTCCTTGGTCGGTGGCAGGCTCTCCCACTTTGGCGACGTGTGGTTTCAACACGTCTCCGATCAGTGGGTGCGGGATATCATCTCCCACGGCTACAGGATAGAATTTTCTTCCAGCCCGCCAAACAGATTTTTTCTGTCCATTCCCCCCTGCTCCAAGGCCGCCGCCTTCTCACAGGCCGTGGCATCCTTGCAGGCCAACGGAGTAATTGTTCCGGTTCCCGCCCGGGAACGGTTCAGAGGTTTCTACTCAAACCTCTTCCTAGTCCCCAAGAAGGACGGTTCCTTCCGGCCCATCCTGGATCTCAAGCTTCTCAACAAGCATGTTCAGGTGCGGCGCTTTCGCATGGAATCTCTGAGATCGGTCATTGCCTCAATGACCCAAGGAGATTTTGTAGCATCCATCGACATCAGAGATGCCTATCTGCATGTGCCTATTGCGGTTTCACACCAGCGTTGGCTACGCTTTGCAATCGGAGAGGAACATTTCCAATTCGTGGCTCTCCCCTTCGGGTTAGCCACGGCCCCTCGGGTATTCACCAAAGTCATGGCAGCAGTGGTTGCGGTCCTGCATCTCCAGGGGTTGGCAGTAATCCCCTACCTGGACGACCTTCTAGTCAAGGCCTCATCCAGTGCAGACTGCCAGCGGAGTGTCTCGCTCACTCTCGCCACGCTTGTTCAATTCGGGTGGCTTGTCAATCTGCCCAAGTCCACTCTGACCCCGACCCAGGAACTTACGTACCTAGGGATGCAATTCGAGACTCTGCCGGCACTTGTGAAGCTGCCCTTAGTCAAACAGCAGTCCCTTCATCTGGCGGTGCGCTCTCTGTTGAAGCCCCGCCGTCATTCCATCAGGCACCTCATGCAGGTGCTGGGTCAGATGGTGGCGTCAATGGAAGCGGTTCCCTTTGCCCAGTTCCATCTGCGTCCTCTGCAGCTGGACATTCTCCGCTGTTGGGACAAGCGGACCTCTTCCTTGCACAGGCTAGTGGCTCTGTAGCCGCAGACCAGGAGCTCCCTTCAGTGGTGGCTTCGGCCCCTCTCTCTGTCACAGGGACGCTCCTTCCTGACTCCGTCCTGGGTGATCCTCACCACGGATGCCAGCCTCTCCGGCTGGGGAGCAGTATTTCTCCACCACCGAGCACAGGGCACTTGGACTCCGTCCGAATCAGCCCTCTCGATCAATGTGCTGGAAATCAGGGCTGTTCTTCTAGCTCTCGTAGCCTTTCACCACCTGTTGGCGGGCAAGCACATTCGAGTCCAGTCGGACAACGCGACAGCGGTTGCCTACATCAATCACCAGGGTGGGACTCGCAGCCGCCTGGCAATGTTGGAAGTTCAACGAATCCTTCAGTGGACGGAGGACTCCAAGTCCACCATATCCGCGGTCCACATCCCATGCGTAGAAAACTGGGAGGCCGATTATCTCAGCCGTCAAACCGTGGACAGCGGCGAGTGGGCCCTGCATCCGGCTGTGTTCAGGTCAATCTGCCGCAAGTGGGGCACTCCGGAAGTGGATCTAATGGCATCCCGTCACAACAACAAGGTTCCGGTTTACGTGGCTCGCTCCCACGATCCTCAGGCCTTCGCAGCGGACGCGCTGGTTCAAGATTGGTCCCAGTTCCGTCTGGCCTATGTGTTTCCCCCTCTAGCTCTCTTGCCCAGGGTTCTGCGCAAGATCAGAATGGAGGGCCGTCGAGTCATAATCATTGCTCCGGACTGGCCCAGGCGAGCTTGGTACCCAGATCTGCTCCGTCTGTCCGTAGAAATGCCGTGGCATCTCCCGGACCGTCCAGACCTTCTCTCTCAAGGTCCGTTTTTCCGCCAGAATTCTGCGGCTCTCAGATTGACGGCGTGGCTCTTGAGTCCTGGATCCTGACGGCTTCAGGCATTCCTTCTGAGGTCATCTCCACTATGACTCAGGCTCGGAAGTCTTCCTCGGCCAAGATTTACCACAGGACTTGGAAGATTTTCCTGTCCTGGTGTCGCTCTTCCGGCCATGCTCCTTGGCCGTTCTCCTTGCCGACCATCCTGTCCTTTCTACAGTCCGGTCTGCAGCTAGGACTGTCCCTCAATTCCCTCAAGGGACATGTGTCGGCTCTGTCGGTATTATTCCAGCGGCGTATCGCCCGACTGGCTCAGGTGCGCACCTTCATGCAGGGCGCATCTCACATCATTCCTCCTTACCGGCGGCCTTTGGATCCCTGGGATCTTAATCTGGTCCTCACGGCCTTACAGAAACCCCCCTTTGAGCCTCTTAGGGAGGTTCCTTTATTTAGACTTTCACAGAAAGTGATTTTTCTAGTAGCCATAACTTCTCTCAGGAGAGTCTCTGATTTGGCTGCGCTCTCTTCGGAGTCACCTTTTTTAGTGTTTCACCAAGACAAGGTGGTTCTCCGTCCGACTCCGGATTTTCTCCCTAAGGTGGTGTCTTCTTTCCACCTTAACCAGGACATTTCATTGCCTTCCCTTTGTCCGGCCCCTGTGCATCGCTTTGAGAAGGCGTTGCATACCTTGGATTTGGTGCGGGCGCTCCGAATCTATGTGTCACGCACCGCCGCTTTTAGGCGGTGCACCTCACTTTTTGTGCTAACCACGGGTCAGCGCAAGGGTCTCTCGGCTTCTAAACCGACCCTAGCTCGTTGGATTAGGTCGGCCATCTCCGATGCCTACCAGTGTTCTCAGGTGCCCCCACCGCCAGGGATTAAGGCGGACGCGCTGGTTCAAGATTGGTCCCAGTTCCGTCTGGCCTATGTGTTTCCCCCTCTAGCTCTCTTGCCCAGGGTTCTGCGCAAGATCAGAATGGAGGGCCGTCGAGTCATAATCATTGCTCCGGACTGGCCCAGGCGAGCTTGGTACCCAGATCTGCTCCGTCTGTCCGTAGAAATGCCGTGGCATCTCCCGGACCGTCCAGACCTTCTCTCTCAAGGTCCGTTTTTCCGCCAGAATTCTGCGGCTCTCAGATTGACGGCGTGGCTCTTGAGTCCTGGATCCTGACGGCTTCAGGCATTCCTTCTGAGGTCATCTCCACTATGACTCAGGCTCGGAAGTCTTCCTCGGCCAAGATTTACCACAGGACTTGGAAGATTTTCCTGTCCTGGTGTCGCTCTTCCGGCCATGCTCCTTGGCCGTTCTCCTTGCCGACCATCCTGTCCTTTCTACAGTCCGGTCTGCAGCTAGGACTGTCCCTCAATTCCCTCAAGGGACATGTGTCGGCTCTGTCGGTATTATTCCAGCGGCGTATCGCCCGACTGGCTCAGGTGCGCACCTTCATGCAGGGCGCATCTCACATCATTCCTCCTTACCGGCGGCCTTTGGATCCCTGGGATCTTAATCTGGTCCTCACGGCCTTACAGAAACCCCCCTTTGAGCCTCTTAGGGAGGTTCCTTTGTTTAGACTTTCACAGAAAGTGATTTTTCTAGTAGCCATAACTTCTCTCAGGAGAGTCTCTGATTTGGCTGCGCTCTCTTCGGAGTCACCTTTTTTAGTGTTTCACCAAGACAAGGTGGTTCTCCGTCCGACTCCGGATTTTCTCCCTAAGGTGGTGTCTTCTTTCCACCTTAACCAGGACATTTCATTGCCTTCCCTTTGTCCGGCCCCTGTGCATCGCTTTGAGAAGGCGTTGCATACCTTGGATTTGGTGCGGGCGCTCCGAATCTATGTGTCACGCACCGCCGCTTTTAGGCGGTGCACCTCACTTTTTGTGCTAACCACGGGTCAGCGCAAGGGTCTCTCGGCTTCTAAACCGACCCTAGCTCGTTGGATTAGGTCGGCCATCTCCGATGCCTACCAGTGTTCTCAGGTGCCCCCACCGCCAGGGATTAAGGCGCACTCGACCAGAGCTGTCGGTGCCTCCTGGGCTTTCAGGCACCAGGCTACGGCTCAGCAGGTTTGTCAGGCTGCCACTTGGTCTAGTCTGCACACCTTTTCGAAGCACTACCAAGTGCATGCTCCTGCTTCGGCAGATGCGAGCTTGGGCAGACGCATCCTTCAGGCAGCTGTCGCCCACTTGTGAAGTTAGGTTTTGCCTACTTCTCAGTTTTGTTTATTTCCCACCCATGGACTGCTTTGAGACGTCCCATGGTCTGGGTCTCCCATAAGGAACGATGAAGAAAAAGAGAATTTTGTTTACTTACTGTAAATTCTTTTTCTTATAGTTCCGACATGGGAGACCCAGCACCCTCCCTGTTGCCTGTAGGCAGTTCTTGTTCCGTGTGTTTCACCGGCTGTTGTTGTAGACAGAGGTTCCGGTTTTTCCGAGTTTTACTCTATCTCTACTTATGGGTGGATGTCCTCCTTCAGCTTTTGCACTGAACTGGTTAGATTGTCATCCAGGGGGTGTATATAGCCCGGAGGGAGGAGCTACACGTTTGAGTGTAGTACTTTGTGTGTCCTCCGGAGGCAGAAGCTATACACCCATGGTCTGGGTCTCCCATGTCGGAACTATAAGAAAAGAATTTACGGTAAGTAAACAAAATTCTCTTTTATTGTTTCGTTTTTTTTTTGTTTTTTTATTTGGTAGTATTACATGTAGGGAAAAACATACTAAAAGTTTACCAAGATGGGGTTACCACAAAGGGTCTAAATGTGACGTCAAAGAATATGGCCGCCAAAGCTGTAAAATGTTAAAGGCGACTCGCCTTTCAGTGTCTATCATATTTCTTTTACAATTACTACTATTATTATATTTATTTAACGATTTATGAATGGCTTGCATGTTATAAGGTGTACTGATCAGTACTGGGCAGGTCTGGGTTGCGACCTAGTTATCGAGAAAGCTCTCATGCGCTCCCTAAAAACTGCAGGAGGACTCACCAGAGGAAGTGGAATGTCCGAACATCAGAGGGCCTTGTGGACTCTGTCTGTTCCAGTGTCCTCTTCCTACAGTGATGCAATGCAGGGTTTCACTCGCCAGAGCTTTGTCACCAGTGAACAACACAAGGAGGCAAGAACGTCAAGGACGAGAAGAGATCGTGAAGACTTGGAGAAAATTGCAGATAAACTCGAGACCTTTTCACCTTTCTCTGATGAAGTGTCTCTTCGCAACATTATCACCGGTGTCAATGAAAATAAGGATGTGAATGTCCATAACCTGTTCACCATTGGCAGAGAAATAGTGGCAACAATGGAGGGTCAATCACTGTTTTCAGTTAAGTACAAGCAGTCAATGAAAGACCCTGGCATCCAGTGAGGCAATTGACGTTGCTAAGGACAAAACAATAGACCCTGCTCTTTTGTTCCAAAGGTTTCTTGTGGTGTCTCAAACTGCTTATCTTTCCCTTGATGAGGTGATGGCCAATGAACTTTCACCATACTCACCATCCCTCTTTGAGGCAAAACATCTCTTACGCAAACCAAACAAAGCACAACTGATGGCTGCTATAAAAGAACAGAGTTCAGATGACACAGTACTCAAGCATGTACCAGAAGTGGAACATTATGTTCTTGATGGAGTTCTCTTCTGTATCGACTGAAGTGGTCATAAGGAAAGATATATTTTTCAATCGCTGAAGACTATGCATCTTTCACAGTAAAGCACTATGGTAAGGCTACGATAGTATTTGATGGTTACATTGGAGGACCAAACACTAAGGGCATTACCCATCAGCGATGGCGCAAAAATCGAACAAGTAACAAAGTGAGCATTGCTGAAGGAACGAAATTTGTCTGGAAAAAGGAGGACTTCCTTTCGAATGTGGAGAACAAACAGTCTCTTATCAATCTTGTTTCAGCTTTATTTCTACTCGGATAAAGGGAGTCCTCCAACAGTATACGACATTAAGGTTATGAAGAAGTTCCTGGGAAACCATGTCTGCAGCAGTCTTCTGTTCCTGCATGCATTCATGGGTTGCGATACCACTTCCGCGGTTTTTGGAATCGGGAAAAAAAACTTGGTCTACAGAAGGTTTTGAAGGGAGACTCTGTCTTAAATAGCTGTGCTAAAATGTTTTCCACACCTAAGAAAAACATAGCTGAGATTGAAGATGCTGGGTGTAAAGCGATGGTGGCATTGTTCGGGGGCAAACCTGGAGACAATCTGTATGCAATGAGGTATTCTACTCTGCAAAAAAGTTGGTTCAGCCAAAATCTTTGTTACACCTGAACGACTGCCACCGACCTCCTCTGCAAAAAAGTATCATGCCCTTCGGAGTTGCCTCCAAGTGATGCTTTGGATGGACAATGGTGAGGCCATGGACACTACTGAATGGGGATGGGAATTGCAGAACAACAGTCTAGTTCCAGTGATAATGGATACTTCACCCGTGCCAGAAACACTTCTGAAAATAATTCAATGCAATTGTTTTCGTGGTTGAAGTACACTTCGGTGCACTTGCAAAAGACATGGACTTACCTGCTCACGGGTATGTGGACCATGTCAAGAAGAGCATTGTGACAATATGAGTGAGGAAGCAGTGTCTGATGATGAAAATAGTGACTATTGACCTGACACGGTTATTCAGTGACGAAGTAGGTCTTAAAATGCACTGTTTATTCTATAATTTCTAGAAATGTACATGTATGTCATGACGTCATTGATGACGTCATGACCTCGCCTGTCTTAGTATAAAACTTTGTCTAAAAATTGTTATAAGAAAATATATAGTATAAAAAATGTAAACTCTTCTGTAACCTACAGCTGTAGCTGTGAAATAGGGAAATTTTCGTTATTTTTAGTGCGATGGCTGTCATCGTCTTATGACGTCATAGTTAGGACCTTTTGTGGTGATCAATTTTTGGAAAACTTTTAATATGTTGTTCCCCACATATAATAGTAAAAAAAAATAAATCATAAAACGCTTTCTTGGAATTTGTTCTGGGTCAAACTGTATTTTGACTGGACTATACCCCAGAACCGGTGGCTCAGTTAGCTTGTCTTTCAGTAGCTGGAATGCAGCTTCTCTATCAGCGGTCCAATCTCCTGGGAGTCTGACCTTCTAGGCTGCCCCTTTAGAAGCTCTTGGACGGAACCTGCTATCTGGACAACTTTTGGGATGAATCTCCGATAGTAACTGGCGAATGCCAGGACACTTACTTACTTGACTATGGTTAGGGCAGGCCAGTCTCTCACTACAACTATTTTGTCTGGGTCTGGCTGGACTCCAGGAGCACTCACAATGGCAGACTGGACCTTGGTATGAAACGTTCAAATGCTTTACTAGGTGACACTGATGGTTTACTTCTTCTTAAGCATTTAGCTTTGACACTGGATTTCCATACAGGTTTTGCTTGGATGGCAACTGGACTGGTGCTCTGTAATGGCAAATCTATATCTGCGGGATGTGCCTTGCTGCAATGGCCTCTGAAAAGACTGTCTGGTGAGGTACAGGACATCAGCTGCCCTTGTAACTTCCAGCCCAGCTTGTCTCAACTGCCAACTGTCAACTGTCCCTGATTACCATGGTGACCAGGCTATGTACATACATAATTGCCAGTTGTGGATGTAACCGTATCCCACAATGCACTGCGGCACTGTCAGTTGTGCAGCCGCAGTTCACGCCCACATCATAGCCATGGTAACCAGGGACAACCGTGCAGGCGGAACCCAAATTGTGGGCTGAGAAAGCACAATTCTGTTCCCGGTCTAACATTGTGCTACCCATACCACATCCAGGTATAATGAGGTGTTGGTGTTTTAAATTACTCATTTGCGATGTCACGGAGCAGTAAGGAGGGCCTGACATCGCCATGCCTTGAGTGATGCTGCGGCGAGCAACGAGACATGGCGGCAATAACGAGACATGGCACTGACGAGAGAGAGAGAGCACACAGGGGAGACACCACATAGTGAACACAGCTCAAGAAACACAACACCAGATACCAATATACAGCACACAACAAGGAAGAGACAGTGCACAGGGGTGAAAGAGGTCAAATGATGCAACACATACAATACACAAATGCAGAGGGATGACATACAACAGATATGTTGGAAAGTGGAAACAGTGTGACACATGTCCACTGCTCCTGTCAGCACCTCTAAGCATAGACAGATGTTAATTTCACCGCACTCCCGATGCAATAGCATCGGGCCTATTTCTAGTAGAGGATATTGATCAGACATCGTCCAATACAGTCCCTTGCCAACACTTACACCACCACCTGCTGGTCTCCAGTGGTATTACAGAGGAACAACTTGCAGTAAATTTGACAGAATGACACCAGGCAATACATTAACCCCTTCACGTCTGAGGATGTACTGGTACATCCTAAATCATGAAGGGTGATCACTGCTGGATGCTGCACTGATCAGGAGAAATGAATTAGCGATCAAACTGCTGATCCTTATAGTCCACTATGGGGACTAGTAAAATAAAAAAAAAAAGTTTTAAAAAATGAAAGAAAAAAAACAAAACAAAACCAAAAAGTTCAAATCACCCACTTTTTGCCCCATTGTAAATGTAAGGGTTAAAAAAATACACATATTTGATATCGCCGCGTTCACAAATGCCCGATCTATCAAAATCAATTAATCTGATCAGTAGACGACATAGTGGCTAAAAAATTCCAAACATTAAAAAGTGAGATTGCATGATGGTTTTGGGGATATTTTATTCACAGTGTTCATTATATGGTAAAACTGATGTGTCGGTGTGATGCCTCAGGTCGGTACGAGTTCATAGACACCAAACATGTATCAGTTTACTTTTATTTAAGGGGTTAAAAAAAAATTCAGACATTTGTCCAAAAAAGTGGCGCACTTTTTTTTTTTCCATATTCCGCGACCAGTAGCGTTCTCATTTTTTGGGATCTGGGGCTCAATGACGGCTTATTTTTCGCATCTTGAGCTGATGTTTTTATTGGTACCATTTATGTGCAGATGTTACGTTTTGATCCCCTGTTATTGCATTTTGCACAAAAGTTGCAAAAACCAAAAAACTTAATTTTTTGCAATTTTTCTGCACTTGGAATTTTTTTTCCTGTTTTTCCTGTATACTATATGGTTAAAACGTATATGTTTTCTTTAAAAGTGCAACTCGTCGTGCAAAAAAGCAAGCCCTCATATGGCAAGATTGACAGAGAAATAAAAACGTTACGGCTCTCGGAAGAAGGGGAAAAAGAAAAAAATGGAAAATTGCCTGGGGGTGAAGTGGTTAAACCATACATTATTCCACAGACTCCTGTGAATGCAGAAATTTTTGTAATGGCTCCTGCTGGGTCATTACACAGAGACAGCCCTGACTGCTGCTGTTTACACACTTAAAAGCCTTATTCAATCACTGATAATGGCTTCTTAAGGCCCCGTCACACTAAGCAACATCGCTAGCAACATCGCTGCTAACGAACAACTTTTGTGACGTTGCTAGCGATGTTGCTGTGTGTGACATCCAGCAACAACCTGGCCCCTGCTGTGAGGTCGTTGGTTGTTGCTGAATGTCCTGGGCCATTTTTTAGTTGTTGCTGTCCCGCTGTGAAGCACAGATCGCTGTGTGTGACAGCGAGACAGCAACAACTAAATGTGCAGGCAGCAGGAGCCGGCTTCTGCGGAGGCTGGTAACCAATGTAAACATCGGGTAACCAAGAAGCCCTGTCCTTGGTTACCCGATATTTACCTTTGATACCAGCCTCCACCGCTCTCACTGTCAGTGCCGCTCTCACTGTCAGTGCCGGCTCCTGCTGTGTGCACATTTAGCTGCAGCACACATCGGGTTAATTAACCCCATGTGTGCTGTAACTAGGAGAGCAAGGAGCCAGCGCTAAGCATTGTGCGCTGCTCCCTGCTCTGTGCACATGTAGCTGCAGCACACATCGGGAAATTAACCCCATGTGTGCTGTAACTAGGAGAGCAGGGAGCCAGCGCTAAGCAGTGTGCGCTGCTCCCTGCACATGTAGCTACAGCACACATCGGGAAATTAACCCGATGTGTGCTGTAACTAGGAGAGCAGGGAGCCAGCGCTCAGTGTGCGCTGCTCCCTGCTCTCTGCACGTGTAGCTCCGTGCGGTGGTAACCAAGGTAAATATCGGGTTGGTTACCCGATATTTACCTTAGTTACCAAGCGCAGCATCTTCCACGCGGCGCTGGGGGCTGGTCACTGGTTGCTGGTGAGCTCACCAGCAACTTGTGTAGCCACGCTCCAGCGATCCCTGCCAGGTCAGGTTGCTGGTGGGATCGCTGGAGCGTTGCAGTGTGACATCTCACCAGCAACCTCCTAGCAACTTACCAGCGATCCCTATCGTTGTTGGGATCGCTGGTAAGTTGCTTAGTGTGACTGGACCTTTAGTGGCACAATCCCCCTAGGCAAGTAGTGCACCCTCCCCTGCGATTGCAAGGTGCCAGTGGATTGCCAACGGGCCTGCTGCCATCTTGGTCACATTAGTGCATGCCCTCATCATCTCCCTCCTCGACTACTTCAACCTCCTGCTCTCTGGCCTCCCTTCCAACACTCTTGCACCCCTCCAATCTATCCTAAACTCTGCGGCCCGCTTAATCTACCTCTCCCCTCGCTATTCCCAAGCCTCGCCACTCTGCTAATCCCTTCACTGGCTTCCCATCGCCCAACGACTCCAGTTCAAAACATTAACCATGACATACAAAGCCATCCACAACCTGTCTCCTCCTTACATCTGTGACCTAGTCTCCCGGTACCTACCTGCACGCAACCTCAGATCCTCACAAGATCTCCTTCTCTACTCCTCTGTTATCTCCTCTTCCCACAATCGCGTACAAGATTTCTCCCGTGCCTCTCCCATACTCTGGAACGCTCTACCTCAGCACATCAGACTCTCACCTACCATGGAAAGCTTCAAGAGGAACCTCGAGACCCACCTCTTCCAACAAGCCTACAACCTACAATAGCCCTCAGTCCAGTAGACCACTGCGCAACCAGCTCTGTCCTCACCTATTGTACCATCACCCATTCCCTGTAGACTGTGAGCCCTCGCGGGCAGGGTCCTCTCTTCTCCTATACCAGTCTGTTTTGTACGGTTAATGATTGTTGTACGTATACCCTCTTTCACTGTAAAGCGCCATGGAATAAATGGCGCTATAATAATAAATAATAATAATGATATGCAATACTCCTTATTGCAGTATCTAGAATAAGTGGTCATATGATCTCAGGTGCAAGTCTCCTATACGCACTAAAGAATAAAGAAAATATATATTATATATCTTAAAACACAAAAACATCAATGTCACATTTAAGAACAAAAAAAAACAACAACCCGTGCCCTCATATGGTGTTGTGTATGGAAAAGTAAAACGCATATGGCTCTTGGAAGTATGGGAGAGAAAAAGAAACATTAGTGGCAGGAAGGGGTTACACAAGATTACAAGTTGTCTTATATCCATTGCATCGGTAGCTAACTTGCTGATTGCAGCGTGTCAGACTGTCGTCCTCCCCGTCACAAAAAGCGCTGTACTTACTCTGACATCCCATAGACTTTGAAGCGGAGGTACACAGGATTGACTACTGCTCCAGTCAAACAAGGGGATCCAGACCCCATTCTTGTGATTGTTGGGGGTCCCTGCGATCAGCTAGTTATTACATATCCTGTGATGACATCATCTAGGCACAACCCCCTTAAAGGACTCTTCTGACCTTCACAGTAGGTGCCATAAACGTTTGATAGATGCGAGTCCCACACGCTCAATCTCTGTATGTGGTGGGCAGATGGTGCAGGGGTCTGCAGACCTCCGTTCTGGAAATAGATGGACCTACCTATCGATGTTTATGGCGGTGGTGTCTAAGATCAGAATAGCCATTTAAACGGGGTATCCGAGGAAACGCGTTATCGCCTATTCCTCTTCTGACGATCAATGTGGCTCCCCCCAATCTTGAGGATAACTTGTTTTAACCAGAGAAAAGAAAGGCCATACATTTCTGTTACAGGACCTCCGGCTATGGGTGGACCAATGTACATAACTTTATTTTTTGCCTATCCACAGCTCATCGATGACAAGAAAACCCTGAGTGAGCGATGTGAGTCTCTGGTAAGTGAGCTGAAGCAGGTGGATCACAAGTACTCCAGCAAGATCTCCCAGATGCAAGAGCAGCACGACACGGTGAGAAGAAGCAACGTCTTGTACTCTATTCACATCCACAGCTCCATTCATAATTCTGCTCCTTCCCTGTTACCCTGCTGCCACCTTGTGGTTCAGTGCATGTCCAGCATGTGCTCTGACATAGGTGCACTGTGGGAGATGTCCTGCTTATTGATTAGGGATCTCCTTCCACAGCATCCACTGACGATGCTGCAGCAGAATGGTGCCATGTTGTCTCAGTAGTGCAGCCTCAGGCTTTGAATCTGTCTCTAGGAGTAAAATGTGGAAAAATCTGCTATTTTGTGCAGGGAATATGCAGAACTGTAACACAAGAGCCTTGTTAAAGAGACAGAGCCCCACTTTATGCCTCCTCAATTCCTGGGGGGTTTTATCCTCCCCTTTATTGCATTCTCTTAGTGATTTGTTGTTTCTCCCCCCTTTTTCTTCTTCTCTTTACTTTCCCCCAGGTTTGGCAAACTCTGGGCCCCCTGTGTGAGGTAATAGCCCTGTACACATTACATGCACTCTCTTTATGTTGCACTATGCCACCCTGGCAGGACCCTTGTCTGTTATGCCCATGCCCACAAGTCCTCATACAATGCGTATCATTGTGTTCCTACCGCATGATCCATAACCATTGTACACTAACTGTTTCTCTCTACCTGGAACCCGATTTGGCAACCAAAAATGTATATCAGTGTGCTCCACTTTAAAGAGGATTTTTTACTAGTTTAAAAGTGTCCACTGGTTATTCCAATTTTTTTTTTTTTTAAATCCGACATATGGTTCCAGAGATACGGGTCTATTTATGTAGTGTAAATTTTTAGGGCATTTACAAGGGGCGTGGCTTACCTGGGAATTCTGCAGAGCAGCATAAAGACACGCCCTCAGAAAATCCTGTGAGCTACGCCCACACAAATTAGATTTAGATAAAAAGGCCTATATCTCTGCAACTGTATTGTGGATTTGTAAAAGAAAAACAACTGAGTACTCAGGGGAGTAGCGGGAATATAATAGGAGCAACAACTGGGCACTTTTTACCTGGTGACAGATCCCCTTTAAATTTACTCCATACTTCCCTTTCAGTACCACTTGATCATAGCGATCCCCCTGACTCTATATAACTGCATGAACTAGAAATAATCCCCTCCCCTTGCTATTAAAAGATGCTGCTGCTTTCCTCTCCTTCTTGGATGATTATGTCATCACTGGGTTTGTGAAGGCCCAGGCTATGAATCAATTGTCCATATAATAAGATAATCTGTCTTAGCATTTAAGCAATGGTTATACAATCATGTATACTAGCATACACCTTCTAGACTGTATTACTGAAACTAATTATGCTAAGTTGAACAATGCAGGCATTCAGGAGACCATCTCAAACTGGTCCCTTGAGTGTCAGTAACAAGCTGCTGACATATGTGCATAGACTTTTGCTTATCTCCAGGTCCCTTATCAAGGACAGTATAGTCATGTAGGAAACTCTAGCCAAATAAGGGAATAAGTGAAACCAAGTTAGATAATTGGTTAATAGAAATACGGATGTACTGAGTGAACTGTATTGCTGTGTTTGTTTACAATACACGGGTTAGAAGAGCATTGAGCTTCTCCCGGATAGATATACGTTTCTGTGTTCTCACTTTTCCTGATTCATATACATCTGCGCAGACCTGATTTGGAATCCTCCTCCGAGACCCTGAGAGACCCCCTAGAGGTCTCCCCCCAACAGGTTTCCTCTTAGGTGACATCATTAATGAAAAATGTAACTGTAAGAGTTGAACGGTTTGAGTTTCTCAATCGGTCACCATCATAATGAAAAATACTACAGCCTGTATTTACTGTTTCCATTCCTCAGTTCCTGCTGCCATTTTTGTCTGTAGTGATTTTATTATTGATCACAGGGCATCAAACAGGATGGAAATTATTAGAGCGGAGCAAACTGTTGTAAGGATAGGGCAAAGTTTTTATTTTTTCTCAATACAGTCGGTTGAGCTGCAATACCTAATATGGCCTTTCGACACGAGTGGCGCTGTGTTACCATGGACATTTTTTTTAAATGTCCTTTTTCTTCCCTCCCTCGTAATTTTGTGCCGTTCTTCTTTCGGTCAGGTTTCACTGTCTTGCTTTGCATGATACAGACCGGGTATATAACACCATTAATATTTCCTGTAGGCACCGAGATGCATGCAGAACTTCACAGGTCACCTTTATTTACTAGGTCACTGGTGATTAACTTTTATGTTTTTACTACTGAATGCTATTATGCTGCCCCCTGTGGGCTAGAATGGGATCCTACACTAGTAGAAAAAATGGGGCTATATATGTAATTTTTGAAAAGCTTATGGGGCATGTCGGGTAATTTCTTTGTGCTGATTTTAGAATGTAGCCGCTTATTTGGTTACATCATAGATGGGGGGGGGGGGGTCCTCCAATTGCGACCCTCTTTCTATAAGCCAGACTAGAAAGCTGATCTATGAGATCATAGATGTCCTAGTATTACACGGATGGCCAGTATATAATGTTACTTTCTTTGTCGCTCTATTGGGAGACCCAGACAATTGGGTGTATAGGCTATGCCTCCGGAGGCTGCACAAAGTATTACACTTAAAAGTGTTAAGCCCCTCCCCTTCTGCCTATACACCCCCCGTGCTCTCACGGGATACTCAGTTTTTTTGCTTTGTGCGAAGGAGGCAGACCTGCACACGTAGCTCCACAGATTAGTCAGCAGCAGCTGCTGACTATTTCGGATGGAAGAAAAGAGGGCCCATATAGGGCCCCCAGCATGCTCCCTTCTCACCCCACTCTTTGTCGGCGGTGTTGTTAAGGTTGAGGTACCCATTGCGGGTACGGAGGCTGGAGCCCACATGCTGTTTTTCCTTCCCCATCCCCCTTAGGGCTCTGGGTGAAGTGGGATCCAGGATCGGTCTCCAGGCACTGAGGCCGTGCTCCATCCACAGCTCCTGAGGACCCTGCTGGATAGGAGCCGGGTATCGATCAGGGACAGGGCCCTGCATCTTTGAGGTACTCTGTGTCCCCGTGGGGACCGCGCACAGCAGCACTCCAGCATTTCTGGGTGTGCTAGTGCACCGGGGACTGCGGCGCTGACCGCCTTTGGTGCCACTATACACTGCAGCGGTGCTGAGTGTATTTGTGTATGGGGACGGCCGCGCTGACCGCCGCCGCCATTGTTTTTACTGAGGCGCGGCTGGGACTTGTAGTGCGCCGGGGACTCTGCGCTGGCCGCGCTTTTACGGCGGCCGCGCTTATAACTAGAGTCCCCGGCTTTTTGGGCCTAGTCTCCGTTCTTCCCGCCCTCAGCCCTGCCAGTCAGGGGAAGGGCGGGACGCTGCACAGGACGAGCAGCACTGAGGGCTGGAGCATGCTTTGCATACTCCACCCCCCTCACTGTGCACACTGTGACTCCAACTCCCGCACTTTCTCGGTCACGCCCACGACTCCCTCATCTCCTCAGGACGCCGGCAGCCATTACTGTCAGCTCCTAGGACGCTGCAGAGGGGAGACAAACTCTGGGGGACCCAGGCACGAGTTCAGGGGGCCACACAACCGCTTTCAGCGGGCGGTAAGCAGCACCTGAGGTGCTGATTTCACTGGTGTAGTAGTGTGTTTAGAGTTTATATCTTTGCTATACTTTACACTGTATGGTGCACAGTCAATTTTCTGGTCATATACCCTGTGGTGTGGCTCAAGGGGCAACAAAACACAGGCTTACTGAGCTGCCAGCGCTGCATGTGCAAACCGGCAGGTTCCATTGACCCTCATGGTGGACCCCTGTGGCATTTGTTCTGGCCTCTGCTCAAGGAGTCCCAGGGACAACAACCAAACAGATCCAGGTGACAGGGACGGAGTTTGCAGTTTTTACTGACAGACTTTCTGAGACTATGGCTAAAATACTAGAAGCTGGCAGTCCAGACTGGTATCTCAGACCATGGGCACTGTACAATCACTGCCCTCTATTCCCCTCAGTTGGAACAACAATGTTCCCCCGGGGTGTCTCATAGGTCCCAGGGTGAAGCTCTGACACGGACCGCAGTCCCAGACCGCCTAGGCGAGCTCGCTTAGACACCCCCTCGACCTCTTCACATTGTTCAGGGTCTCAGAGAAATGACTCTCTGTATCAGAAGAGGAGGTAGCTGATCAGGATTCTGATCCTGATGCCGCTCTCTACCTTGATATCCCTGAGGCGGACGCCATAGTGAATGCTCTTATTGCGTCCATAAAAATGATGCTGGATGTTTCTCTCTCAGGTTCATCCAGCAGAAGGGTCACCTTCTCAAGGTCCCCCAAGAGTACAGCGAGTAGGTTTCTGGATCACTCTGACGTCTCGGAGGCAGTCCAGACACGCCGAGTTTGTCCGGATAAGCGTTTCTTCCAGCGCTTTAAGGATACACTTTATCCCTTCCCCCCTGACGTGGTCAGGGCTGGACTCAGTGTCCCAAGGTGGATTCTCCAATCTCTAGACTGGCGGCTAGATCCATAGTGGCAGTTGAAGATGGGGATTCGCTCAGGGATGCCACTGACAGACAGATGGAGCTCTGGTTGAAATCCATCTATGAAGCCATCGGCGCGCCTTTTGCTCCAGCATTCGCAGCCCTATGGGCACTCCAAGCTATTGCAGCGGGTCAGGCGCAAATTGACGCACTTGCACGTACGTCTGCGCCGCAAGTGGCGTCTGTAACCTCTCAAACTTCGGCATTGCGTCCTACGCTATTAATGCTGTCCTGGTCTCTGCGAGCCGTACGGCGGTTGCAGCCGACAATTCGGTGGCAATATGCAGGGCCTTGTGGCTTCGGGAATGGAAGGCAGACTCAGCTTCCAAAAAAGTGCTTAACCGGTTTGCCATTTTCTGGCGACCGTTTGTTTGGTGAGAGGCTGGATGAAATCATCAACCAATCCTGGGAAAGGAAACATCCTTACCCCAGACCAAACCAAGATTACCCCAACAGAGAATGGGACAGTCGAGGTTTCGGTCCTTTCCGGGCGCGGGCAGGTCCCAATTCTCCTCGCCCAAACGTCCTCAGAAGGGTCAGAGGAACTCCGATCCATGGCGGTCTAAGGCACGCCCTTAAAAGACCGCCGGAGGTGCCGCCACCAAGTCGGCTTCCTCATGACCTACGGCCCTCACACCCCATCCTCGGTCGGAGACAGGCTCTCCCGCCTTTCAGACATTTCGCTGCCACAGGTTAAGGACCGTTGGGTGAGAGACATTCTGTCTCACGGTCACAGGATAGAGTCAACTCTCGTCCTCCGACTTGATTTTTCAGAACATCCCCGCCTCCCGGGCGAGCCGATGCTCTTCTACAGGCGCTGGGCACTCTGAAGACAGAAGGAGTGGTGATCCCGGTTCCTCTTCAGCAACAGGGTCACGGTTTTTACTCCAACCTGTTTGTGGTCCCAAAGAAGGACGGATCTTTCCGTCCTGTCCTGGACCTAAAACTGCTCCACAAACATGTAAAAGCCAAGCGGTTCAGGATGGAATCCCTCCGCTCCGTCATCGCCTCAATGTCCCAAGGAAATTTCCTTGCATCGATCGATATCAAGGAGGCTTATCTCCACGTACTTATTGCTCCAGAGCATCAGCGCTTCCTGCGCTTCGCCATCGGAGATGAACACCTGAAGTTCGTGGCACTGCCGTTCGGCCTGGCGACAGCCACACAGGTTTTCACCAAGATCATGGCTGCAGTACTTGCGATCCTACACTCTCAGGGTCACTCGGTGATCCCTTACTTAGACGATCTGCTGGTCAAGGCTCCCTCTCAAGAGGCATGCCAGCACAGCCTCACCGCTACTCTGGATACTCTCCAGACTTTCGGGTGGATCATCAATTTTCCAAAGTCAAATCTGACACCGGCCCAATCGCTGACATATCTTGACATGGAGTTGTCATACCCTCTCAGCGATAGTGAAGCTTCCGCTGAACAAACACCGTTCACTACAGACGGGGGTGCAATCTCTAGGTCAGTCACTCCCCTTGAGGCGCCCCACGCACTTCCTCGGGAAGATGGTGGCAGCAATGGGGGCAGTCCCTTTCACGCAGTGTTCATCAGCGTCCTAAAGGGACTCCTACGCAAGGAGACAGGAAACCGACATTCCTCAACAGGAACGTCTCCCTCTCTCAGGCATACCACTTCATTGTCAAGGG
This sequence comes from Anomaloglossus baeobatrachus, assembly GCF_048569485.1. Classification (NCBI taxonomy): domain Eukaryota; kingdom Metazoa; phylum Chordata; class Amphibia; order Anura; family Aromobatidae; genus Anomaloglossus; species Anomaloglossus baeobatrachus. The sequence continues at coordinate 489,783,044 of NC_134357.1, forward strand.
GAAATTCCTTCCTTCTCCCATCCTGGGCAGTGGTCACGACGGACGTGAGTAGGTTTCCGTGGGGAGCAATTTTTCTCCACCACAGGGCTCAAGGTACGTGGACTCACCATTGAGTCCTCGCTTCTGATCAATGTTCTGGAGATCAGAGCAGTGTATCTCGTCCTAAAAGCGTTCCAGCAGTGGCTGGAAGGTAAGAAGATCCGAGTTCAGTCGGACAACTCCACAGCGGTGGCTTACAGTCCGGCGGCTTCTGCTGTGGATGGAAGCCACAGCCTCCACCATATCCGCAGTTCACATCCCAGGCGTGGAACACTTGGGGCAGACTTTCTCAGTCGCCAGGGCATGGACGCAGAGCAAGGGTCCCTTCACCAGGACGGGTTTCACGAGATATGTTGCCACTAGGGCATGCCGGACGTCGACCTAATTGCGTTCCGGCACCACAACAAGGTTCCGACGTTCATGGCACAGTCTCAAGATCCCAGAGCTATGGCGACAGACTCCTTCGTTCAACACTGGTCGCAGTTTCAGCTTACTTACGTGCTCCCACCGTTGGCACTGTTGCCCAGAGTGTTACGCAAGATCACGGCAGACTGCCGCGGCTGCCGCCGCGTCATCCCCGTCGCTCCAGCCTGGCCGAGGAGGTCGTGGTCCCGGATCTGTGGCATCTCACGGTCGGCCAACCGGGGGCACTGCCAGACCGACCAGAATTGCTGTCTCAAGGGCCGTTTTTTCCATCTGAATTCTGGGGCCCTCAACCTGGCTGTGTAGCCATTGAGTCCTGGATTCTAGCGTCTTCAGGATTATCTCAAGAAGCCATTGCCACTATGAGACAGGCTAGTAAACAAACGTCCGCCAAGGTCTAACCACAGGACGCGGAAAATATTCCTGTCGTGGTGCTCTGCTCAGGGTTTTTTCTCCCTGGCCATTTGCCTTGCCCCCTTCCCTGTCCTTCCTTCAATTTGGACTGGAAAAGGGTTCGTCGCTCAGCTCCCTTAAGGGACAAGTCTCAGCGCTCTCTGTGTTTTTTCCAGAAGTGCCTAGCCAGACTTCCACAGGTACGCACGTTCCTGCAGGGGGTTTGTCACATCGTTCCTTTTTACAAGCGGCCGTTACAACCTTCGGATCTGAACAGGGTGCTGATGTTCTTCAGAAACCACCATTCGAGCCAATGAGAGATATTTCTCTCTCACGCCTTTCGCAGAAAGTGGTTTTTCTAGTACCAGTCACTTCACTTCGGAGAGTGTCTGAGCTAGCAGCGCTGTCATGCAAGGCCCCTTTCCTGGTTTTCACCAGGACAAGGTGGTTCTGCGTCCGGTTCCGGAATTTCTCCCTAAGGTGGTATCCCCCTTTCATCTCAATCAGGATATCTCCTTACCTTCTTTTTGTCCTCATCCAGTTCACCAATGTGAAAAGGATTTCCACTTGTTAGATCTGGTGAGAGCACTCAGACTCTACATTTCTCGTACGGCGCCTCGGCGCCGCTCGGATGCACTCTTTGTCCTTGTCGCTGGCCAGCGTAAAGGGTCACAGGCTTCCAAATCAACCTTGACTCGGTGGATCAAAGAGCCAATTTTCGAAGCCTACCGTTCGGCTGGGCTTCCGGTTCTCTCAGGGCTGAAGGCCCATTCTACCAGAGCCGTGGACGCGCCCTGGGCTTTGAGGCACCAGGCTACGGCTCAGCAGGTGTGTCAGGCGGCTACCTGGTCACGAAACACTATCAGGTTCATACCTATGCTTCGGCGGATGCCAGCATAGGCAGACGTGTCCTTCAGGCGGCGGTTGCCCACCTGTAGGAAGGGGCCGTTTTTTCGGCTCTATTAAGAGGTATTATTTTACCCACCCAGGGATTGCTTTTGGACATCCCAATTGTCTGGGTCTCCCAATAGAGCGACAAAGAAGAAGGGAATTTTGTTTACTTACCGTAAATTCCTTTTCTTCTAGCTCTAATTGGGAGACCCAGCACCCGCCCCTGTTTTTTGTGTACACATGTTGTTCATGTTGAATGGTTTCAGTTCTCCGATATTCCTTCGGATTGAATCTACTTTAAACCAGTTTATAATTTTTTCCTCCTTCTTGCTTTTGCACCAAAACTGAGTATCCCGTGAGAGCACGGGGGTGTATAGGCAGAAGGGGAGGGGCTTAACACTTTTAAGTGTAATACTTTGTGCAGCCTCCGGAGGCATAGCCTATACACCCAATTGTCTGGGTCTCCCAATTAGAGCTAGAAGAAAAGGAATTTACGGTAAGTAAACAAAATTCCCTTCTTTCAACCACCACTGAGGAAGCGCCCAACTTGCCGTAGTCTTCCCCCTGTCAGGAGTTGGCCCATAGTGATCAGAGAGTTGCTTCTTCATTCCGAAAGGGAGTCTTCCTTTAAATGATCAAATTCTGGCTGCCTGCAGCTGACACTAGGGGGATCCTGTCAAGGGAGAAATTTAGGTAAGACTGCTTATGGAGTCTTTGTTCAGGGCAGGCACAGAGGACGGGGCCAAATTAGCTATCTGTACAGATATAATACATTTCTCAGAAGCAATGACCACAGAGACTGTGTTCACTCTTTAACCAATATAGGCGACTGACCCGTGTAATGAATAGCTCAGATATTAGTATAACATTTCAACCTTCAGACATGTACAAAGTATCAAAGTCTGTCTTTTCTCATACATCAAAGCCGTATAGGGAGGTTCAGGGAGGTGCGTAGGAACATAGAAACACACATTTCATCCCACAGATAACACATTCCTTCTTTGTGTGAAACCACTGATAAGACTTTCACTCATAATTATGAAAGACTTCACTGTTCAGTGTTTGTACATTTGTTCACTAGCTTCACTCTCCCTGGTTAACCCCCTCTTGAACATACAGCTTAGAATCATATTATGGCGTCTGGGCGATTGTCATATAGACACACAGATAATTATGCAACGACATCTATATTTCTTTGTCGCTCCATTGGGAGACCCAGACAATTGGGTGTATAGCTTCTGCCTCCGGAGGCCACACAAAGTATTACACTAAAAAGTGTAAAGCCCCTCCCCTTCTGCCTATACACCCCCCGTGCCTCACGGGCTCCTCAGTTTTTATGCTTTGTGCGAAGGAGGCTGACATCCACGCATAGCTCCACATCTTAGTCAGCAGCAGCTGCTGACTATGTCGGATGGAAGAAAAGAGGGCCCATAACAGGGCCCCCAGCATGCTCCCTTCTCACCCCACTCTGCTCGGCGGTGCTGTTAAGGTTGAGGTACCCATTGCGGGTACATAGGCAGGAGCCACATGCTGTTTTCCTTCCCCATCCCTTAATGGGCTCTGGGTGAAGTGGGATCCTAATCGGTCTCCAGGCACTGAGACCGTGCTCCCTCCGCAGCCCCTGGGGAATCTGCTGGACAGGAGCCGGGTATCGTCAGGGACAAGGCCCTGCTACTGTGAGGTACTCTGTGTCCCCCTGGGGGACCGCGCATGGAGCGCTTGTGCCATACACACTGCAGCACTGCTGGGTGTGTTAGTGCGTCGGGGACTACCGCGCCGGCCGCGCTTATTTGCCGGCCGCGCTTATAACTTTAGTCCCCGGCTTTTGCGGCCTAGTATCGCATATTCCCGCCCCCAGGCCTGCCAGTCAGGGGAAGGGCGGGACGCTGCACAGGACGTCAGCGCTGAGGGCTGGAGCATACTTTGTATCCTCCTCCCCCCTCATTCAGCACAGTGGGGCATCAGATTCCCGCACTTTCTGGGGCACGCCCACGGCCCCCTCCTCCCCACAGAACGCCGGCAGCCATTCCTGTCAGCACTTCTGACGCTGGAGAGGAGAGACAACACGGCTCTGGGAGGCCCAGGCAGGGAATCTGGTGATCACACAACCGCTTTGAGCGGTCGGTAAGCAGCACCTGGGTGCTGGCCCCACTGAGTGCCGAAGTGTACATATATATATATGCTTATATGCTATACATTTACACTGTACGGTCGCACTGTTGATTTTTGGCTATATACCCTCCTGGATTGTACTCTGAGGAGACAACAGCATGTCGTCCGCAAAAAGCAAGGGTGCCAAAGCACAGGCTTACTTTGCAACCTGTACCTCATGTGCGGCTATACTACCGGCAGGTTCCACCGATCCTCATTGTGTGCAATGCTCGGCCCCTGTGGCACTTACTCAGCCGGAGCCTCTGCTACTGGTGGCCCAGGTGGAACCACCTGCTACCACTGTCCAGGTGACAGGGACGGAGTTTGCAGTATTTGCTGACAAACTGTCTGAGAGTATGGATAAATGGTCTGCTAAGATACTAGAAGCCTTACAGTCCAGACCGGTGACTCAGGCCACGGGCACTGTTGAATCATTGACCCCAGGCCCCCCTCAGTTGGAGCAGCAAAGTGCTCCTGGGGTGACCCATAGGTCCCAGGGTGAGGTCTCTGACACGGACCGCAGTCCCAGGCCGCCTAAGCGGGCTCGCTGGGAAATTCACTCGACTTCATCACACTGTTCGGGGTCTCAGCAGGAGGACTCTCTGGATGATGAAGCGGAGGTAGCAGATCAGGATTCTGATCCTGAGGCCGCTCTCAACCTAGATACACCTGAAGGTGACGCCATAGTGAATGACCTTATAGCGACCATCAATCAGGTGTTGGATATTTCTCCCCCAGCTCCTCCAATTGAGGAGTCAGCTTCTCAGCAGGAGAAATTCCGTTTCAGGTTTCCCAAGCGTACATTGAGTACGTTTCTGGATCACTCTGACTTCAGAGAGGCAGTCCAGAAACACTGAGCTTGTCCAGATAAGCGTTTTTCCAAGCGCCTTAAGGATACACGTTATCCCTTCCCCTCTGACGTTGTCAAGGGCTGGGCTCAGTGTCCCAAGGTGGATCCTCCAGTCTCCAGACTGGCGGCTAGATCCATAGTTGCAGTGGAAGATGGGGCTTCACTCAAAGATGCCACTGACAGACAGATGGAGCTCTGGTTGAAATCCATCTATGAAGCTATCGGCGCGTCTTTTGCTCCAGCATTCGCAGCCGTATGGGCACTCCAAGCTATCTCAGCCTGTCATGCGCAGATTAATGCAGTCACACGTACGTCTGCTCCGCAAGTGGTGTCCTTAACCTCTCAGGCGTCGGCGTTTGCGTCCTACGCCATTAATGCTGTCCTGGACTCTGCGAGCCGTACGGCGGTAGCATCCGCCAATTCGGTGGCAGTCCGCAGGGCCATGTGGCTACGTGAATGGAAGGCAGACTCTGCTTCCAAAAAGTTCTTAACCGGTTTGCCATTTTCTGGCGACCGTCTGTTTGGTGAGCGATTGGATGAAATCATTAAACAATCCAAGGGAAAGGACTCGTCCTTACCCCAGTCCAAACCAAACAGACCTCAACCACGGTACAATCGAGGTTTCGGTCCTTTCGGTCCGCGGGCAGGTCTCAATTCTCCTCGTCCAAAAGGCCTCAGAAGGATCAGAGGAACTCCGATTCATGGCGGTCTAAGTCACGTCCTAAAAAGACCGCCGGGGGAACCGCTCCCAAAGCGGCCTCCTCATGACTTTCGGCCTCCTCACACCGCATCCTCGGTCGGTGGCAGGCTTTCCCGCTTTTGCGACGCCTGGCTGCCACAGGTAAAAGACCGTTGGGTGAGAGACATTCTGTCTCACGGTTACAGGATAGAGTTCAACTCTCGTCCTCCGACTCGGTTCTTCAGAACATCTCCGCCCCCCGAGCGAGCCGATGCTCTTCTTCAGGCGGTATGCACTCTGAAGGCAGAAGGAGTGGTGATCCCTGTTCCTTTTCAGCAACAGGGTCACGGTTTTTACTCCAACTTGTTCGTGGTGCCGAAAAAGGACGGATCCTTCCGTCCTGTTCTGGACCTAAAGCTGCTCAACAAACATGTAAAAACCAGGCGGTTCCGGATGGAATCGCTCCGCTCCGTCATCGCCTCAATGTCCCAGGGAGATTTCCTAGCATCAATCGACATCAAAGATGCTTATCTCCACGTACCGATTGCTCAAGAGCATCAGCGCTTCCTGCGTTTCGCCATAGGGGACGAACACCTTCAGTTCGTGGCACTGCCTTTCGGCTTGGCGACAGCCCCACGGGTCTTCACCAAGGTCATGGCAACAGTAGTAGCAGTTCTTCACTCTCAGGGACACTCGGTGATCCCTTACTTAGACGATCTGCTTGTCAAGGCACCCTCTCAAGTGGCAACACAGCCTGAGCATTGCTATAGAGACTCTCCAGAGTTTCGGGTGGATCATCAATTTTCCAAAGTCAAATCTGACACCGGCCCAATCACTGACATATCTTGGCATGGAGTTTCATACTCTCTCAGCGATAGTGAAGCTTCCGCTGGACAAACAGCGTTCACTACAGACAGGGGTGCAATCTCTCCTTCAAGGCCAGTCACACCCCTTGCGGCGCCTCATGCACTTCCTAGGGAAGATGGTAGCAGCAATGGAGGCAGTTCCTTTTGCGCAGTTTCATCTGCGTCCACTTCAATGGGACATTCTCCGCAAATGGGACAGGAAGTCGACGTCCCTCGACAGGAACGTCTCCCTTTCTCGGGCAGCCAAGGCTTCCCTTCAGTGGTGGCTTCTTCCCACTTCTCTGTCGAAGGGGAAATCCTTCCTGCCCCCATCCTGGGCTGTGGTCACGACGGACGCGAGCCTGTCAGGGTGGGGAGCGGTCTTTCTCCACCACAGGGCTCAGGGTACTTGGACTCAGCCAGAGTCCTCCCTTCAGATCAATGTTCTGGAGATAAGGGCAGTGTATCTTGCCCTAAAGGCGTTCCAGCCGTGGCTGGAAGGCAAGCAGATCCGAATTCAGTCGGACAACTCCACAGCGGTGGCATACATCAACCACCAAGGCGGAACACGCAGTCGGCAAGCCTTCCAGGAAGTCCGGCGGATTCTGCTATGGGTGGAAGCCACAGCCTCCACCATATCCGCAGTTCACATCCCGGGCGTAGAAAACTGGGAAGCAGACTTTCTCAGTCGCCAGGGCATGGACGCAGGGGAATGGTCCCTTCACCCGGACGTGTTTCAGGAGATCTGTTGCCGCTGGGGGATGCCGGACGTCGACCTAATGGCGTCCCGGCACAACCACAAGGTCCCGACATTCATGGCACGGTCTCAAGATCACAGAGCTCTGGCGGCAGACGCCTTAGTTCAGGATTGGTCGCAGTTTCAACTCCCTTATGTGTTTCCTCCTCTGGCACTGTTGCCCAGAGTGTTACGCAAGATCAGGTCCGACTGCCGCCGCGCCATCCTCGTCGCTCCAGACTGGCCGAGGAGGTCGTGGTACCCGGATCTGTGGCATCTCACGGTGGGCCAACCGTGGGCACTACCAGACCGACCAGACTTGCTGTCTCAAGGACCGTTTTTCCATCTGAATTCTGCGGCCCTCAACCTGACTGTGTGGCCATTGAGTCCTGGATCCTAGCGTCTTCAGGGTTATCTCAAGAGGTCATTGCCACTATGAGACAGGCCAGGAAACCAACGTCCGCCAAGATCTACCACAGGACGTGGAGGATATTCTTATCTTGGTGCTCTGATCAGGGTTTTTCTCCCTGGCCATTTGCCTTGCCCACTTTTCTTTCCTTCCTTCAATCCGGATTGGAAAAAGGTTTGTCGCTCGGCTCCCTTAAGGGACAAGTCTCAGCGCTCTCTGTGTTCTTTCAGAAGCGCCTAGCCAGACTTCCACAGGTACGCACGTTCCTGCAGGGGGTTTGTCACATAGTCCCTCCTTACAAGCGGCCGTTAGAACCCTGGGATCTGAACAGGGTGCTGATGGCTCTTCAGAAACCACCTTTCGAGCCAATGAGGGATATTCCTCTCTCACGCCTTTCGCAGAAAGTGGCCTTCCTAGTAGCAGTCACATCACGTCGGAGAGTGTCTGAGCTAGCAGCGCTGTCATGCAAAGCCCCTTTCCTGGTGTTTCACCAGGACAAGGTGGTTCTGCGTCCGGTTCCGGAATTTCTCCCTAAGGTGGTATCCCCCTTTCATCTCAATCAGGATATCTCCTTACCCTCTTTTTGTCCTCATCCAGTTCACCAATGTGAAAGGGATTTGCACTTGTTAGATCTGGTGAGAGCACTCAGACTCTACATTTCTCGTACGGCGCCCCTGCGCCGCTCGGATGCACTCTTTGTCCTTGTCGCTGGCCAGCGTAAAGGGTCACAGGCTTCCAAATCAACCCTGGCTCGGTGGATCAAGGAACCTATTCTCGAAGCTTACCGATCTTCTGGGCTTCCGGTTCCCTCAGGGCTAAGGGCCCATTCTACCAGAGCCGTGGGTGCGTCCTGGGCTTTGCGGCACCAGGCTACGGCTCAGCAGGTGTGTCAGGCAGCTACCTGGTCGAGCCTGCACACTTTCACGAAACACTATCAGGTGCATACCTATGCTTCGGCAGATGCCAGCCTAGGTAGGCGAGTCCTTCAGGCGGCGGTTGCCCACCTGTAGGAAGGGGCCGTTTTACGGCTCTATTTCGAGGTTTTACTTTACCCACCCAGGGACTGCTTTTGGACGTCCCAATTGTCTGGGTCTCCCAATGGAGCGACAAAGAAGAAGGGAATTTTGTTTACTTACCGTAAATTCCTTTTCTTCTAGCTCCAATTGGGAGACCCAGCACCCGCCCCTGTTCCCTTCGGGCTGTTGTTCTTTGTGTACACATGTTGTTCATGTTCAATGGTTTCAGTTCTCCGAAATTTCTTCGGACTGAATTTACTTTAAACCAATTTATAACTTTTCCTCCTTCTTGCTTTTGCACCAAAACTGAGGAGCCCGTGAGGCACGGGGGGTGTATAGGCAGAAGGGGAGGGGCTTTACACTTTTTAAAGTGTAATACTTTGTGTGGCCTCCGGAGGCAGAAGCTATACACCCAATTGTCTGGGTCTCCCAATTGGAGCTAGAAGAAAAGGAATTTACGGTAAGTAAACAAAATTCCCTTCTTTGATTATTTACATACACAGATAATCTTATTACATTTGAACAAGCAATCTATAGCCCAGGCTACCCTCACAAGCCTACTGTACTGGTACCACTTTCTTTGACCATGTATGATGTTATCCATCCCTGGAGATATTTTTTTTTTAAGTTAAATACATGTATTTAAGGCCTAAAAATCGCTTTTGCAATTCAGATCCATTAAAACATTTTGACTGTTTGATTTTTGCAAGCTTTTTTTCTTTTTTACAATATTGATGTGGTCTGTGGTTATTAAACAGCTGAGTATAAAACAAAAAATCCAGATGAGACAAATTCTCCCATTGGACTGTCAGAGTGAGCTCACTGATGGATTCTCAATTAACCTATTCTACAGCCAGCAATAGACTGTGCACCACAGAGGCAATAAAAGGCAAAAGTTGCAAAATATTTAATGAGACCCAATTGCATAAAATGCTTTTTAACCAAAATGGAATGCATTTAAGTATGATCCCCCCCCCCCATAGGGTATGTCCCGTAGACACCATTTATCACCTATTAACAGGAAATGTGATAAGTGTATGATCGCTGGGAACCCCCCCAATCACTGGAAGCCCCACTAATCACCATTCACTTTTATGATAGTGATAGTACGCATACGGGTTACCAGCAACACAATATTACAATATTCTGTATAACTCAGTACTGCCCTCTGCTGGATCACTCCTTATGGCAAGTGTCCAGTTCTATCATATAAGTGCAGCCGGTGAATCTGCACCCCGACAGCTGCTCTGAGGATCACCCCTGCTTGCGAGGTTGTGTAGGGGAATGTATGTAATACAGCAGTACCAGAGGTACATTAAAATATGACAACATCAATATATGCAGTTTCTCCACATCTTGTCTACCAGGAAATGAAGAAGCTGCAGGAACTCATGACGGCGACGGAAAAGGTACGGCGGGAGAAGTGGATCGATGAGAAGACCAAGAAGATCAAGGAGATCACGGTGAAGGGTAAATGTGCAGCACTTGTCCCTTTTTAACCCTTTTCTGACATGTGGTGTACAAATGCCGGTGTATAGGGTGGGATAAGGGATCTGACCCCACACCATACCGGGGCACATGCCAGCTGATTAACACAGCTCTGATCGCTGCCGCTTAATCATTTAAATGCCACTGTCAGTCTCTGACTGCAGCAGTTAAATGTTACATGGCACACTCACTGCTGATTGCATTGCCCCCCCCACTTTGGTCGGATCGTGGATTGTCGATCGGTTGAAATTAGAGCGCCTACTGAAGCCCCTCCATGGTTGTCACCTTAGTTCTTCCATGAGGATGTCATTTTGTCTATATATTGCAATATAGTAGTAATGCCAGGATACAGAACAAGCGATTAGATGATCACTGGTTCAATTCCCCTCAAAGTAGATTTTTAAAAAATTAAAGTAAAAATCTAAAGAAAAAAGTTTAAAAAAAAATAAATTGTAAAATCATTGTAAAAAGTGAAATTCGTAAAAATTTTTATATATATATAATTTATTTTTTACCAATTTCAGTTTTTGTAGCGTTTTTTAACGCTTAAATAAATAAAACAGTCTATACGTTTGTGATTGCCGTAATCTTATTGACCTAAAGATTCAATGAACACTGTGAAAAGCAAAACTCCAAAAATAATGGCAGAATTGTTTTTCTTTTTTTATTTTACTTTATTGCAGTTTGGGAATTTTTCATTTCCCTATCTATTATTTAGTAAATGAATGATGTCATTCAAAACTACAACTCTTCCATCAAAAAACTTACTCTGCCGACATTAACCCCTTCACGCCTGGGTGATAGATAGATATATATATATATCTATCTATCTATCTATCTCTATTATATATATTCCCATTTTTCATTTTCGTTTTTTCCTCTTCTTCTGAGAGCAATAGCTTACATATTTTTCTGTCAATCTTGCCATACTAGGGCTTGTTTTTTGCGGGACAAGGTGTACTGTTGATTGACACCATTCATTTTACCATATAGTGTACTGGAAAACGGGGGGAAAAAAATCCCAATCTGGAGATATTGTAAAAAAAAAAGTGAAATTCCACATTCAATTTTTTTTTTTTTTTTAAATTTGTTTTCAGTATTTGGTAAAACTGACCTGGTAATATGATTCCCAAGATCGGTGCAAGTTCATAGATACCAAACATGTAGAATTTTATTTTATCTGAGTGGTGAAAAAAAATTCAGAAGTTTGTCCAAAAAAACCCCAAACTGCGCTTTTTGTCGCCATTTTCCGAGCGTTCTCATTTTTCGGTATCTGGGGCTGTTAGAAGGTATATTTTTTGTGTTTTGCACTGGAGTTTTTAATTCTACCATTTTCTCTATCGTTTCATTGGGGGACACAGGACCATGGGTTATGCTGCTGTCACTAGGAGGCTGACACTAAGTAAACATAAAAAAGTTAGCTCCTCCCTAGCAGCATACACCCCGAGCCGGAGGCGGGCTCAGATCAGTTTTAGCTTAGTGTCGTAGGAGGCTGATGTGGGCCGTCTCGGCCCCCCTCAGCCATGTATGTTTTTTTTGCGCTTTTTTCTTTTATTTCGGCGCCGCTCATCACTCTCATACCTGTCGTCTTTTTCTCTGCAGGTATTTGCTTCACTCATCCTCCGCAGCCCTGTGGGTACCACTCCCCAGGGTCGCAGGGGGCTTGAGACTTCGGGCCCTCTCCCCCGCCCGTCCCCGTGGTACCACTCCCGGGGGTGCGCGTGTGGGCAGGTTGTTTTGTGGGCACCCCTGATTCGCCCTGCGGTATCACCCCAAAGGGCGTACAGGGGAGTACAGCAAGGATGGAACCTCCGCAGCGTGTGTAATAGTTGGGGCCCTGTCACGCTGCCTTCTCCTGATAGGGGGCTGATCTACCCCCATCATGATGTCCACTACCCTGACTCAGCACGCTCTCCCCCGGAGCCTTCCTGGACGAGCAGCGCTGTACACAGGCAGGGCCAGGGAGCCCTGCCTGCACCGCATCCGTCGCTGGGCCGGCGCCGCCGATTGCAGGTAGGACCGACCTTTCCTGCACTTTCCCCCGGCCCTCTCCATAAATTTAGTCCCCGGTCTTGGCCTAGTCGCTCCTGCGTCCTAGCCACGCCCCCGCTGCAGCGCTATTGGCCGCCGGTCGTCTCCCTCTGTATCCTCCCACTGATCTGCCTCCTGGCTGATGGTGGGGGCTGTGAATCCTCCGGGTTTTCGCGCCGGAATCCTGCTCCTCCCCCAGCCTCCTCCAGCGTCCCCTCGCCATTTTAGCCTACCTCTGGTCCCCTGAGGCTGCAGCGCGCCGGCGTTCTGACTCTTCTGGCCAGCTCACTCCTGGACTCCACTTCTGGACTGGTGGGCAGCACGCAGGACCTGGGTAAGCTCTGCTCCTAAGGAGTAGCCCTCACTAGGCAGCATTCTCTGAGTTTAGGGACGAGTTAACCCTCTCCTGTCTCCTTCCTAGCAGCCACCAGGGAGAGTACCTGTTTTTCACCATGCCTAAGGCTAAGCCCACCCAATCCAAGCAGGCCCCCTTTGCACTATTTTTTGCATGCTCCTCCTGCAAGTCCAAGTTTTCCCAGGGTCAGGACGCCCCACTATGCTCCGTCTGTTCTACAGACGCACAGCCTCCGCAGGACTCCGCGGCCGACGCTTCTGATACCGCAGACGCCACAGCGCCATATGCTGCAGGGCCCTGCGTCCCTCCCCCCCCCGACTGGCTAGCGTCCCTGTCCCAGTCCGTAGATTCCCTCTCTGAGGCTTCTCGGACCATCGCGCAAGCTCTGCGCCTGCTGCCGTCGCTCGCCCAGATTCCCGCAGACCCGGCGCAATCGCCTCCGGAGCAGGTGAGCCCCGTTGCAGGGTCCTCCTCTGCTGCTCAAAAACGGACCCGCCAGGTCTCGTCCTCAGACTCTTCCCAGGTTTCACCTTCATCCCCAGGTCCAGACCGTCAGTCCTCCAGGGAGGCTTCTGACTGCTCCGATGATGATTCCGATGCGGCACCCCTGCAGGACTCAGAGCAGGCGGCTGATATTCGGCGCATGGTGAATAGCCTGATAGAAGCAGTAAATCAGACCTTGAAGGTACAGGTGGACCCCGTCTCCTCCCAGAACACCCAGGTCTCGTTTAAGCGGGTGAAGCGGGCCCAGAACACATTCAGCGGACATCCAGAATTCGCTGAGTTACTGCGCAGCCACAGGCAACAGCCGGACAGGGTATTTACCAGCGGTAAGTCTATCGATTTGCATTATCCCTTTCCTGAGGGTCTTCGAAAGGATTGGGCAGGCTCCCCTGTGGTCGACCCCCCAATCTCCCGCCTGTCTTCTCACACAGTCCTTCCACTCACTAACGGTACGTCTCTCAAGGACCCTACGGACCGTACTATTGACAGGTTGGCCCGTTCCGCCTTCGAGGCAGCGGGCACATCCCTCTCTCCGGCCTTTGCCTCGGTTTGGGTTGCGAAGGCCCTAATGTCCTGGGCGGACACGCTACGTTGCGGTCTCCGCGCCATTCCTGCCAATCCGGACCTGGTTCCCATCGCCTCGCAGATTTCCCTCGCGGGTGAGTACTTGCTCAATGCAGCCCTGGCGTCTGCAAGTTGTGCGACCCAGGCCACCAGCAACAATGTGGCCATCCGTCGAGCCCTCTGGCTCCGGTCCTGGAACGCGGATGCGGCCTCTAAGAAGTCACTAACTTCCCTGCCCTTCCTAGGGGAACGTCTCTTCGGAGATAGGCTGGACCAGCTGATCTCCGACGCAACGGGAGGAAAGAGTACATCTCTCCCCCAATTGCGCCCTAAGCGCTTCCAGAATCGGCGCCCCACCGCTCGTTTCCGGCCCTTTCGCAGCTTCAACTCCAATCCCCAGCCGCGGAAAAGCCGCTCTCCTCCGAGAGACAGGAAGACCCCGTCATTCAAGACCAATCCCGCCTGGCGTTCACGCCCCCGCCAGCCCACGAGATCCTCTTCTGGTTACCGCCGACGTTCCTCCAAGTGACTCGCGGTCGGCGCGCAACAGCGCCAGACTTGTGGGAGGGCGTCTGTCTCGTTTTCAGCATGTGTGGATCCCCCTGACCGCCGATGCCTGGGTCAGAGAGATCATCACATCAGGCTACAAAATAGAATTCGAAGCAAAGCCACCGAGACGTTTTTTCCTATCTCGCCCTCCCGAGTCTCCCGCGCGGGCTCGCGCGTTCTTTCACTCCATAGACTCCCTCCTCCGAGCCGGAGTCGTGGTACCAGTCCCTCCCGCAGAGCGTTTCAAGGGGTTCTATTCCAACCTTTTCGTGGTCCCCAAAAAGGACGGCTCTGTCCGTCCTGTCCTCGACCTAAAGCTTCTAAACAGGTCGGTGAGGCCTCGGCCGTTTCGAATGGAGTCACTCCGGTCCGTCATCGCGTCCATGGAGGTAGGCGAATTCCTGGCATCGCTGGATATTCAAGACGCCTATCTTCACGTCCCGATAGCCACCTCTCACCAACAGTTCCTCCGCTTTGCGATAGCGGAAGATCACTTCCAGTTCACGGCTCTTCCCTTCGGCCTCGCATCCGCACCCAGGGTCTTTACGAAGATCATGGCTGCTGCCATGTCCGTCCTGCATTCCAGGGGTGTCATAGTCATCCCGTACTTGGACGATATGTTGATAAAGGGCTCTTCCTTCGAGGACTGTCGTCTTGGGGTTCAGGTCACGATCGACACCCTTTCACGGTTAGGGTGGCTGATAAATCGGAAGAAGTCCTCTCTGACCCCGGCCCGTCGGATCACCTTTTTAGGCATGGTATTCGATACCATCCAAGGGCGAGTTTTCCTCACACAGGAGAAGATGTCCTCCCTACAACGAGGCCTCCGCGCTCTCCGGCGTCAGCGCCAAGTTTCCATCAGGTTCGGCATGTGGGTCCTCGGTCGTATGGTGGCGGCGATGGAAGCGGTACCCTTTGCACAGTTCCATCTCCGGCCCCTCCAGCTGGCCTTGCTGAAGAAGTGGGACAGATCTCCCTTTTCTCTGGACCGCAGGTTTCATCTTTCGCCGGAGACCCGCCATTCCCTCCGTTGGTGGCTCAATCAACGCAACCTCGCATCAGGAAGGTCTTTCCTCCCGCTCCACTGGAAGATAGTAACCACCGACGCCAGTCTCCAGGGCTGGGGAGCAGTGTTTCGGCATCACACAGCGCAGGGCCGATGGTCACCGAGGGAGAGTTGTCTCCAGATCAACATTTTGGAGATAAGAGCCATCCGACTAGCCTTGCAGCAGTTTCGGCACCTAGTACAGGGTTGCCCGGTCAGGATCCAGTCGGACAATGCGACGGCGGTGGCGTACATCAACCACCAAGGCGGCACAAGAAGTGTCGGGGCAATGCGAGAAGTCAAGAAGATTTTGCACTGGGCCGAATGTCATCACTCCCTGATCTCAGCGGTACACATCCCAGGCGTGGACAATTGGGCGGCGGACTTCCTCAGCAGGGAAGGCCTCGCCTCCGGAGAATGGTCCCTCAACCGGGAAGTCTTCAACCAGATCTGCGACAGATGGGGAGTTCCGGACGTGGACCTAATGGCCTCCCGGTTCAACCGTCAGGTTCCGCAGTTTGTAGTGCGGTGCCGCGACCACTTGGCTTTAGGAGTCGACGCCCTCACCCTGTCATGGAGCCAGTTCAGTCTCCCGTACATCTTCCCTCCGCTCCCTCTAATTCCGAGGGTCCTCAAGAAGATCAAGGCGGAAGGAATTCCGGTCATCCTAGTGGCTCCGGACTGGCCCAGGCGAGCATGGTTCGCGGAACTAACTCAGCTCCTCGCAGACGCTCCGTGGCGCCTTCCAGACCGTCCAGATCTCCTGCAGCAGGGACCTCTTTTCCATCAGAACTCACAGGTCCTAAATTTGACGGCCTGGCCATTGAATCCTGGGTTCTAGCTAAGGCTGGTTTTTCCTCAAGAGTGATTCAGACAATGATTAGGGCCAGGAAGCCATCTTCATCAAAAATTTACTACCGCACGTGGAAGGTTTTCTTCAGATGGTGTGAAGAACATAATATTTCTTCTCCACTCGCCTTCTCCCTTCCTTCCCTATTGGCATTCTTGCAGTCAGGCCTAGATGCGGGTCTCTCGCTCGCAACACTAAAGGGCCAGATATCGGCGTTATCAATCCTGTTTCAGAAGCCACTGGCCGCTCGTTCACAGGTTAAGACCTTCATCCAGGGAGTGGCCCACCTGGCACCGCCGTACCGTTGGCCTCTAGAGCCGTGGGACCTTAATCTAGTCCTAGGGTCACTTCAGGGCCCCCCATTCGAGCCCTTGCGAGAATCTTCCCTTTCTCACCTGTCTTGGAAGGTGGTGTTTCTCGTTTCCATCACTTCTATTCGCAGGACGTCAGAGCTGGCAGCTCTCTCTTGTCGTTCCCCCTTTTTGATTTTTCACCAGGACAAAGCGGTTCTCCGGCCAGATCCCGCTTTTCTCCCAAAGGTGGTCTCCCCGTTCCATCTTAACGAAGAAATCGTTCTTCCGTCCTTCTGTCCTGGCCCCTCTCACAGCTTGGAGAGGTCCTTGCACACCCTGGACCTAGTGCGTGCACTTAGAATTTATGTCTCCAGAACCGCGCCGTTACGTAAGTCAGATGGTCTGTTTGTCCTCCCTTCTGGTCCCAAGAGGGGTGAATCGGCATCCAAGGCCACAATTGCCAGATGGATCCGTTCCGCCATATCAGAGGCCTATCGGATTCGGGACAAGTCTCCGCCGCGGGGGGTAAGAGCGCACTCTACCCATGCAGTGGGAGCCTCTTGGGCGATTAGGCATCAGGCGTCGGCCGACCAGGTCTGCAAGGCCGCCACCTGGTCTAGCCTGCACACCTTTACTAGGTTCTACCAGGTTCACACCCAAGCATCGGCAGATGCTAGTTTTGGGAGAATGGTCTTGCAGGCAGCAGTTGCACATCTGTAATAGGGTGGCAGCATTCAATTATAGTGCAAGCCCGCCGAGGTAGGTTGTTGTTTTCTTCCTATCTGCGGGTTTTTCGGTATTCCCACCCAGGGACTGCTTTTGGACGTCCCATGGTCCTGTGTCCCCCAATGAAACGATAGAGAAAGTAGGATTTTTGTGTACTCACCGTAAAATCTCTTTCTCTGAGTCTTCATTGGGGGACACAGCACCCACCCTGCTTGGTTTTTTGGTTGTTCAATTGCATTTGCCTGCTATTTTTCAGCGGTCTTATGTTCATAGACCTCTTGTTTGCACGGCTGCATTGTTTTAGTTACAACTTGTTTTTATGTATGGTGATTCTGGTACTCCTCCTACTGCTTGTGCACCAACTGATCTGAGCCCGCCTCCGGCTCGGGGTGTATGCTGCTAGGGAGGAGCTAACTTTTTTATGTTTACTTAGTGTCAGCCTCCTAGTGACAGCAGCATAACCCATGGTCCTGTGTCCCCCAATGAAGACTCAGAGAAAGAGATTTTACGGTGAGTACACAAAAATCCTACTTTTTGCAGATGTAGTGATTTAGTTCGCCTGTTATTGCTTTTTAATGCAATGTTACGGCGACAAAACAAAATGTAATTTTGACGTTTAGAATCTTTCTTGCTACGCCGTAATTATTACTTTATTTTATATTTTGGTATATCAGGCATTTCTGAATGTGGCGATACCAAATATGTGTATTTTTTTAATTTATTTTATTTTCAGAGGGGCAAAAGGGGGGGATTTGAACTTTTAGGGTTTTTTATTTTTTCATAGTTTTTACATTTTTTATTTTTTTTTTTACATTTTTTTTAATTTATTTCACTAGTCCTCCTAGGGGACTTTATCACTGCACAGTGAGATCGCTTTTTCTGATCAGAGCGATACCCCTTGTGTCTATACTTTTGCACCTTGTGATTTTTGTCCTGAAGAAAGAGAAATTGCTCCCAGAAACATGTCAACAATAAAAATCACCATCTTATCTGGATTTTTCCACGGTTGCGCCACCATATCCCATCTTTGCTTCCTTAAGGAATACTACTACACCCAGGGTTGCTGCAGCAGTCATCTTTGCCTTCTCAGTAGTTGTGGCTTTCACAGCTACTCCAGGTGAGCCTGTTTTTGTCTCTCCACATTAGCCACTATCCTGAGATAAGACCCTATCTGCGCTACTTTTTTCTTTCCAGCTTATTGCCCTCCCATGGATCTCTGGCACCTCATCTAGTGTTGCTCACTCTACAGTGCTCTTCTTTTGAATCCATTCTAATCACATTTTCCTTGTTTCTGAAAACCTCTCGCCGGCAACGATTTCCTCCATGGGCAAGACACAGATCTTACAACCCTGTCTTTCTTTATCGTTCCTATGGAAGACCCAGGGTGTTTAGCTTCTGCCTCCGGAGGACACACAAAGTACTACACTTAAAAGTGTAGCTCCTCCCTCTGAGCTTATACACCCCCTGGAGAACCAGATCTAGCCAGTTTATTGCTTTGTGTTCAGGAGGCATACATCCACACATGCATTCTCATCTGATTTGTTTGACTTTTGGAAAGAGTTTGAAGAAAAGCGGGTCCAAGTCTGGACTCCCGGCATGTCCCTTCTCACCCCACTGTGTCGGCGGTGTTGTTAAGGTTAATTTCCAAGGCTGGAGCCTTACATGCCGCGCTCCTTCACCATCCCTCCTGGGCTCTGGCTTGAAGTGGGAGCCAGCACGGTCTCCATGCCTGGCAGGAGTCCGGTCTCCATCCACAGCCCCTTAAGGATCCTGTTGGACCGGAGCACTCATCCCCAGGGACCTGGCCCTGCGTCTCAGCAGCTAAGTACCTGAGACGTTTATGTGTTGGGGGTCCCGGTTCTTTATTGTATGGGGAGAGTATGCTGTATATGATTATTTTGCCTTTTCCGGCGGGTTCTCTAGCTTTTGCCTGAGAACCGCGCCGATGGTGCCTGCTTGTTGGCCTCGCCGCTTAAATTTAGGCCCTGGCTTCGCTGGAGGCCTAGTTTCGTTTTCCTGCCCTCACATGTCACTCATGCAGAGGGACAGGCTCGGCTCCTCCCGGCGGCCGTTCTACACAGGGGAGGGACACTCCCCACTGCTGGGGCGTCCCTCCTTCCCTGCAGGTGTCTATAGCCCTCCAGTTCCCGCTCTCCTATAGGAACGCCCTAGTCCCGCCCCCTTTCCTCGCTCCGGCGGCCATTTTTCACGCAGAGTTCACTCTGCTCTGGGACATTCTGCACTCTGCATCTCTGCTGAGGTGCTGTGCACTGGGGGACCGGGCTTCGGGATCTGGAGGGCACACAACACCGCGCCCAGCGGTCTGGTAAGCCACAGCCGGTCTCCGGTTGTGGACCTCTGTATATTCTCCCTGGGGTTCATTCTCTGCAAAGCCCCCACTCCAGCAGCATGTCTCACACAAGGAGCAAGGCTCCAAAGCTTTATTCAGTATGCACTGCATGTAATCTCCTGCTGCCTGAGCCGAGCACTTATCCACACTGTGATGGTTGCTCTAACTTGGCGGTGCCACAGCCTGGAGTCTCACCCACAGTGGTCTATCAGGCTGCTGCTGCACCTGTGGCTGAACCCCCGGCCTGGGTAGAGTCCTTTTCTAGGTCCATATCCCAGTCATTTGCTGAGTGCATGGGACTTTTGTCCAGGACTTTGATGAATATGCATCAGCCCTCCTCACAGGGTGCCTCTAATACTCTTGACAGAGGATTCCTATCCTCTGACCTCCGTCCATCAGAGCTCACAGAGGATTCATCATCAGGTCCCAGACCCCGTCCTTCTAAGAGCAGGCGCAGGGTTTCCTCCCCCTCCTCATCCCACGGCTCTGTCTCAAGAGCTGACTCGCAAGATGAGGAGGATGCCCTCACGGGTGGCTCGGAGGCTATGTATCCCATCGATTTCTCTGAGGGTGACTCAGATCTTAGTGACTTGATTGCTTCTATTAATTCTGTGCCGGATCTCAATCCGCCAGTCTAAGAGAAGCAACCCTCTTTGGCAGAAAAACATCAGTTTACCTAGCCTAATAGAGTGAAGAGTGTGTTCTTTACCCACTCCAGTTTTCAGACCGCTGTCACCAAGTCCAGGGCCTGCCCTGACAAACGCTTTCCAAAGCGTGGTTCTGATGATCGGTTTCCATTTCCACCTGAGGTGGTCAAGTAGTGGTCTCACTCCCCAAAGGTAGACCCTCCGGTGTCTAGGCTCTCAGCCCGGACCGTTCTGTCGGTGGCTGACGGCACCTCACTTAAGGATTCCACTGACCGTCAGATTGACCTTTTGGCCAAATCTGTGTATGAAGCTGCGGGGGCCGCGCTTTCCCCGACTTTTGCAGCAGTGTGGGCTCTCAAAGCCATCTCTGCTTCTCTGGAGGAGATGCATTCCCTCACCAAGGAATCTATGCCTGAGATGGTTACCTTAACCTCTCAGGCTTCAGCTTTTTCATCTTATGCCATGTCTGCAATGCTAGAGGCTGCTCACCGCACTGCGGTGGCTTCGGCTAATTCCCTCGTTATCCGCAGGATCTTGTGGCTTCGAGAGTGGAAGGCAGATGCTTCTTCCAAGAAGTTTCTTG
This sequence comes from Anomaloglossus baeobatrachus, assembly GCF_048569485.1. Taxonomy (NCBI): domain Eukaryota; kingdom Metazoa; phylum Chordata; class Amphibia; order Anura; family Aromobatidae; genus Anomaloglossus; species Anomaloglossus baeobatrachus. Next base: position 489,803,461 of record NC_134357.1, read on the forward strand.
CTGGGCTCCCTTTTGCTGGTTCACGGCTGTTTGGTGATCAGCTGGATGAAATCATTAAGGAAGCTACTGGCGGGAAGAGTACTTCCATGCCACAAACCAAGACCAGGAAACCCGCCCAGGGTAGGAATCAATCGAGGTTTCGTTCCTTTCGTTCCTCCAACTGGTCATTCTCTAAGCCTTCCGCCTCGTCCGCTAACTCAGCTAAGGATCAGAAATCCAGCTGGCGCAGAAAAACGCGTCCGCAGGAGGTTCTGCCACTAAGGCAGCCTCCTCATGACTCTCGGCCCGCTCCAGCCACGTCCTCAGTCGGTGGCAGGCTCTCACACTTTGGCGATGCTTGGTTAAAGCAAGTCTCCGATCAGTGGGTGAGAGACATCATATCTCACGGCTACAGGATAGAATTCTCTTCCAGCCCGCCAAACAGATTTTTTCTCTCAACTCCCCCCTGCTCCAAGGCCGCCGCCTTCTCACAGGCCGTGGCATCCTTGCAGGCAAATGGTGTGATTGTACCAGTTCCTGCTCGAGAACGGTTCAGAGGTTTTTACTCAAACCTCTTCCTAGTTCCAAAAAAGGACGGTACCTTCCGGCCCATCCTGGATCTCAAGCTTCTCAACAAGCATATCCGGGTGCGGCATTTTCGCATGGAGTCTCTGCGATCAGTCATTGCCTCTATGACCCAAGGGGATTTCCTGGCGTCCTTCGACATCAGAGATGCCTATCTGCATGTGCCAATCGCAGTGTCACACCAGCGTTGGTTACGTTTTGCGATAGGAGAGGATCATTTCCAATTCGTGGCTCTCCCCTTCGGGTTAGCCACGGCCCCTCGGGTATTCACCAAGGTCATGGCGGCAGTGATTGCGGTCCTGCACCTCCAGGGGTTGGCAGTGCTTCCTTATCTGGACGACCTTCTGGTCAAGGCTCCATCCAGCGCAGACTGTCAGCGGAGTGTCTCGCTCACTCTCGCCACTCTAGCCCAATTCGGGTGGCTTGTCAATCTTCCCAAGTCCACCCTGACTCCGACCCAGAGTCTCACGTACCTAGGGATGCAGTTCGAGACTTTGCCGGCACTTGTGAAGTTGCCCTTAGTCAAACAGTAGTCTCTCCGGCTAGCGGTGCGCTCTCTGCTGCGGCCCCGCCGTTATACCCTCAGGCGCCTGATGCAGGTGCTGGGTCAAATGGTGGCGTCCATGGAGCCGGTTCCCTTTGCCCAGTTCCATCTGCGCCCCCTGCAGCTGGACATTCTCCGCTGTTGGGGCAAGCGGCCTTCCTCCTTACACAGGTTAGTGGCTCTGTCGCCACGGACCAGGAGCTCTCTTCAGTGGAGGCTTCGACCCCTCTCCCTGTCCCAAGGGCGCTCCTTTCTGACTCCGTCCTGGGTGATTCTCACCACGGATGCCAGCCTATCCGGCTGGGGAGCGGTATATCTCCACCACAGAGCACAGGGCACTTGGACTCCGTCCGAGTCAGCCTTTTCAATCAATATGCTGGAAACCAGAGCTGTGCTTCTAGCTCTCCTAGCCTTTCACCACCTGTTGGCGGGCAGGCACATTCGAGTCCAGTCAGACAACGCGACAGCGGTTGCCTACATCAATCACCAAGGCGGGATACGCAGCCGCCTGGCAATGTTGGAGGGCCAACGCCATCTTCAATGGGCGGAGGACTCCAAGTCCACCATATCCGCAGTCCACATCCCAGGCGTAGAAAACTGGGAGGCAGATTATCTCAGCCGTCAATCCGTGGATGGTGGCGAGTGGTCCCTGCACCCGGCAGTGTTTCAGTCAATCTGCCGCAAGTGGGGCACTCCGGAAGTGGACCTAATGGCATCCCGTCACAACAATAAGGTTCCGGTTTACGTGGCTTGCTCCCACGATCCTCAGGCCTTCGCCGCGGACGCTCTGGTTCAGGATTGGTCCCAGTTTCGTCTGTCCTACGTGTTTCCCCGTCTAGCTCTCTTGCCCAGAGTCCTGCGCAAGATTAGAATGGAGGGCCGTCGAGTGATCCTCATTGCACCGGACTGGCCCAGGCGAGCTTGGTATCCGGACCTGCTCCAACTGTCCGTAGAGATGCCGTGGCATCTTCCGGATCGTCCAGACCTACTCTCGCAAGGTCCGTTTTTCCGCCCGAATTCTGCGGCACTCAAATTGACGGCGTGGCTCTTGAGTCCTGGATTTTGACGGCTTCTGGTATTCCTCCTGAAGTCATCTCCACTATGACTCGGGCCTGTAAGTCTTCCTCCGCTAAGATCTATCACAGGACTTGGAAAATTTTCCTGTCCTGGTGTCGCTCTTCCGGCCATCCTCCTTGGCCATTCTCGTTGCCGACCCTTCTGTATTTTTTACAGTCCGGTCTGCAGCTAGGACTGTCCCTCAACTCTCTCAAGGGACAAGTCTCAGCTCTATCAGTGCTGTTCCAGCGGCGTCTCGCCCGGCTGGCTCAGGTCCGCACCTTCATGCAAGGCACGTCTCACATCATTCCGCCTTATCGGCGGCCCTTGGATCCCTGGGACCTTAACTTGGTCCTCACGGTATTGCAGAAACCCCCTTTTGAGCCCCTTAGGGAGGTTTCTTTGTATCGTCTTTCTCAAAGGGTGGCCTTTCTAGTTGCCATAACTTCTCTCAGGAGAGTCTCTGATTTGGCTGCGCTCTCCTCGGAGTCACCTTTTTTGTTTTTTCACCAAGACAAGGTAGTTCTCCGTCCGACTCCGGACTTTCTTCCTAAGGTGGTCTCACCCTTCCACCTTAACCAGGACATTTCCTTGCCTTCCTTCTGTCCGGCCCCTGTTCATCGCTTTGAGAAAGCGCTGCATTCTCTGGATCTGGTGCGTGCTCTCCGGATTTATGTGTCTCGCACCGCTGCGCTTAGGCGGTGCACCTCTCAAGCTTTTCAAAGCACACTCGACCAGAGCTGTCGATGCCTCTTGGGCTTTTAGGCACCAGGCTACGGCTCAACAAGTCTGTCAGGCTGCCACTTGGACTAGCCTGCATACCTTTTCGAAGCACTACCAAGTGCATGCTCATGCTTCGGCAGATGCGAGCTTGGGCAGACGCATCCTTCAGGCGGCTGTCGCCCACTTGTGAAGTTAGGCTCCGCCTACTTCTTAGTTTTTTCTGTTTATTCCCACCCAGGGACAGCTTTGGAACATCCCATGGTCTGGGTCTCCCATAGGAACGATAAAGAAAAAGAGAATTTTGTTTACTTACCGTAAATTCTTTTTCTTATAGTTCCGTATTGGGAGACCCAGCTCCCTCCCTGTTGCCTGTTGGCAATTTTCTTGTTCCGTGTGTTATCACCGGCTGTTGTCGTGGACAGAGTCTCCGGTTGTTCCGGTTCTTGCTCGGTTCTACTTGTGGGTGGCTATTCTCCTTCAGCTTTTGCACTAAACTGGCTAGATCTGGTTCTCCAGGGGGTGTATAAGCTCAGAGGGAGGAGCTACACTTTTAAGTGTAGTACTTTGTGTGTCCTCCGGAGGCAGAAGCTAAACACCCATGGTCTGGGTCTCCCAATACGGAACTATAAGAAAAAGAATTTACGGTAAGTAAACAAAATTCTCTTTTTTCGCTCTTCCTCCCTGACCTTCTCCTGGACATTGTGGTTCTGCATTTGGTTACTCTTCTTCTTTGGGGGATAATCTTCTCTTGCTCCAGTCTTCTCCTTCTCGCCCTCCTGACCAGTGTATAAGCTATATTTTACCTGGTTGAGTGTGTCTCAGCACCCCTATCTGTTAGAACATATTCCCTCAGACACTGAGTACTTGTTCATATGTCGGAGTGTCAGCATAATGGTTTTATGATTTGCCATTCTTGTCTCATACTGGACAAGGGTCCATATGCCCTTTCTTGGGTTTCTAAGTATCTCTGAATGGGGTTTCTTTGTCCATTTGTTGTGAAGACTCTATTTGGCTCTCCAAAGTGTGTCCCAGGCATCTATAGTCGCCTATCCAGGTTCTACAGAGTACACACCTTCTTAGCTTCTTCCTCAGACCTGGGCAGAAACGTTTTGCAATTTACAGTGGTTGTTTTCCGACCTGAGAATGTCTCCCCTCCTCTCATCTTCTATTCCTCTAGTCCTTCCCTTTCCACACTTGGGGACTGCTTTGGGACATCCCATGGGTTTCTGTGTTCTCTTTCCCCCCTCCCCCAATGAAGCGATAGAGAAAAGAAGATTTTGGGTACTCACCGTAAAATCTTTTTCTTTGTCGCTCCATTGGGAGACCCAGACAATTGGGTGTATAGCTTCTGCCTCCAGAGGCCACACAAAGTATTACACTTTAAAAAGTGTAACCCCTCCCCTCTGCCTATACACCCTCCCGTGCATCACGGGCTCCTCAGTTTTATGCTTTGTGTTGAAGGAGGCACACATTCACTCATGCTCCCATTTTAGTCAGCAGCAGCTGCTGATTGTATCGGATGGAAGAAAAGAGGGCCTCTAACAGGGCCCCCGGCATGCTCCCTTCTCACCCCACTAAGTCGGCGGTGTTGTTAAGGTTGAGGTACCCATTGCGGGTACACAGGCTGGAGCCACATGCCGTTTTCCTTCCCCATCCCTTAGGGGCTCTGGGAGAAGTGGGATCCTATCCGGTCATCCAGGCACTGGGACCGGGCTCCCTCCGCAGCCCCTGTGGGATTCTGACGGACAGGAGACTGAGTATCATCAGGGACAGGGCCCTGCATCTACAGGTACTCTGTGTCCCCTTGGGGACGGTGCATGGAGTACCTTGGCCTCAGACGCTGCAGCGACTGCGGTGTTGGTATGAGACCGGGACTACCGCGCCGACAGCGCCTGCTTGCCGGCCGCGGTTTTAACTTTAGTCCCCGGCTTTTGCGGCCTAGTGCATTAAACTTTCGCCCCCGGGCCTTCCAGTCAGGGGTAAGGGCGGGACGGTCGGTCTGACGCCGACAGTGAGGGCTGGAGCACATGTAGCTGTCCTCCGCCCCCCTCACTAATCACTCTGGGGCCAGATTCCCGCACTTTTGTAGTTACGCCCACGGCTCCCTCCTCCCCTGTGAACGCCGACAGCCATGTTTTAAGCACATTCTGCCGGTGGAGGACTTCTGGCTGCATCTCTGGGAGACCCGAGGCAGGGAATCTGGGGGCCACACACCGCTTGAGCGGTCGGTAAGCCACACCGGTCACCCGGTGCTGGGCCCCATAGAGTGCCGAACTGTATATATATATATATTATATTTGTATACATTTTCTCGGTTCGGCTGTACTGTTAGCTTGTGGCTATATATCTTTCAGTGATCACTCTCCTGGGAGACAACAGCATGTCGTTCACAAGGAGCAAGGGTGCCAAGACACAGGGTTATTTTGCAACCTGTACCTCTTGTGCGGCTATGCTACCTGCAGGTTCCACCTACCCTCACTGTGAGCAATGCTCGGGCCCTGTGGCACTCGCTCAGCCGGAGCCTGGGGCACTGGTGGGACCCTCGGCCCAGGTAGAACCGCCGGTTTCCCCTGTCCAGGTGGCAGGGACAGAGTTTGCAGTTTTAGCTGAGAAACTCTCTGAGTCACTGTCACAATCCATGGCTCAGTCTATGGACAAATGGTCTGCTAAGATACTAGAAGCCTTGCAGTCCAGACCGGCCCTTACACAGGCCCCGGGCACTGCGGGATCGCCCCCAGGCCCCTCTCGGTCTGCGATGAAGCGTGCGCCTGGGGTGGCCTCTAGTTATTACGTGGAGGACTCCGGCACGGACCGCAGTCCCAGACCGGCTAAGCGGGCTCGATTAAAATCTTCCCCGACTTCATCACGCTGTTCGGGGTCTCAGCTTGAGGACTCTCTAGAGCAGGGGTGGGGAACCTTTTTGCTGCCGGGGGCCATTTGGAAATTTCTGCCAACCTTCGGGGGCCGCACAAAATTATCAATGTGAAAATGAACCAACTATATTTGGTCAAACAGTTAGTTAACTCACCCCTATTGTGGTGGCTGGAGCGACTTCTCTTTGGTGCGGCTGTGATGTTCGGCGATACTTATGTTGCTTCTCTCTTTTCCTGGTTTGTCAGGGTCTGGAGCGCAGGCAACTCTTTGTGATAATAAGATTGGTAGACTATATACATCACACAGCAGACACAGGGACTGGAGTACATAAATCACAGGAGACACATACATGACTGAAGGGGCTGTTGGCATATACATCACATAGGAGACGCAGGGACAGCTGTATATACATCACATAGGAGACGCTGGGTCTGCTGTATGTACATCACATAGGAGACGCTGGGACTGCTGTATATACATCACAAGAGACACCTACATCACAGAAGACACTGGGGGCACATACATTACACAAGGGGCTGGGGACATGTATATGCCCCCTCCTGTGATGTATATGCTTTCAGCCTCTCCTGTGAGGTATATGCCCCCAGCCCCTCCTGTGAGGTATATGCCCCCAGCCCCTCCTGTGAGGTATATGCCCCCAGCCCCTCCTGTGAGGTATATGTTCTCAGCCCCTCCTGTGATATGTACAGCCCCAGCATCTCCAATGTGATGTATATACCCCAGTGTGTGTTGTATATATCACAGGAGGGGTTGGGGCATACACATCACAGGAGACACTGAGGCATATCCATGACAGGAGGGGCTGGGAGCATATACATAACAGGAGATGCTGGGGAACACACATTACTAGGTCACAGGGAGGCATAAGCATTGCTGTGGGGCACACACATCACTAGGGCGGCACAGAGAGCACTAGGGTGGGCACAGAGACATCACTAGGGCGGCACAGAGAGCACTAGGGGGGGCACAGAGACAACACTAAGGGGGGGAACACAGACATCACTAAGGGGGGGGAAGGGGCACACAGACATCACTAGGAGGAGACTGGGAGGCACAGACAGCACTTGCAGAGCACAGACTTCACTAGGGGGTATACTGCACTTGGGGTGGTAAAGAGCACTGGAGAGAACTCAACAGTGGGGGTGATCCACATCGCTGGGGAGTCTGCACACAGCACTGCAGGGGGCACGCTGCACCGGAGAAGGGGCAGAGAGCGGGCGGCACACAGCACGTGGAGCTGCACGCTGCACCGGAGAAGGGGCAGAGAGCGGGCGGCACACAGCGCCGGGGAGCGGCAGCACACAGCACGTGGAGCTGCACCGGAGAAGGGGCAGAGAGCGGGCGGCACACAGCGCCGGGGAGCGGCAGCACACAGCACATGGAGCTGCACCGGAGAAGGGGCAGAGAGCGGGCGGCACACAGCGCCGGGGAGCGGCAGCACACAGCACGTGGAGCTACACCGGAGAAGGGGCAGGGAGCGACAGCACTGATTGAGGCACGCTGCATGGGAGAAGGGGTATAGAGCGAGCGGCACAATGCAGGAAACGATGAAGCTGCTGTGGGACTAAACCCGCCCACAAAGTCTGTCCTGAGCATGCTGGCACCTGCCAGAGAAAGAGCTCATTGGTGCGCGCTAGCAGCGCCTGTGAAGCCTTAAAGGGCCGGCGCCCGATAAAATCACGGCAGTGGCAGGAGCACTGCCACCCCCGGGAATCTGCCCGGGGGCCGCATAAAAGGTCTTGGCGGGCCGCATGCGGCCCGCGGGCCGGAGGTTCCCCACCCCTGCTCTAGAGGATGAGGCGGAAGTCGCAGCCCAGGACTCTGACCCTGACGTTGCTCTCAATCTTGATACACCTGAAGGGGACGCCATAGTAAATGACCTTATAGCGTCCATCAACCAGGTGCTAGATCTTTCTCCCCCAACTCCACCTATAGAGGAGTCGGCCGCACAGCAGGAGAAGCACCAGTTTAGGTTTCCCAAACGTACTCGGAGTGCTTTCTTCGATCACTCGAACTTCAGAGATGCTGTCCAGAAGCACAGGGCTTTCCCGGACAAGCGCTTTACTAAACGCCTTAATGACACACGTTACCTCTTCCCCTCTGACGTAGTTAAGGGTTGGGCTCAATGTCCCAAGGTGGATCCTCCAGTCTCTAGACTGGCGGCTAGATCCGTAGTGGCAGTGGCTGACGGTTCAACGCTCAAAGATGCTACGGACAGGCAGATAGAGCTCCTAATGAAATCCAACTATGAAGCCATAGGCGCGTCCTTTGCCCCAGCCTTTGCAGCAGTGTGGGCACTCCAGGCTATCTCAGCTTGTCTGTCTGAGATTAATGCGGTCACCCGTACCTCGGCTCCGCAAGTAGCGTCTTTGACTTCTCAGGCGTCGGTATTTTCATCCTACGCCATGAATGCTGTCCTGGACTCGGCTAGCCGTACAGCGGTAGCATCCGCCAATTCGGTGGCAGTCCGCAGGGCCATGTGGCTACGCGAATGGAAGGCAGACTCTGCTTCCAAGAAGTTCTTGACCGGTTTGCCTTTTTCTGGCGACCGATTGTTTGGCGAACAATTGGATGAAATTATTAAGCAATCCAAGGGAAAGGACTCGTCCTTACCCCAGCCCAAACCAAAGAGACCTCAGCAACGAAAAATTCAAGCGAGGTTTCGGTCCTTTCGGCCCTCAGTCAGATCCCAATCCTCCTCGTCCAACAGGCCACAGAAGAGCCAGAGAAACTCTTCTGCATGGCGGTCTAAGTCACGTCCTCCAAAGACCGCCGGAGGCACCGTCTCCAAGGCGGCCTCCTCATGACTTTCGGCCTCCCCAAACCGCATCCTCGGTCGGTGGCAGGCTCTCCCGCTTTTGCGACGCCTGGTGGCCACATGTCCAAGACCGATGGGTGAGGGACATTCTGTCTCACGGTTACAGGATAGAGTTCAGCTCTCGTCCTCTGACTCGTTTTTTCAGAACATCTCCGCCCCCCCGAGCGAACCGTGGCACTTTTTCAGGCGGTGGACACTCTGAAGACAGAAGGAGTTGTGATCCCCGTTCCCCTTCAGGAACGGGGGTCGCGGTTTTTACTCCAACCTGTTCGTGGTACCAAAAAAGGACGGTTCATTCCGTCCCGTTTTGGACCTCAAATTGCTCAACAGACATGTGAGAACCAGGCGGTTTCGCATGGAATCCCTCCGCTCTGTCATCGCTTCGATGTCCCAAGGGGACTTCCTAGCATCAATCGACATCAGGGATGCCTATCTCCATGTGCCGATCGCTCCAGAGCATCAACGCTTCCTGCGTTTCGCCATCGGGGACGAACACAGTCTGACCGTGGCTCTGGAGACTCTCCAGAGGTTCGGGTGGATCATCAATTTCCCAAAGTCAAATTTGACTCCGACCCAATCACTGACTTACCTCGGGATGGAGTTTCATACTCTCTCAGCGATAGTCAAGCTACCGCTGGACAAACAGCGTTCGCTGCAAACAGGGGTGCAATCTCTCCTTCGGGCCCAGTCACACCCCTTGAGGCGCCTCATGCACTTCCTGGGGAAGATGGTGGCAGCAATGGAGGCAGTTCCCTTTGCGCAGTTTCACCTGCGTCCACTCCAATGGGACATTCTCCGCAAATGGGACAAGAGGTCGACGTCCTTAGACAGGAACGTCTCTCTTTCTCTGGCAGCCAAGACCTCTCTTCAGTGGTGGCTTCTTCCCACTTCTCTGTCGAAGGGAAAATCTTTCCTGCCCCCATCCTGGGCTGTGGTCACGACGGACGCGAGTCTGTCAGGGTGGGGAGTGGTTTTTCTCCACCACAAGGCTCAGGGAACCTGGACTCCGTCGGAGTCCTCCCTTCAGATCAATGTTCTGGAGATAAGGGCAGTGTATCTAGCCCTAAAAGCGTTCCATCGGTGGCTGGAGGGCAGGCAGATCCGCATACAGTCGGACAACGCCACGGCGGTCGCGTACATCAACCACCAGGGCGGCACTCGCAGTCGTCAAGCCTTCCAAGAAGTTCGGCGGATTCTGCTGTGGGCGGAGGCCACAGCCTCCACCATCTCCGCGGTTCACATCCCGGGCGTAGAAAACTGGGAAGCAGACTTTCTCAGTCGCCAGGGCATGGACGCAGGGGAATGGTCTCTTCACCCGGACGTGTTTCAAGAGATCTGTTGCCGCTGGGGAACGCCGGACGTCGATCTCATGGCGTCTCGGCACAACAACAAAGTCCCGGCATTCATGGCACGGTCTCAGGATCACAGAGCTCTGGCGGCGGACGCCTTAGTTCAGGATTGGTCGCAGTTTCGACTGCCTTATGTATTCCCTCCTCTGGCAATGCTGCCCAGAGTGTTGCGCAAGATCAGGTCCGACTGCCGCCGCGCCATCCTCGTCACTCCAGACTGGCCGAGGAGGTCGTGGTACCCGGACCTGTGGCACCTCACGGTGGGTCAACCATGGGCGCTCCCAGACCGACCAGACTTGCTGTCTCAAGGGCCATTTTTCCATCTGAATTCTGCGGCCCTCAACCTGACTGTGTGGCAATTGAGTCCTGGCTCCTAGCGTCCTCAGGGTTATCTCAAGAGGTCATTGCCACTACGAGACAGGCCAGGAAACCAACGTCAGCCAAGATCTATCACAGGGCTTGGAGGATCTTCTTAGCCTGGTGCTCTGATAAGGGGTTTACCCCCTGGCCGTTTGCCTTACCCACGTTTCTTTCCCTCCTTCAATCCGGAATGGACAAGGGTTTGTCTCTCGGCTCTCTCAAGGGACAAGTATCGGCGCTTCCGTGTTATTTCAAAAGCGTCTAGCCAGGCTTCCGCAGGTCCGCACGTTCCTGCAGGGAGTTTGCCACATAGTCCCACCTTACAAGCGGCCGCTGGAACCCTGGGATCTTAACAGGGTTCTACGGGCTCTTCAGAAACCACCTTTTGAGCCGCTGCGGGATGTCTCTCTATCACGTCTTTCGCAGAAGGTGGCATTTCTAGTGGCAGTTACGTCACTCCGAAGAGTGTCAGAGCTTGCAGCGCTGTCATGCAAAGCCCCCTTCCTGGTATTTCACCAGGATAAGGTGGTTCTGCGTCCGGTCCCGGACTTTCTCCCCAAGGTGGTGTCCCCTTTTCATCTCAATCAGGATATCTCCTTACCTTCATTTTGCCCTCATCCAATTCACCAATGTGAAAAGGATTTGCATTTGTTAGATCTAGTGAGAGCACTCCGGATCTACGTGTCTCGCACGGCGCCACTGCGCCGTTCTGATGCACTCTTTGTCCTTGTCGCTGGCCAGGGTAAGGGGTCGCAGGCTTCCAAGTCAACCTTGGCTCGGTGGATCAAGGAACCGATTTTTGAAGCCTACCGTTCTTCTGGGCTTCCGATTCCTTCAGGGCTGAAAGCCCATTCTACCAGAGCCGTGGGTGCGTCCTGGGCATTGCGGCACCGGGCGACGGCTCAGCAGGTGTGTCAGGCAGCTACCTGGTCTAGTCTGCACACTTTCACGAAACACTATCAGGTGCATACCTATGCTTCGGCGGATGCCAGTCTAGGTAGGCAGGTCCTTCAGGCGGCGGTTGCCCACCTGTAAGAGGAGGGCCGTTGTCGGCTCTTTTTATCGGGGTATTCTTTTACCCACCCAGGGACTGCTTTTGGACGTCCCAATTGTCTGGGTCTCCCAATGGAGCGACAAAGAAGAAGGGAATTTTGTTTACTTACCGTAAATTCCTTTTCTTCTAGCTCCTATTGGGAGACCCAGCACCCGCCCCTGTTCCCTTCGGGCTGTTGTTCTTTTGTGTACACATGTTGTTCATGTTGAATTGTTCTTTTGGTTCATGGTTTTCAGTTCTCCGAACATCCTTCGGATTGAATTTACCTTAGACCAATTTATAAGTTTCCTCCTTCCTGCTTTTGCACCAAAACTGAGGAGCCCGTGATGCACGGGAGGGTGTATAGGCAGAGGGGAGGGGTTACACTTTTTAAAGTGTAATACTTTGTGTGGCCTCCGGAGGCAGAAGCTATACACCCAATTGTCTGGGTCTCCCAATAGGAGCTAGAAGAAAAGGAATTTACGGTAAGTAAACAAAATTCCCTTCTTCTCTGAGCCTTCTTTTTGCATCATGAACTACAGCAAAGCCTTCAACTGTGTTGATCACCAGAAACTTTGGCATACCATGAAGTACATTATATGGGTGTGCTGGACCATCTGATCAGCCTCATCAGGGACATTGACATCGTCCAAAAAGCAACAGTCCGACTGAAACATGGTGACCCGGCATATTTCAAAGTAGAGAGAGGTGTGAGACAAGGCGGCATCCTGTCACCATTTCTCTTCAATTTATGTGCAGAAGCTATTTTGAGGAAGGCTGGAATTGCCGAGAAAGAAGCAATCAAAATTGCAGGACGAGTTATCAACAATCTTAAATACGTAGGGGAAACAACATTGATGGCAACAAGCATAGATGGAATGAAGGACTTATTACTGAATGTCAAAATTGAAAGCTCGAACATGGGATTCCTACTCAATACCAAGAAGACAAAGATATGGACAGCTGCCAGGTATGACCGACACACATTGGAGATTGACAGCGACGAACTGGAAGTTGTTGTAAAGGTCTCCAACCTACTCAGATCAATCAATCAAGATTCTTCAAAGACACCAGAAGTCAATAGGAGAATAGCTTTGGGCAAATCAACAATTGACCCCTTCACCCATGAGCGATTTTTCGTTTTTGTGTTTTGCCATATGACGGCTTGTTTTTTGCTTGAAGAGTTGTTTTTTTAAATGAAACCATGAGTTTTTTCATAGTCCAAATGCGGAAAAATTGCAAAAAAAAGGTATAATTGCACAAATGTTTTGGCGCTATTTTATTCACAGTGTTTACTATACGGTAACACTGATGTGCGGATGTGATACCTCAGATCGGTATGAGTTCATTGACACCAAACATGTATAGGTTTACTTTTATCTAATAGGTTTAAAAAAAAATTCAGACGTTTGTCTAAAAAAAGTGGCGCACTTTTTTTCTCCATTTTTCTGCAACATGTAGCCTTCTCATTTTTCAGGATATGGGGTTTGATGACTTTCTTGCATCTCGAGCTGACATTTTTAATGGTACAATTTTCTCTGACGCCTCATTGAGGGACACAGGACCATGGGTGTTATGCTGCCTATTCATAGGAGGACACTAAGTAGATGCAAAAGCATAGCTCCTCCTCTGCAGTATACACCCCCTGGCCGGGCCAGGCAGCCTCCGTTTTAGCTTAGTGTCTGTAGGAGGCACTTCCTTTCAAGGTTTGTTTATTTTTTGAGGGCGACGGTTTCCTTTTGGGACCGATCTCCCACTACCATCAACGGGCGGGAACGTGGAGTGTCGCCTCCACGTACCCCCTCCTGCGACGCTGGATCCTGGGCTGGAGGACGGGTTCCACAGACACCGATTTTACAGAGCCCAGGGCAGAGGCACAATTCCTCAGCCCCTCTTTGCAGGCTCTGAGTTGAATATGGCACCTGTGTGACTGGACACAGCAAGCTGACTCTGCTATTTCCACTGCCTGGACTGAAGCAGTGTTTAAGGTGAGATCCCCCCTGACTGGTTTTCCAGACAAAAGGGAGAAAAGACTGTGCAGGGAAGGCTCCCAGGACTGCTGAATTTACAGTATTTATTATGAGAAAGTCCCTTGCTGATTGCAAGGAGGAGAGCCCCAGGGATCCTGAACACACAGTGTTAACTTTTCTCTAGCTTGCTGGCTGGAGGAGGGGGGAAGTCCCTTGCTGAATAGCAGAATAGCCGGCATAGATAACCACCAGTGACAAGCTGTGTGCTGACTGGAGGGAGAGGGAGGAAAACTGTTGGAAGCTCCCTTCCTGCCGTTTTTTTTGCTACCGACAGCAGGGGGGGCACACTGACTTATTCTTGCCCCCCCCCCTCCCGAAAAGCGTGCGAAGATCTCCACACAGAGGTAACAGCTCAAATCAGAGTTTACTCCTTCCTGAGGACGCAGGGCCATCGGCTGATTCTGGTGAGGTGCTTGCTTCACTTGTAGCTCTGCTGACCATTGCTCCCCCTCCTGGCATACTCCTATTAGGAACATGCAGAATTCTAAGGGCACTAAGAGCGCTAAGGCTCACATAGTCTACTATTCACCCTGCACTGCCTGCCACGCTGAGCTACCACGTAAACACACCTCTTCTCTCTGTGGTTCCTGTGCCCCTATAGCCCCTCAAGACCCCCCTGCCACCACCGCCGCAACCATCAGCCCAGAGCCTAGGGCTCCCAGCCCACCGGAATGGGCACAGTTTCTGTCCCAATTCATGGAAAAACTGTCACAGAACCTGGTGCTGGCTAGGCAATGTCGTCCTCCACACCCTTCGGGGTCCCTGGACGGAACGCAGCCTGAGGATACCCCTATGGAGGATCCTTCTGAGGTAATCCGGGCACATGCTTCACCAGTTGCAGGGATCAGGAAAAGAGCACACGGCCGGGTGTCTCCAGCACTCTCTCATGGCCCCCATGACTCTCCCTCGGGAGCACACAGGGCAGGCTCTCCCACACGCTCCACGGCTTCTGAAGAGCTGGAGGAGGGAGAATGCTGTTTGTACCAGGAGGATTCCTTGGTTTCATCCTCCCCAGATGATCAAACTGCAATAGACTCCCTTATAGCAGCAATCAACAAAACTCTGCATGTGGAGGATCCCCCATCCACTACCACTGACCATGCGGTCTCCTTTAAGAGGGCAAGGAAACCCCAAAAGGTTTTCGCTTATCACCCAGAGTTTCAGGATATCCTCACAAAGCAAAGGGATAAGCCTGACAGGCGCTTCGGTAACCGAAAACTCATGGAGTCCCGGTACCCTTTTGCCTCACCTGCCCCTAAGGGCTGGGCCGATCCACCCTCGGTCGACCCCCCCCGGTCTCCCGCCTTACCACAAAGACGCTCCTGTCTTTACCCGATGGTTCCTCCATCAAGGACCCGACAGACAGACAGCTCTGCTTTTGAGGCTGCGGGTTCCTCCCTCTCGCCCTCCTTTGCCTCTGTGTGGGTCGCAAAGGCGATCTCGGTCTGGGCAGAATCCCTTAACACTTCGCTTGAGGAATCCCAGTTCACTCATACCTTCACAGAGGTAACAGCTCAAATTGCCGCTGCGGCGGAGTACCTCATGCAGGCCTCCATGGACGCTGCTACCTGCGCAGCGTTTGCCGCCTCAAATACCATAGCCATCCGTAGAGCTCTCTGGCTCCGACAATGGCGAGCGGACTCTGCCTCCAAGAAGTCTCTCACGGGCCTTCCCTTTTTTCCAGACCGATTGTTTGGCGAACGTCTGGACAAGCTCATTTCTGACGCCATGGGTGGAAAGAGTACCTCCCTCCCCCAGCTGAAGTCCAGGACGTCCTTCACCAGACGTCCACAGTCCTCGTTCCGCTCCTTTCGGAACTCATTTGGTTGGTCGACATCCCGTGCTGTCCCCGCCACCAGCCGTGGACTACGCAGGGACCGACCTTCTTAGCTCTCCCCAAAACCCACTTCGTCATGGCAGCCTAGACAGTAACAGTCCAGGACTAGGGAGACTCGGCCACGACGTTTTCCCCCCTCATAACTCCTTCGGCGCCCCGGAAGACACACTCATTGTAGGAGGTCGACTGCGGCTCTTTCAACACATCTGGACTGCCGCCACAGACGACAAATGGGTGCGAGACCTTGTGTCTTCCAGTTACCACATAGAATTTCGGACCCGACCCCCGAGTTGGTTCTTTCTCTCAAACCCCCCAAAGACTCGAAAACGACGCGAAGCTTTTTTCTCAGCAATCCACTCGCTCCAAACAGCAGGAGTGATAATACCTGTCCCAGACGAGAAGTTCAGGGGTTTTTATTCCAACCTCTTTGTGGTCCCCAAAAAGGATGGGTCAGTTCAACCCATCCTGAACCTCAAACACCTAAACAAACATGTGCACGTATGGAGATTCAGAATGGAGTCCCTAAGGTCCATTATTGCATCCATGGTCGAAGGGGAATTCCTCGCCTCCATAGACATCAAGGACGTGTACCTGCACATACCCATCGCCCCAGATCACCAAAGGTTCCTCCGCTTCGCAGTTCAGGACTCCCACTTTCAATTCGTAGCTCTACCCTTCGGCCTTGCCACCGCACCAAGGGTCTTCACCAAAGTCATGGCGGCCGCCATGAGCGTCCTTCATGCCAGGGGAGTAGTCGTTCTCCCTTACTTGGACGACCTCCTCATCAAAGCCCCCTCCTTCCGCGACTGCTCATCCAGCGTACATATCACTGTGGACACCCTATCCCGCTTAGGGTGGCTAGTGAATCTAGACAAATCATCCCCGATCCCATCACGATCCATTACCTTCCTGGGCATGTCCCTGGACACCCGTCGGGGCTTGATCTTTCTCACTCAGGACAAGGCGATCGCACTGATGATGATGCGCGGGGGGCAGTGAATACAGTCGCACATGATCACTCCAGGCTGCAGTTGCCATGGGTGATCATGCGGGCTGTTTATCCCTGCCCATCACCCCGCCCACCTATCAGTGCCGGGTTCAGCGCTGAGAGATGGGCGGGAGGATGGGCGTGCATATTAAATGAGCGGGCCCACGTGGTCACGGAAGGCTGCTACAGCCTGCTCGTGCCCCCGATGACCTGCTCCACTGCAGCACCCTCATTCCCCGCAGCCACAGTCAGACCATAAGACGCACCCCCCACTTTCCCCCAACATTTGGGGGGAAAAAAGTGCGTCTTATGGTCCGAAAAATACGGTATTTTGATAGATCGGGCATTTCTGAACACTGCGATACCAAATGCGTGTATAGTTTTTGTTTTTTTTTGGGTTTTTTTTTTAAACCCTTTAATTTTCAATGGCGCGAATGGTGGGTGATTTTGAACTTTTATGATTTAATTTTTTTTAAACTTTTTTTTATTTTATTTTTACTAGTCCCCCTAGGGGACTAAATGGATCAGCAGTCTGATTGTCATTCATTTCTGTTGATCAAAGCTGCACAGCTCTGATCAGTAGAAATGCTGCGTTCCTGTTAGTTCCTGTTACAGCCGACAGAGCAGCGGTTCTATGTCATGATAGCGACAGAAGTCCTCGCATGACCCGTCGTTACCATGGCAACCATTGGCTCTCCGTGATCGCATCACAGAGACTCCAATGGCGACCGGGAAAGGCACGTTCGCCACCACGGCCATTTAAATCGCTCTGTCACATTTTGACAGTGCGATTTAAGGAGTTACGAGGCACCGGCAGATCGCGGATCCACCCGCGCCTGATAGCCGCACATGTCTGCTGTTCAAATCTGCAGATGTGCAAGCATCGCTGCTAACGCACCGCAGCAGCCAGCAGTGATCACCACTTCAGAATTTTGGACGTACTAGCATGTCCTGAGTCGTGAAGGGGTTAAATCACTGGACAAGGTCTTCAAATTGAGGAACCTTACACTGATGACAAAGACATAGTCTGGTCTTTTTTGTAGTAACACATGGATGCGAAACCTGGTCGATAAATAAATGACAGAAGCAGAATCAACACCTTTTGAAATCTGGTGCTGGAGAAGGAAGTTATCAATACCATGGATGGCAAGAAGAATAAACAAATTGGTTTTGGAATAAATCAAGCCAGACATGTCACTGGAAGCAAGGATCACCAAGCTACGACTTGCCTACGATGGGCACCTCATAAGAAGACTGCAATCACTGGGGAAGGATATTATGGGCAGAAGGAACTAGGCGAAGAGGGAGATCATCAACCCGATGGCTTGATATTATCAGAATAACGGCAGAGAGAAAACCCTGCTGGACCGATCTAGCTTTGCCCAAAATTCGTTCATCCATCAAGTTGCCAGGGCTTGAAATCGAGCGTAAAAAATAATGTGTTATTCCACTTTGTGGCCACTAGGTGTCCTCGTAGTACTTGAACGTCTTAGCCCCAATACTGACTACACAATGAGGATATGACTCATGATGGGGAGGGAGTTACTATTAATACAGTTTTCGTGGGGTTTCCCTAGGTCATCGAGTTCGCGTATGTAATGCGTAAGGTTGAAGGTTCTTTTGATTGTACATTCAGCTTTATCATCTTGAGATTTCATTTTGTTTTCTTAAGTGGAATCTTCCTGCTTTTCCTGCCTTGTACAGTCCACACCTTTCCCGGTCCTTCCTGATCCCATTGTCATGATTTAACTCTTATTTGATCAGTGCACCGCCAATCATTGATCCTAATCGTGTCCCTTTTATTTGCTTAGATTTGGCAATCTATACCTAATTCCCAATACCTGATGCCTGGCACCGTCCCAGAATGGCACCACATCCACTAGAGTGTAGGGAGCAGCACAGGACTTGGCAGCTGCTGTGCTGCTCACAAGTGACTTCCTATTTGAGGGGTATGTTGCAATTCAGCGGATCAATGCCGGGCAAAGTCAAATGGGCACTGTAGTAGCAGTAGCTGATCCGATGGCACTACCTCTACGGACATTTCCCTGCAGATGGTATTAATTTGCTAATGCTATATGGGCTCTACGCTTGGGATTATATGAACAGTGGCACTAGGAAGTCCAGTGGTATAAGTACCGTAATTCAGCAGTTGGCATCACTAGGTCCCAGATTTGGGGGCGAGGTCAAAACGATAGCCTACAGAGTGGCGCTGATTTACGCTTTTATGCATGGCATGCAATATGTGATTTTTCCCTTGACTTTTTCCATGTCTTCTCCACAGGTCTGGAGCCCGAGATCCAGAGACTGATATCGAAGCACAAGCAGGAGATCCGCAAGTTAAAAGCGCTGCACGAGGCCGAGCTACTGCAATCCGACGAACGCGCGGCCCAGCGATACGTGCGCCAAGCCGAGGAGCAGCGGCAAAACCTGGAGCGAGAGAAGGAAGAAGTGAGCCAGAGGGAGCGTGAGCTGGCGAAACAGAGGTGATGCACAAGGGCCCGGTACACAAAAGACGTCCATTATCATTGTAAACCAGCTCTGCAACTTTCAATCTTTCATCGCGTTCAAACTTTTTTGCTTGTTGTCAGTGATCGGGAACAGTATTGTTTCTTTTTACTGACTGGACAGTAACAAACTCCCGGCTGTGATCAATATTAGTTCTGTACAGATTTGCAGTCTCCCCATGCAAATATGCACGTTCCTGTTCATTGCGAGCAAGCTGAGATCAGGAAAAATTGAGACGCCAAATTAATTATACTGGACGGCTGATGAGATTGTGTGACGGGATTAGCATTTAAAGAGGTATTCCACCCTGAAACGTTTAACATTGGAAAGGTGATCAATGCTAACGCAAAGGGGGGTCGACCACATGGACCCCCACTAATCAATGCATTGAGGTGACAGAGATAATGCGGCTAAGCGTGCTGACTGCCACTCATTCATGGTGGTTCCTTCTCTGCAGATATGAGAAGCAGCTGGTACATGAGGAGCAGTCCCTGCAGGAGCAGCGCAGGCGACTGTATAGCGAGGTGTCCGAGGAGAAGGAACGGTTAAAGATGCAAGCAACCAGGTGAGAGATGCCACATGCCAGGATTTCCAGTCTCTTCATAATGGAACCTGCCACTGCCAGGAAGAGGGATGTAGTGACCAGGACCCACTGTAAAGGACCAGTCTCTGAGCTTTTTCTTTACATATGTTTCATGAAATACTGGTTATTCTCCGCAAAGTAATAATTCTATAGAATTTTTTCTTACATCTGTGCTCCGCATGGTCCCTCTATTATCCTCCTGGAAATATATGCATACATTGACCCCTGCGTGTGACTAATCCCCGCTACACAGTCTGGCTATGAAATAGTAGGGGTAAGTTATGACAAGGATAATGTCAATAACAGTTTTCCAGGAAGAATAACAGAGGGTTGGCACAGAGTTTTAAGATTTGAAGCTCTGGCAATGCGTAGTCACTGACATATGAGGTGAGCGAGTTGGCCTTCCTTAAAGGAACATTGCAGAATTTTTAGGAGTGGGGTATTACAAGGCGACCATAGACAGTCCTGGTTAGAACCTCTGCTCCATCCGTTCCTGCATTAGATATAACAAAAGTGCCACAGACTTTTGCAGAAGGAAAGACGTGTCCTGAATGGTTGCTACATTCTTGATAAATCTCACCCTCCCTTCCCCAATGTGAAGCAGATTTTGACCCGTCCTCCATTTCTACGTGCGTCATTAATGTGTTTGTCTCCCAGGCAAAGAGCAGAATTGGACGAGCTCCGGAAGCAGCTAGAAGACAACTGCGCCCTGGCCACCCGCGTCCTGAAGGAAGAGTATGAGAAGAGCAAGGAGGAGCAAGACCGGCGCCACCAGGTTTTAATAAAAGTCCTTAACATTGACAATTAATGCGTGAGTGGAGGGGGTCCTACCCAGCCCCCTACCGAATTCAGGAGCAACCCTTCCACTACACTACCCAAAATAGCCACCGCCGACTGCATGGGGCAATGTCTCGTCCATCAGCTCTCCTTCGGACATGTAACAGTCCACTATGTCCTAAAAGTAGGAGCGATAAGCTCTGAAACATGCAGAGGGCTCTAATGAGGGGACCTTTTGTACAAAAATAGAACCTATTTTTGTGCATAAATGGGGTCTGTCCTGATGTAATACCCCTTTCCAAAAATATGAGCTAATTTCACCTCCTGTAGGTGTTGATTGGGGTAAGGCCAAATGGAGCAACGGGGTTGCAGCAGTAGAGAGTACAACCGAGACCCGCTGCTGCAACTCTGAAATTGCTTATTACATTGATTTGCAAGTAAATGGCTGTACCCCTGCAAAATCAGGTGTCCAATCGCCCCTGTGATCTTTGGCTGCAGCCCAGGCGGTCCAGTTGGCCTCACCCCTGATTGATATAAACAATAGTGATCCTGTTATTGCTCCTTCCCTTGTTATCACGGAGACAGAGTATTCCCTGGTGGCCATAGGTAACATTTGGTCAGTTGATCTAACACTCTAAGGTCTATGGTTACATTGTAGTGGTTGCTGAGAATTCTAAAAACATGGATGCTTTCTTGTGAAAACAGTACCACTGATATGCACAGGTTGTGAGTGGTATTGCGGGCCATCTCCTTTTGCTTCTATGGAGCTGAGATGTAATACCAGACGTGACCTATAGACATGAGAGGCGCTGTTGCAAGAAGAAAGCAGCCAGTTTTTTTTAACCTGGACAGTTCCTTTAAATTTCCATAACTTTCACTTAAATCACAAATTATGGGATGTTTGAGCCCCATCCAGGACTCCTAAATAACCCAGAATTTTCTCTTTCAAAACAAATTTGCAGTCCGGTAAGATAATGCCACGTAAGATGGGACTTCTGACTGGTGTGTCGATCCGGCTCAGTTCACTTTTGCGTGATGGTGGAGCTGTCGCAGACCAACGTGGTGTTTGTTCTTTGTCTTGTGACAGAAATTGCAACATTTCTCTTTCTGGTCGATTGCAGATTGAGCTGAAGGCAATCAAAGAACGTCTGGAGATAGAGAAGCAGGCGTGGGAGCAGAACTACAGGAAGAAGGAGGTAAATACAGCCGAGCATCCTGCTCCACCAGGATAAGTCTCCTCAAGCGAGAGCTGGCAAACACAGACCCATATCAGAGGAACATGTGCAAATAATGTCAAACATTAGACACACAACACATAATTACGCAATTGCTTTAAGCATAGAGGTAAACAAGGTATAGGGAAATAGAAGGGACACAAAAAGGTAAAAAGTGCTCGTCGCGTATGGTCCAGCCATCAATATAATATTTATTTATAGAGCACCATTGATTCAATGGAACCTTACATGAAAAGGGGATACATAGGAAATACAGATATAAATTACAGTACACGAACTAATAATGAGAGACTGGTACAGACGGGTGAGGGCCCTGCCCTCGGCCTACATTCTACAGGATAATGAGAAAGAGAGTGTAGGTCGAGGGTATGTGGCGACCCCAGCGGTGATGACAGCTGGGTCATTGCAGGGTGTAGCTTTCCTGAACAGATGGATTTTCAGGTTCCATTTTGAATGTGGCGGATAATCGGACGTGTTGGGGGCACAGAATTCTAGAGGGCGGGGGATACTCGAGAGAAGCCATGGAGGCAACTGGGTGAGGAACGTATGAATGTGGAGGAGAGAAGGAGGTCTTGGGAGGACCGGAGATTACATGTCGGAAGATATCTGGAGACTAGTTCGAAGATATACAGAGGATACAGATAGTGGATGGCTTTGTAGGTCAGTGTTCGTAGTTTGAACTGGATACATTAGAGAAATGATATCCAATGAAGGGAACTGTAGAGAGGAGAAGCAGAGGAGAGAGGTGGATTATCCGTGCAGCAGAGTTAAGGATGGACTGGAGAGGTGTGAGTGTTACCAGGGAGGCCACAGAGGAGGATATTGCAGTAGTCGAGGCGGAAGATAATGAGGGCATGCACTAACATTGTAGTAGATGCAGGGTTGAGGAAAGGATGGACTCTTGAAATATTTTTGAGTTGGAGGCAGGAGGTGGAAGAGTTTGGATGTGCAGTTTGAAGGACAAGGCAGAGTCTAGGGTTACTCCAAGGAAGGGGAAAGCATGATGTTGGTGATAGATTGATCAGGTTGGGGATGTTAGCTGAGATGGAGGAAAGATGAGGTTTGTCCACATTGAGTCTTAGGAAGTGAGAGGAGAACGAGGATATGGGTGATGGACACTCTGGGCTTCAGAATAGAATCAGTATCGACTGAAAAAATCTAATAATATGCGCCATAAATATAAATCATACGGGCAAAAAGCCAAATGGGAACTCAAACAGATATTAATCTAATAAAGAAAAGGAGTTCAGACCCATAATGAAAAAATACAAACATTTTTTTATTAGACAAATTATTACAATAAATAATACTGTTTGCTAAGATTATATATAAGATGGTATTCAAATGTATGGAGGTATAAGTGTGGACACTAGGGGAGTCACAGAACAAATGCTGAATTCAGAGCAGGGAAGCACAGGAAAAACTCAGTGTCAGACAATAATACTAATTGATCAACAAAGGATCCCCATATGGCATATACTGTAGCTCAAAGGGACCACTCAGTTCAAAAGGATAGTGAGCAACAAAGTGATCAGAAATTAATCCACCTACTTACCCATAGTAACCCTGCACCTGGACTGTGACTCACCGACCCCAGCGCCACGTTTCGCGTAGGGCTTCCTCAGGGGGACGTCCGTTGGAGGACGGAACGGTGGCTCAGTGGTTAGCACTGCAGTCTTGCAGCGCTGGGGTCTTGGGTTCAAGTCCCACTAAGGAAACCAACTACAAGGCGTTTGTATGTTTTCCCCGTGTTTGCGTGGGTTTCCTCCGGGTACTCCAGTTTCCTCCCACACTCCAAAGACGTGCAGATAGGGACTATAGGTTGTGAGCCCCAATGGGGACAGTGTTGCCAATGTATGTAAAGCGCTGTGGAATTAATAGCGCTATATAAATGAATAAAATTATTATTATTATTATTTAGTAGAGAGTTGCAGAAGTCCAGATAAGGATGTAATAAGAGCGACTTTAAGATGTTTTGCAGTTTCCATGTAAGAAAAAGTCAGATTGTAGAGATGTTTTTGACGTGCAGGTGACATGAGCAAATGAGTGATCAGATATAAGGAGTGAAGAAAAATTTCTTTATCGTTCCTTTGGGAGACCCAGACCTTGGGTGTTTAGCTTCTGCCTCCGGAGGACACACAAAGTACTACACTTAAAAGTGTAGCTCCTCCCTCTGAGCCTATACACCCCCTGGTGAGCCAGTCACAGCCAGTTTATTGCTTTGTGTTCAGGAGCCATACATCCACACATGCATTCTCATATGATTTTTTGCTTTTTGGAAAGAGATTGAAGAATTGCGGGTCCACGTCTGGACTCCCGGCATGTCCCTTCTCACCCCACTGTGTCGGTGGTGTTGTAAGGTTGATTTCCAAGGCTGGAGCCTTACATGCCGTGCTCCTTTACCATCCCTCCTGGGCTCTGGATTGAAGTGGGAGCCAGCGCGGTCTCCATGCCTGGCAGGAGTCCGGTCTCCGTCCACAGCCCCTTCAGGACCCTGCTGGACCGGAGCACTCATCCCCAGGGACCTGGCCCTGCGTCTCAGCAGCTAAGTACCTGAGACGTTCATATGTTGGGGGTCCCTGTCCTTTATTGTATGGGGAGAGTGTGTTGCTGTATTTGTTTTTGGCATTTCCGGCGGGTTCTCTGGCTTTCGCCCGAGAACCGCGCCGATGGTGCCTGCGCGTTGGCCTCGCTGCTCAAATTTAGGCCCCAGCTTCGCCGGAGGCCTAGTTTCTGTTACCTGCCCTCGCATGTCACTCATGCAGAGGGACAGGCACGGCTCCTCCCGGCGGCCGTCCTGCATAGGGGAGGGACACTCCCCACTGCTTGTGCGTGACTCCTCCCCTGCAGGTCTCTATGGCCCTCCAGATCCCGCTTTCCTACAGGGACGCCCCCTGTCCCGCCCCCTCTCTTCGCTCCGGCGGCCATTTTCATGGATAGGGTTCACTCTGCGCTGGGCCATCCTGCACTCTGCATCCCTGCTGAGGTGCTGTGCATTGGGGGTCCGGGCTTCGGGATCTGGAGGGCACACAACACCGCTTCCAGCGGTCTGGTAAGCCACAGCCGGTCTCTGGTTGTGGACCTCTGTATATACTCCCTGGGGTTCATTCTCTTTGTAGAGGCTGTCCCCACTCCAGCAGCATGTCTCACACGAGGAGCAAGGCCCCAAAGCTTTATACTGTATGCGCTGCATGTAAGCTCCTGCTGCCTGAACCGAGCACCTATCCACATTGTGTTGTCTGCTCTAACTTGGAGGTGCCACAGCCTGGGGTCTCACCCCCAGTGGTCTCTCAGGCTGCTTCTGCACCTGTGGCTGAACCCCCGGCCTGGGTAGAGTCCTTCTCTAGGTCTATCTCCCAGTCATTTGCTGAGTCCATGGGACTTCTGTCCAGGACTTTGATGAATATGCATCAGCCCCCTTCACAGGGTGCCTCTAATGCTCTTGCTAAGGGTCCTTTAGGATCCCTATAGCTCACAGAGGATTCATCATCAGGGCACAGACCCCGTCCTCCTAAGAGGCGCCGCAGGGTTTCCCCTCCCTACTCATCCCGCGGTTCTGATTCAAGAGCTGACTCGCAAGATGAGGAGGATGCCTTTACAGGGGGCTCGGAGGCTAACTCCATGTGCCCCATTGATCTTTCCGAGGGTGACTCAGAACTTAGTGACTTGATTGCTTCCATTAATTCTGTACTGGATCTCAATCCGCCAGTATCAGAGGAGCATCCCTCTCTGGCAGAAAAGCACCAGTTTACCTCGCCTAAGAGAGTAAAGAATGTGTTCTTTAACCACTCCCGTTTTCAGTCCGCTGTGACCAAACCCAGGGCCTGTCCTGACAAACGCTTCCCAAAGCGTGGTTCTGATGACCGTTTTCCCTTTCCACCTGAGGTGGTCAAGGAGTGGGCTCACTCCCCAAAGGTAGACCCTCCGGTGTCTAGGCTCGCAGCCCGGACCGGTGTCGGTGGCTGATGGCACTTCCCTTAGGGATGCCACTGACTGTCAGATTGACCTTCTGGCCAAATCCGTGTATGAAGCGGCGGGGGCCGCGTTTTCCCCAACTTTTGCAGCAGTGTGGGCTCTCAAAGCCATCTCTGCTTCTCTAGAGGAGATGCATTCCCTCACCAGGGAATCTATGCCCGAGATGGTTGCTTTAACTTCTGAAGCTTCAGCTTTTTCATCTTATGCCATGTCTACCATGCTAGAGGCTTCTCACCGCACTGCGGTGGCTTCGGCTAATTCCCTCGTTATCTGCAGGATCTTGTGGCTTCGAGAGTGGAAGGCAGATGCTTCTTCAAAGAAGTAACTTGCTGGGCTCCCTTTTGCTGGTTCCCGGCTGTTCGGTGAACAGCTGGATGAAATTATTAAAGAAGCTACTGGCGGGAAGAGTACTTCCATGCCACAAACCAAGACCAGGAAACCTGCCCAGGGTAGGAATCAGTCGAGGTTTCGTTCCTTTCGTTCCTCCAACTGGTCGTCCTCTAAGCCCTCCGCCTCGTCCGCTAACTCAGCTAAGGACCAGAGATCCAACTGGCGCCCAAAAGCGCGTCCACAGAAGACCGCAGGAGGTCCTGCCACTAAGGCAGCCTCCTCGTGACTCTCTGCCCGCTCCAGCAACGTCCTTAGTCGGTGGCAGGCTCTCCCACTTTGGCGACGCTTGGTTTCAACAAGTCTCCGATCAGTGGGTGAGAGATATCATCTCTCACGGCTACAGGATAGAATTCTCTTCCAGCCCGCCAAACAGATTTTTTCTCTCAACTCCCCCCTGCTCCAAGGCCGCCGCTTTCTCATAGGCCGTGGCAGCCTTGCAGGCCAACGGAGTAATTGTACCAGTTCCAGCCCGGGAACGGTTCAGAGGTTTTTACTCAAACCTCTTCCTAGTTCCCAAAAAGGACGGTACCTTCCGGCCCATCCTGGATCTCAAGCTTCTCAACAAGCATGTTCGGGTGCGGCACTTTCGCATGGAATCTCTGCGATCAGTCATTGCCTCTATGTCCCAAGGGGATTTCCTGGCGTCCATCGACATCAGAGATGCCTATCTACATGTGCCAATTGCAGTTTCACACCAGCGTTGGCTACGCTTTGCAATAGGAGAAGATAATTTCCAATTCGTGGCTCTCCCCTTCGGGTTAGCCACGGCCCCTCGGGTATTCACCAAGGTCATGGCAGCAGTGATTGCGGTTCTGCACCT
Source organism: Anomaloglossus baeobatrachus (assembly GCF_048569485.1). Lineage (NCBI taxonomy): Eukaryota > Metazoa > Chordata > Amphibia > Anura > Aromobatidae > Anomaloglossus > Anomaloglossus baeobatrachus. Next base: position 489,829,943 of record NC_134357.1, read on the forward strand.
CCAGGGGCTGGCAGTGCTCCCTTACCTGGACGACCTTCTAGTCAAGGCTCCATCCAGCGCAGACTGTCAGCGGATTGTCTCGCTCACTCTCGCCACTCTAGCCCAATTCGGGTGGCTTGTCAATCTTCCCAAATCCACTCTGACTCCGACCCAGAGTCTCACGTACCTAGGGATGCAGTTCGAGACTTTGACGGCACTTGTGAAGTTGCCCTTAAACAGCTGTCACTCCAGTTGGCGGTGCGCTCTCTCCTGAGGCCCCGCCGTTATACCCTCAGGCGTCTGATGCAGGTGCTGGGTCAAATGGTGGCGTCCATGGAGGCTGTTCCCTTTGCCCAGTTCCATCTGCGCCCCCTGCAGCTGGACATTCTCCGCTGTTGGGACAAGCGGCCTTCCTCCTTACACAAGTTGGTGGCTCTGTCGCCACGGACCAGGAGCTCTCTTCAGTGGTGGCTTCGGCCCCTCTCCCTGTCCCAAGGGCGCTCCTTCCTGGCCCCGTCCTGGGTGATTCTCACCACGGATTCCAGTCTATCCGGCTGGGGAGCAGTATGTCTCCACCACAGAGCACAGGGCACTTGGACTCCGTCCGAGTCAGCCCTTTCAATCAATGTGCTGGAAACCAGAGCCGTGCTTCTAGCTCTCCTAGCATTTCACCACCTGCTGGCGGGCAGGCACATTCGAGTCCAGTCAGACAACGCGACAGCAGTTGCCTACATCAATCATCAAGGCGGGACACGCAGCCGCCAGGCAATGATGGAGGTACAACGCATTCTTCAATGGGCGGAAGACTCCAGGTCCACCATATCCGCAGTCCACATCCCAGCCGTGGACAACTGGGAGGCAGATTATCTCAGCCGTCAAACCGTGGACGGTGGCGAGTGGTCCCTGCACCCGGCAGTATTTCAGTCGATCTGCCGCAAATGGGGCACTCCGGACGTGGACCTAATGGCATCCCGTCACAACAACAAAGTTCCTGTTTACGTGGCTCGCTCCCACGATCCTCAGGCCTTCGCCGCGGACGCTCTGGTTCAGGACTGGTCCCAGTTTCGTCTGTCCTACGTGTTTCCCCCTCTAGCTCTCTTGCCCAGAGTCCTGCGCAAGATCAGAATGGAGGGTCGTCGAGTCATCCTCATTGCACCGGACTGGCCCAGGCGAGCTTGGTATCCGGACCTGCTCCAACTGTCCGTAGAGATGCCGTGGCATCTCCCGGACCGTCCAGACCTACTCTCGCAAGGTCCGTTTTTCCGCCCGAATTCTGCGGCCCTCAAATTGACGGCGTGGCTCTTGAGTCCTGGATTTTGACGGCTTCTGGTATCCCCCCTGAAGTCATCTCCACTATGACTCGGGCCCGCAAGTCTTCCTCCGCTAAGATCTATCACAGGACTTGGAAAATGTTCCTGTCCTGGTGTCGCTCTACCGGCCATCCTCCTTGGTCATTCTCCTTGCCAACTCTTCTGTCTTTTCTACAGTCCGGTCTGCAGCTAGGACTGTCCCTCAACTCTCTCAAGGGACAAGTTTCGGCTCTGTCAGTTCTGTTCCAGCGGCGTCTCGCTCGGCTGGCTCAGGTCCGCACCTTCACGCAGGGCGCGTCTCACATCATTCCGCCTTACCGGCGGCCCTTGGACCCCTGGGACCTTAATTTGGTTCTCACGGTCTTTCAGAAACCTCCCTTTGAGCCTCTTAGGGAGGTTTCTTTGTATCGTCTTTCACAGAAAGTGGCCTTTCTGGTTGCCATAACTTCTCTCAGGAGAGTCTCTGATTTGGCTGCGCTCTCCTCGGAGTCACCTTTTTTAGTCTTTCATCAAGACAAGGTGGTTCTCCGTCCGACTCCGGACTTTCTTCCTAAGGTGGTCCCTCCCTTCCACCTTAACCAGGACATTACCTTACCTTCCTTCTGTCCGGCCCGTTTATCGCTTTGAAAAAGCTCTACATACTCTAGATCTGGTGCATGCTCTCCGGATCTATGTGTCTCGCACCGCTGCGCTTAGGCGGTGCACCTCTTTTTGTGCTAACCACAGGTCGGCGCAAGGGCCTCCCTGCTTCTAAGCCGACCTTAGCCCGTTGGATTAGGTCGACCATTTCGGACGCCTACCTGAGAACACAGGCGCCTCCCCCGCCGGGGATCAAAGCACACTTGACCAGAGCTGTCGGTGCCTCTTGGGCTTTTAGGCACCAGGCTACAGCTCAACAAGTCTGTCAGGCTGCCACTTGGGCTAGCCTGCATACCTTCTCGAAGCACTACCAAGTGCATGCTCATGCTTCGGCAGATGCGAGCTTGGGCAGACGCATCCTTCAGGCGGCGGTCGCCCATTTGTGAAGTTAGGTTCTGCCTACTTCTTAGTTTTTCTGTTTATATCCCACCCAGGGACTGCTTTGGAACGTCCCAAGGTCTGGGTCTCCCAAAGGAACGATAAAGAAAAAGATAATTTTGTTTACTTACCGTAAATTCTTTTTCTTATAGTTCCGTCTTGGGAGACCCAGCACCCTCCCTGTTGTCGTGGACAGAGTCTCCGGTTGTTTCGGCTCTTGCTCTGTTCTACTTGTGGGTGGCTACTCTCCTTCAGCTTTTGCACTAAACTGGCTGTGACTGGCTCACCAGGGGGTGTATAGGCTCAGAGGGAGGAGCTACACTTTTAGGTGTAGTACTTTGTGTGTCCTCCGGAGGCAGAAGCTAAACACCCAAGGTCTGGGTCTCCCAAGACAGAACTATAAGAAAAAGAATTTACGGTAAGTAAACAAAATTCTCTTTTCCAAGTTAAAAATAACCCCAAGACAACAAGCTAGCTGACTGGGAGCTATTTGAGAACCACACACGGAAATATTAAGTTGGTTGGTTAAGGAAGAAAACACAAGAAATTAATCTACCGGAAGATTCTGTTTCAGATACAGGATCCTTGAGAGCTTGTGGCGAATAGCAGGTCTGAATTGTGCCTGTTCAGATCTACTTCCATACATCACAATCCCTTAAAGGGATTTCCACTACCAGGCCAATCCCTTCTTATTACCCATGTTTGGCCCCATTAAAGTGAATAAGCTTATACTCCCCTCCGGTGTTGGCGCTTGCGTTTCCGTTACTGATGAGAGGTAGTGACATCACGCAGACCCTGCGCACAATCGCCACTAGCTTTTCTCTCTTTCTTCCTTCGCATGTATGAGTAATTAACAGGAAGTGAGTAGCCAGCTGCAGTGCTCACTTCCTGTTGATTATTCATTTGTGCAAAGGCAGGGAGAGAAGCCGGTGGCGATTGTGCGCAGGGCCCGTGTGACGTCACTACCACTCATCAGCCCCGGAAACATGAGTTCCAGCACCACTGGAACGGCCCTAAAATGGAAAGTGACCTTATTTATTTTAATGGGGCCAAGCATGGGGAATGAGGAGTTGTCCTAGTAGTGGAATACCCCTTTTAAGATCTGTGTAGGTGCTCCAGCATACATCTTCTACAAGAGGTAGTCAGGATTAGAAAACATGGCTATTATCTCCCAGAAATAGCCCACCCCTGTCTATGGGTTGTGTGTGTTCTAGCAGCTCTGCTTCATTGAAGAGAATTGGTCTGAACTGCAATACCAGACACCACCCAAGGATGGCGGTGACACGTTCTGAAAGAGGGAAGTCTTGTTTCTAGACACTGTAGAGTTTGAATTCTTTAATCCAGTAGTTCCCCTTTAAGGAACAGCTCTGCTGGGAATCTAATGGTATAAGTGTTCTTCTCATGCTTGATGATGTGTTTTTCTCTGCTATTTAGGAATCTTGGCTTCTTACCAGGGAGCGGGAACTGAAAGAAGAGGTGCGAAAGGGGAGAGATAAGGAAATCGAATTAGTAATCCAGCGGCTGGAGGCCGAGATGTCAACAGCAAGAGAAGAATGTGAGCGGGCTGCAGAAAACAGGTACCCGGAGCAGAACTCCATGAAGGGGGTGTTTGAAATTAGAGGGAATAGGGGTTAGTGCCGCTAATGAGAAGGGGTCCGACATGGTTTATATCCCACCCTAAAGACATTGCGGGTTAGTTGTAGTCATTGGAACAAAACTTAAAGGGGTATTCCAGTTTCCAGCATATCGTCTGCTTTTAAGTTTTCACCTAACTCCAAAATTCTTGTATCGATCAATCGCTAGTTAGCACTGCCATTCAAGACTATCGGCAAACCCTAAATTAATGTGAACGACACCCATTTAGATGCATTTTCCACCTTTGCAGGATCAAGAGGGTGCGTGACAAGTACGAATCTGAGCTGCAAGAGCTGGAGCGGTCCGAGAAGAAGTCCCACGAGCGCTGCAACCAATTGAAGGAGAGGGTGACGGAGCTGGAGGGGGAGCAGATCAGACTGCACGGACTTCTGAAACAGAGGGAGCAGGAAGTAGACGATCTCAGGAAGGTGAGGGAGACTCCCAGGAGGTTTGGAGTGACTTTCCAAATACTTCACCTTACTTGCAGTTTCTTTTCTATTCACATACAGAGCTGCATTATGTTATTCTGACTCTGACTGTGTAAACAAGTGTTTCTGAATGCTGTTCTGGATGTGACTAGAGTCCGAGGCTTGCAGTGGAGTCCTCCTTTTCTTATTGCCATCCCAATTTACAGATTACAGAGCGGCTGAATGAGGAGAGGAGAAGCCTCTCGGACGTGATCCGCCAAGAATTCGCAGATCGGCTTGTTACCACCGAGGAGGAAAACAAGAGATTAAAAATTGAGGCGTCCGAGACTCAGGCGCGCCATCGTCTGGAGCTAGAAAGGGTGGCGCGTGAGAAGGAGGAGGAGCTGGAGGAGGTTCACAAGAGGTGAGGTCAACGAGGACACATCCTTTAATGGGTTGAAGAGAGAAATCTTGGACTCTCAGAAAAATTGTGTGCCAGTCAGGTGTGAATGACTTGTGGGAGGACCCCGCCTCTGTCTGTGTTCCCACATGTCTCCATTGCTCACATCATGGCCCTGTCTCAATACTGTAGTGGTCACTGGACCATGTACTGCTTCACACAGGATCATCTCATCCTCCTGAAATACTTTGTGCTGCTGGGTCTATAGACAAGCAAATTATTTTCTCTTTTGGGTAGTCAACTTTAGACTTTAATTGAAAAATTGGCTGGCGTTTAGACATATGTACGGTGGTATTCCTAGAGCAACCCAGACTATATTTGGTTGCACAGTAGAAGGCTTCTCAAGAGTCAGACCCCCACAAATGAATGGTCTGCTGTATATCTCTTTTTTAAACCATAACTTTTTATTAGTAATTAATGTCAGATGTTACATCATACATCATATTGTCATCACATTATCAACAAAAATCACAATAATATGGTATTAGAAAGGAAAATAAACAAGGGGGAGGGGGAGAAGGGAATGGGGGGAATGGTGATATCACATCAATTTCCAGATCACATTCTCCATATATACATCTGTAGATTTATTTGATAACCGTATTTAAACGGAAAGATAACCAGTAGTTCCATTTCTTATAGAATAGCGCTATGTTATTGTTGGATGAAGCGAGTATCTTCTCGGATAGGCAGTCCTCATTGATCAGTGAGATGACTTCAGTTAATGCGGGGCATTGGGGGGTTTTCCAATAACTTGCGATTTTGAGTCTTGTTGCCACAATGATATGTACAATCACTGTGCGGATCTCGTAGGGGAGTGAGTCCAGATCGATGGCGAGCAGCGCCTGCTGTGCGGATAGCGTTATTTGTACACCCCAAATCTGAAATATTAAATGATTTATTGCTTCCCACAGACGTCTGACATTACTACATCTCCAGCACGTGTCCGGGGAATTGCGGGACATCTTAGATAGTCTATGGGGGGTGAGATACCACCTATATAATAGTTTCCTTGCATTTTCTATGTGGTTAGTGCATTTAGATTGGCTTCCAATAATTAAGAAGGATGCTCGCCATTGATCCGGTGTGAAGGTACAGTTTAAGTCTCTTTCCCATTTTTGTAGGTATGTGGTTAGCGAGGGCAGGGTATTCTCTAGCATACAATCATAGCTTATAGACAATGCTTTCATCTGTGAGGTCGGGTTCAGTAACATAGAGTACAGCTTAGATGGCGGTGCAGTCATCTGCTCCTTCCTTCCATATAGGAAATGTCGGCTCTGCAGATATTTGTAGAAGTCCCTTTGTGGTATATTGTATCTATCTCGCAATGATGAGAAGGGGATTAATTCCTCCCCATCATACAGATTCCCAATAGATGTGATTTGGCATAATTTCCAGTTTCTTCATCGTTCCTTATGGGAGACCCAGACCATGGTGTATAGCTTCTGCCTCCGGAGGACACACAAAGTACTACACTAAAAAGTGTAGCTCCTCCCTCCGAGCATATACACCCCCTGGAAGACCACATCTAGCCAGTTCAATGCTTTGTGTTCAGGAGGTCACACACACACATGCATTCTCATCTGATTTTTGATTTTTGATTTCAAAGAGTTGGAAGAAAAAGCGGGTCCAAGCTGGACTCCCGGCATGTCCCTTCTCACCCCACTGTGTCGGCGGTGCTGTTAAGGTTGATTTACAAGGCTGGAGCCTTACATGCCGCGCTCCTTCACCATCCCTCGGGCTCTGGCTTGAAGTGGGAGCCATCACGGTTCTCTCTGCTTTGCAGGAGACCAGTCTCCATCCGCAGCCCTTTCAGGTCCCTGCCGGACGGAGCTCTCACCCCTCAGGGACCTGGCCCTGCGTCTCATAAGCTAAGTATTGAGACGTTATTGAAAGGTCCCTTGTCCATTTATTGTGGGGAGAGTGTGTTATGTCACTGTGCTGTGATTTCCGGCCGGTTCTCTGGTTTTCTCCTGAGAACCGCGCCGAGGGTGCCTGCTTGTCGGCCGCATGAGAAAATTTAGGCTTCGGCTGCGGCCTAGTTTCGTTTTCACTGCCCCTGCATGTCAGTCATGCTGAGGGACAGTGCGGCGCCGCCCACCGGCCGTTCAGCTCAGGGGAGGACACTCCTCTCTGAGGAGATGTTTCCCTCCCCTGTATTTCTCCTTGGCCCTCCGGTTCCCGCTCTTGGACTAAACCCCGCCCCCCCTCCTCACTCCGGCGCCATTTTATCAGCGTTCTTACACTGATCGGCGCTGGCTGCAGCAGCTCTGCATCTGTCTGGGGGTCCAAGCTGTGGAATCCGGAGGGCACACAAAACGGTCTGGTAAGCCACAACCTCTGGTTGTGGACTTTATTATACGCTCTCTGAGGGTCATTCTGAAGGAGTGTGTTCTTTACTGCAGAGCCTCCACCTCAGCAGCATGTCTCTCACTAGGAGCAAGGCTGCAAGGCTTTACTCTATATGCATTGCATGTCAGCTCATACTGCCTGAACCGAGCACATATCCACATTGTGATGCCTGCTCTAACATGGTGGTGCCTCAGCCTGGAGTCTCCCCAGGGGTCCCTCCGGCTGCTTCGGCCCCGGTGGCTGAACCCCCGGCTTGGGTAGCATCGTTTTCTAAAGCTATCTCCCAGTCCTTTGCCGACTCCATGGGACAGCTGTCCCGGACTCTGCTGACCATGCATCAGCCCCCTTCTCAGGGCGCTTCTGCTGCTCCGACTCGCTCTGCAGAGCTCACAGAGGATTTTTCATCTGTTCCCGGACCCCGTCCTCCTAAACGGAGACGCAGGGACTCTTTTCCTTCCTCGTCCCACGGCTCTGATTCACGAGCTGAATTGCAGGGCGAGGAGGATGCCTTTACTGTGGGCTCGGACGCTACCTCTATGTACCCCATTGATTTATCTGAAGGGGATGCGGATGTTAGTGACTTGATTGCGTCCATTAATTCCGTACTGGACCTCAATCCGCCAGTATCAGAGGAGCAAGCCTCTTTGGTAGAAAAACACCAGTTTACCTCACCTAAGAGAGCAAGGAGTATGTTTTTTAACCACTCCAGTTTTCAGGCCACTGTGACCAAGCCCAGGGCCTGTCCTGACAAACGCTTCCCAAAGCGTAGTTCTGATGACCGTTTTCCTTTTACACCAGAGGTGGTCAAGGAGTGGGCTCATTCACCAAAGGTAGATCCTCCGGTGTCCAGAATCTCAGCCCGGACAGTTGTATCTGTGGCCGATGGCACCTCACTTAAGGATCCCACTGACCGCCAGGTTGACCTTCTGGCCAAATCTGTATATGAGGCGGCAGGGGCCTCGTTCTCCCCGTCTTTTGCAGCGGTGTGGGCTCTTAAGGCCGTCTCTGCTTCTCTGGAGGAGATGCATTCCCTCACCAGGGACTCTATGCCCGAAATGGTTGCCTTAACTTCCCAGGCTTCGGCTTTTTCATCCTATGCCATGTCTGCCATTCTGGAGGCTTCTCACCGCACAGCGGTGGCTTCCGCTAATTCCCTCGCGATCCGCAGGATCTTGTGCCTTCGAGAGTGGAAAGCAGACGCTTCTTCTAAGAAGTACCTTGCTGGGCTCCCCTTTGCTGGGTCCCGGCTGTTCGGTGAACAACTGGATGAAATTATTAAGGAAGCTACTGGCGGGAAGAGTACTTCCTTGCCACAAACTAAAACCAGGAAACCTGTCCAGGGCAGGAACCAGTCGAGGTTTCGCTCCTTTCGTTCCTCTAACTGGTCATCCTCTAAGCCCTCAGCCTCGTCCACTAACTCAGCCAAGGATCGAAAACCCAGCTGGCGCACGAAGCCGCGTCCTCAGAAGAGCGGAGGAGCCGCTGCCACTAAGGCAGCCTCCTCTTGACTATCTGGCTGCGCCAGCAATGTCCTTGGTCGGTGGCAGGCTCTCCCACTTTGGCGACGTGTGGTTCCAACACGTCTCCGATCAGTGGGTGCGGGATATCATCTCCCACGGCTACAGGATAGAATTTTCTTCCAGCCCGCCAAACAGATTTTTTCTGTCCACTCCCCCCTGCTCCAAAGCCGCCGCCTTCTCTCAGGCCGTGGCATCCTTGCAGGCCAACGGAGTAATTGTACCGGTTCCCGCCCGGGAACGGTTCAGAGGTTTCTACTCAAACCTCTTCCTAGTCCCCAAGAAGGACGGTTCCTTCCGGCCCATCCTGGATCTCAAGCTTCTCAACAAGCATGTTCAGGTGCGGCACTTTCGCATGGAATCTCTGCGATCGGTCATTGCCTCAATGACCCAAGGAGATTTTCTAGCATCCATCGACATCAGAGATGCCTATCTGCATGTGCCAATTGCAGTTTCACACCAGCGTTGGCTACGTTTTGCAATAGGAGAGGAACATTTCCAATTCGTGGCTCTCCCCTTCGGGTTAGCCACGGCCCCTCGTGTATTCACCAAGGTCATGGCAGCAGTGGTTGCGGTTCTGCACCTCCAGGGGTTGGCAGTGATTCCTTACCTGGACGACCTTCTAGTCAAGGCTTCATCCAGTGCAGACTGTCAGCGGAGTGTCTCGCTCACACTCGCCACGCTTGTTCAATTCGGGTGGCTTGTCAATCTGCCCAAGTCCACTCTGACCCCGACCCAGGAACTTACGTACCTAGGGATGCAATTCGAGACTCTGCCGGCACTTGTGAAGCTGCCCTTAGTCAAACAGCAGTCCCTTCATCTGGCGGTACGCTCTCTGCTGAGGCCCCGTCGTCATTCCATCAGGCACCTCATGCAGGTGCTGGGTCAGATGGTGGCGTCAATGGAAGCGGTTCCCTTTGCCCAGTTCCATCTGCGTCCCCTGCAGCTGGACATTCTCCGCTGTTGGGACAAGCGGACCTCTTCCTTGCACAGGCTGGTGGCTCTATCGCCACAGACCAGGAGCTCTCTTCAGTGGTGGCTTTGGCCCCTCTCTCTGTCCCAGGGACGCTCCTTTCTGGCCCCGTCCTGGGTGATTCTCACCACGGATGCCAGTCTATCCGGCTGGGGAGCAGTGTTTCTCCACCACCGAGCACAGGGCACTTGGACTCCGTCCGAATCAGCCCTCTCGATCAATGTGCTGGAAATCAGAGCTGTGCTCCTAGCTCTCGTAGCCTTTCACCACCTGTTGGCGGGCAAGCACATTCGAGTCCAGTCAGACAACGCGACAGCAGTTGCCTACATCAATCACCAAGGCGGGACTCGCAACCGCCTAGCAATGTTGGAAGTTCAACGTATCCTTCAGTGGACGGAAGACTCCAAGTCCACCATATCCGCAGTCCACATCCCAGGCGTAGAAAACTGGGAGGCAGATTATCTCAGCCGTCAAACCGTGGACAGCGGCGAGTGGGCCCTGCATCCGGCAGTGTTCCGGTCAATCTGCCGCAAGTGGGGCACTCCGGAAGTGGATCTAATGGCATCCCGGCACAACAACAAGGTCCCGGTTTACGTGGCTCGCTCCCACGATCCTCAGGCCTTGGCGGCGGACACGCTGGTTCAGGATTGGTCCCAGTTCCGTCTGGCCTACGTGTTTCCCCCTCTAGCTCTCTTGCCCAGAGTCCTGCGCAAGATCAGAATGGAGGGCCGTCGGGTCATAATCATCGCTCCAGACTGGCCCAGGCGAGCTTGGTACCCAGACCTGCCCCGTCTGTCTGTAGAGGTGCCGTGGCATCTCCCGGACCGCCCAGACTTTCTCTCACAAGGTCTGTTTTTCCGCCAGAATTCTGCGGCTCTCAGATTGACGGCGTGGCTCTTGAGTCCTGGATCCTGACGGCTTCAGGCATTCCTTCCGATGTCATCTCCACTATGACTCAGGCTCGGAAGTCTTCCTCGGCCAGGATTTACCACAGGACTTGGAGAATTTTCCTGTCCTGGTGTCGCTCTTCCGGCCATGCTCCTTGGCCGTTTTCCTTGCCGACCATCCTGTCCTTTCTACAGTCCGGTCTGCAGCTAGGACTATCCCTCAATTCCCTCAAGGGACAGGTCTCGGCTCTGTCAGTGTTGTTCCAGCAGCGTATCGCCCGACTGGACAAGGTGCGCACCTTCATGCAGGGCGCATCTCACATCATTCCGCCTTACCGGCGGCCTCTGGATCCCTGGGACCTCAATCTGGTCCTCACGGCCTTACAGAAACCCCCCTTTGAGCCTCTTAGGGAGGTTTCTTTGTTTCGTCTTTCACAGAAAGTGGTCTTTCTGGTGGCCATAACTTCTCTCAGGAGAGTCTCTGATTTGGCTGCACCCTCTTCGGAGTCACCCTTTTTGGTTTTTCACCAAGACAAGGTGGTTCTCCGTCCGACTCCGGACTTTCTCCCTAAGGTGGTGTCTCCTTTCCACCTTAACCAGGACATTTCATTGCCTTCCCTTTGTCCGGCCCCTGTGCATCGCTTTGAAAAAGCGTTGCATACTTTAGATTTGGTGCGGGCGCTCCGGATCTATGTGTCACGCACCGCTGCCCTTAGGCGGTGCACCTCTCTTTTTGTGCTGACCACAGGTCAGCGCAAGGGTCTCTCGGCTTCTAAACCGACCCTAGCTCGTTGGATTAGGTCGGCCATATCCGATGCCTACCAATGTTCTCAGGTGCCCCCCCCCGCCGGGGATTAAGGCGCACTCGACCAGAGCTGTCGGTGCCTCTTGGGCTTTCAGGCACCAGGCTACGGCTCAGCAGGTCTGTCAGGCTGCCACTTGGTCTAGTCTGCACACCTTTTCGAAGCACTACCAAGTGCATGCTCATGCTTCGGCAGATGCGAGCTTGGGCAGACGCATCCTTCAGGCGGCTGTCGCCCATTTGTGAAGTTAGGTTTTGCCTACTTCTCAGTTTCTGTTTATTTCCCACCCATGGACTGCTTTGAGACGTCCCATGGTCTGGGTCTCCCATAAGGAACGATGAAGAAAAAGAGAATTTTGTTACTTACTGTAAATTCTTTTTCTTATAGTTCCGACATGGGAGACCCAGCACCCTCCCTGTTGCCTGTTGGCAGTTCTTGTTCCGTGTGTTTTCACCGGCTGTTGTTGTAGACAGAGGTTCCGGTTATTCCGGGTTTTACTCTATCTCTACTTGTGGGTGGATGTCCTCCTTCAGCTTTTGCACTAAACTGGCTAGATGTGGTCTTCCAGGGGGTGTATATGCTGGGAGGGAGGAGCTACACTTTTTAGTGTAGTACTTTGTGTGTCCTCCGGAGGCAGAAGCTATACACCATGGTCTGGGTCTCCCATGTCGGAACTATAAGAAAAAGAATTTACGGTAAGTAACAAAATTCTCTTTTTTTAAGCTTTAGGTCAGGGATACAATGCTCCAGTGTCTCTATGGGGGCCTTAAGGAGTGCGATTTGTATAAGGTCTGCTGTATATCTCTCAGCCCAGGTTGAAAGTATTGATGGCCTGGTGTGTACCAGTCAGCCCCAAGTCTGTATATGATCACATTTTCATTTATTTTTTCAGAGTGAAATCTGCAATAGTCAAGAAAGAAGAGACCGTGAACAGCCTTCGAAAACAGTGTGAGGTTAGTGAAGACCACCTAGTGCAATCTCTGCATACAGAGAACACTGTGCGGACAATGATTAATCAGTGAAATCTGTGCGATTTCAGCTTGCGGAATTGTGAATGCAGCTCTGAAGTATAGTTCAGGCTGTGACCTATTGCAGGCAGAAGGCATTTAATGGCTTTCTACTGTTTTTTTAAATTCGATTGGAATGATTATTGGGGGGGTGCTTTAATTTCTCTTTCGGAGGGGTTGAGGGACCTCTAGATCACCTTACTCTCCTTTTGTCTTTCAGGCCGCAGTCAAAAGGGCCGATCACTTAGAAGCTCTTCTAGAACAGCAACGCAAACAGCTATTGGCAAAGTAACCACCCCCAGCCCACACCCTGTGCCCCTTGTGTGCCCACTTGTGCCTCTCCGGCAGACACTACTGCAGGAGCTTTAGTTGTGCTTTCTCTCCAGTTTGTATTTTGGACACTTTTTCGTTGGTGTCTCTCGTTTCTTATGATAAAACTATTATGATGGTTTTTTTACTATTCACAGTCTGATGTGATTTATTGGAAGCTTGTATTGTAAAAGACCATTAGCGCGTATAAAAGAAAATGACAGCTGAACAATCTAATATTTAAGGCGTAGTTTCAATATGCCAATAGTATCCAATTGGAAAGTCTGGAAGCTGGTGACTTTGCCACCCCGCCTTGCACCCCGTCTCGTTTTCACCACCCCCTAGAGATCTGTAAATCGATATGAAGGAAATTGAATTTTGCCTCGAATTTTAGCAAAAAAAATTCAAATTTGCCAGAATCTAATTTTTTTTTTCTGAGTCGTTATAAGCAAATTTAGGGTTGCTGATCACCATTTTGCTGACACTTCTCATTAACGTGTCACGCTCCATGTGACATTATGATATCGTTGGGCCTTGTGAACACAAGGTCCTTCTGCCCAGAATGAAAATGGAAGAAAGAGCTGATGGGAAGCTCGGCAGTGGGGAGACTGGTAAGGTAAAGGTGGCCTGTCATGCCCTCAAACACTATTAAACTACAGGTTAATAGTGTTTTAAGGGTTCACTCCCATCTGCGTGTGAAATCTGGCTCTGTTGTTGCTCCTGAATTATCTTAGGAGTGAGATGCGAGTGTCATTCCGTATACTATGCGAGTGCATTTTTCCCCTCGCCTAGTCTCCTTGTGGTATCCATGTGTCATCCGTGTGACATGCGTTTTTAACATGGAGTTTTACATAATGTCAAGAGCTAGATACATAGCGTGATAGTCGCATGGTGAACTCATGATGTCACAGCGTCGCGCTAGTTAGTGTGAGAACCACCGCTGGTTCTGACCAGCAGTGACTTCATGACGTCACCACAGGTCAATGCACGCGGCAGGTCACGGACTACTGTGTGACAAGCTGCTGTCACCTCATGAGGTCATTGCAGTTCACTGCTGTGGTTTTCATGCAGCAGTGTGTGAGGCTGCAGTGGCTGCTGTTCTAGCCAATGCAGAACATTCTGTTTTTCATAGGCTGGAACAAGATGTCGTGGGACTTCCTTATTGGATGATGACGGGCCTGGATTAGGTTTTTGAAGGATAATAAATTATTGAATAAGGGTGTCTCTTGTCTTTCTTCAGCGCTCTATTGGGAGACCCAGACGATTGGGGTATAGCTACTGCCCTCTGGAGGCCACACAAAGCACTACATTAAAAGTGCAAGGCCCCTCCCCCTCTGGCTATACCCCCCCGTGGTATCACGGGTTCTCCAGTTTTAGCTTTGTGTGCGAAGGAGGTCAGACATTCCATGCATAGCTCCACAGATTTTAGTCAGCAGTAGCTGCTGACTATTTCGGATGGAAGAAAAGAGGACACATATAGTGTCCCCAGCATGCTCCCTTCTCACCCCTGGATGGTGTTGTAAGGTTGAGGTACCTATTGCTGGTACAGGGCTGGAGCCTGACATGCTGTTTTCCTTCCACATCCCCTTGTAGGGCTCTGTGGAAGTGGGATCCTGCCGGCCTCTCAGCTCTGATGCCGGGCTCCATCCACAGACCCATTAGAACCTGATGGAAACGGAGCAGGAGTACGATCAGGGACAGGCCCTGCATCATACAGGTACTCTGTGTCCCCGGCAGGCACAGACACACTCCGGGCTGGCTGGGTGTTGTAGTGCGCCGGGGACCGCAACGTGGAGTTGGTGTCCCTACAGATTACTGGGGGATTGTTTGTGTTTGGGAACGCAGCGCCGACCCCCTCTGGACCGGGCGGCGCTGCTGTGACTTGTGGTGCGCCGGGGATCCGCCGTCCGCGCTTTTACGGCGGCGGCGGTTATAAATTTAGTCCCCGGCTTTTTGGGCCTAGGACGCCGGCAGCTCCGTTTCGTTCCCGCCCCCACCCTGTCATTCAGGGTAGGGGAGAGACGCTGTTCGCTAGCAGCGACGAGGGCTGGAGCCTGATTTACATGCTCCAGCCCTCTCACTTGGCACAGAGGGAAGCAGGCTTCCCGCTCTTGGCCAGGAACGCCCAGGGCCCGCCCCCCTTCCTCTCTCGAGACGCCGGCAGCCATTACATGCATGCCTGGCTGGAGGAAGGACGCAAGGCTCTGGGAGACCTGGACTAGGGGCTTTCTGGCGACCACACACCCGCTTTTTAAGCGGGCGGTAAGCGATTTTTCTGTGCTGGTCCCTCTAGTGCCTCACTGTGTATCAGTGTACTGGGTACAGATATATAGTTATTGTATTACTTGCACTGTGAGGTGCGCTTCTGGCTGCATATCCCAGATCGCTCTGTGGAAGCAGCAACATGTCATCCTCAAAACGCAAGGCGGCCAAGGCAAAAAGGGCTGTGTATACTGCGTGTGCTGCATGTGGGGCTAATCTACCAGCAGGCTCCGATGACCCCCATTGTGTGCAATGCTCCGACCCGGTGCTGCTTCGCCAGCCGGAGTCAGGAGAGGTAGCGACCCAGGCTGAGACGCTTGTAAGTTCTGCCCCGGTGACAGGGACAGACTTTGCAGTTTTTGCAGATAATATGTCTGTATCTATGGCAAAAATCCTTGAGACCTTGCAATCTATGCATGGGGCTCAGTCTCTGGGCACGGCGAGGCCTCTGTCCTCAGGTCCCCCTTACTTGGAATGTATCCAGCCCACAGGGGGGTCCCCGGCTTCACAGGCCGAGGATTATGACTCAGATGATGGCCCCAGCCACCCTAAGCGAGCTCGCTGGGAAAGACCCTCGACGTCTTCACACTGCTCAGGGTCTCAGCGCAATCAGTCTCCCTGTGATGTGTCTGATGAGAGTGATCAGGAATCCACTCCTGGAACCCCTCTCAACCTGGATACCCCGGATGGGGATGCCATGGTGAACGACCTTATCTCAGCCATCAATAGGCTGTTGGATATTTCTCCCCCAGCCCCTTCAGCAGAAGAGGCGGCTGCGGAGCAGGAAAAGTTTCGTTTCCTTTATCCCAAGCGTAAATTAAGTGCTTTGTTAGATCACTCTGACTTCAGAGAATCAATCCAGAAGCACGACGCTCACCCAGAAAGGCGTTTCTCTAAACGATCTAAAGATACGCGTTTCCCTTTCCCCCCTGAGGTGGTCAAGCGCTGGACACAGTGTCCAAAGGTAGACCCCCCGATTTCCAAACTTGCAGCTAGATCCATAGTTGCAGTGGAGGATGGCGCTTCACTTAAAGATGCCAATGACAGACAGATGGACCTTTGGTTAAAATCTGTCTATGAAGCTATAGGCGCGTCGTTTGCTCCGGCATTCGCAGCCGTATGGGCACTCCAGGCTATTTCAGCTGGCTTAGCAAAGGTGGATGCTATCATGCATCCAGCAGTGCCGCAAGTGGCGCACCTTACCACGCAGATGTCGGCGTTTGCGTCTTACGCTATCAATGCGGTCCTAGAATCTACCAGTCGCACCTCAATGGCGTCCGCCAATTCGGTAGTTTTGCGCAGAGCCTTGTGGTTAAAGGACTGGAAAGCAGATGCTGGTTCCAAAAAATGTTTAACCAGTTTGCCTTTGTCTAGAGATAGACTGTTTGGCGAGCCATTGGCTGACATCATTAAGCAGTCCAAGGGTAAAGACTCCTCTTTACCACAACCCAGAACATCCAAACCTCAGCAGAAAAAGTGGCAGCAGAGGTTTCAGTCCTTTCGAGGTTCGGGCAAGACACCATTTACCTCGTCCAAAGGGACTCAGAGGACGCAAAGAAACTCAGATTCGTGGCGGACTCACACACGCCCCAAGAAAGCAAATGGAGGTACCGCTTCCAAAGCGGCTACCTCATGACTTCCAGCCCCCCCCCTCCGCATCGCCGGTCGGGGGCAGGCTCTCCCGCTTTTCCGGCATTTGGATGTCACAGGTCAAAGACCGGTGGGTGACGGACATTTTGTCTCGCGGGTACAGAATCGAGTTCAATTCTCGTCCTCCAGCTCGGTTCTTCAGAACCTCCCCACATCCAGACCGAGCAGATGCTCTGCTGCAGGCGGTGGATTCCCTAAAAGCGGAAGGAGTGGTTATCCCAGTCCCTCCTCAGGAACAAGGGCAAGGGTTTTACTCCAATCTCTTTGTGGTTCCAAAAAAGGACGGCTCGTTCCGTCCTGTTCTGGACCTAAAACGGCTCAACAAACATGTGCACGCCAGGAGGTTCCGGATGGAAACCCTCCGCTCTGTCATTGCCTCAATGTCCAGAGGAGACTTCCTTGCCTCAATAGACATCAAAGATGCTTATCTCCACGTGCCAATTGCTACAGAACATCAACGTTTTCTACGTTTTGTGATAGGAGACGACCATTTTCAGTTCGTAGCTCTTCCATTTGGTCTGGCGACAGCCCCACGGGTCTTCACCAAGGTCATGGCGGCGGTGGTAGCAGTCTTGCACTCTCAGGGACACTCGGTGATCCCTTACCTAGACGACTTATTGGTCAAAGCTCCCTCTCAGGAGGCATGTCAGCACAGCCTGAATGCTACGCTGGAGACTCTACAGTCTTTCGGATGGATCATCAACTTTCCAAAGTCGATCCTATCACCGACTCAGTCACTAACGTATCTTGGCATGGAGTTTCATACTCTAGCAGCGATAGTGAAGCTTCCGCTGGACAAGCAGCGGTCACTACAGACAGGGGTGCAATCTCTTCTGCAGGGCCAGTTGCATCCCTTGCGGCGCCTCATGCATTTCCTAGGGAAGATGGTGGCAGCCATGGAAGCAGTTCCCTTTGCGCAGTTTCATCTGCGTCCACTTCAATGGGACATTCTCCGCCAATGGGACGGGAAGTCAACGTCCCTGGACAGGAAAGTCTCGCTTTCCCAGACGGCCAAGGACTCTCTACAATGGTGGCTCCTTCCCACCTCATTATCTCAGGGAAGATCCTTCCTGCCCCCATCCTGGGCAGTAGTTACGACAGATGCGAGTCTGTCGGGGTGGGGAGCAGTGTTTCTCCACCACAGGGCTCAGGGGACGTGGACTCCGCAGGAGTCCACCCTTCAGATCAATGTTCTGGAAATCAGAGCAGTGTATCTTGCCCTACTGGCCTTCCAGCAGTGGCTGGAAGGAAAGCAGATCCGAATCCAATCGGACAACTCCACAGCGGTGGCATACATCAACCACCAAGGAGGGACGCGCAGTCGGCAAGCCTTCCAAGAAGTCCGGCGCATTCTAATGTGGGTGGAGGACAGAGCATCCACCATATCCGCGGTTCACATCCCAGGCGTAGAAAACTGGGAAGCAGACTTCCTCAGTCGCCAGGGCATGGACGCAGGGGAATGGTCCCTTCACCCGGACGTGTTTCAGGAAATCTGTCGCCGCTGGGGAGTGCCGGACGTCGACCTAATGGCATCCCGGCACAACAACAAGGTCCCGGCATTCATGGCGAGGTCGCGCGATCAAAGAGCTCTGGCGGCAGACGCCTTGGTTCAAGATTGGTCGCAGTTTCAGCTCCCTTACGTGTTTCCGCCTCTGGCGCTCTTGCCCAGAGTGCTACGCAAGATCAGATCCGAGTGCAGCCGCATCATACTCGTCGCTCCAAACTGGCCGAGGAGGTCGTGGTATCCGGATCTGTGGCATCTCACGATCGGTCGACCGTGGTCACTGCCAGACCGACCAGACTTACTGTCCCAAGGGCCGTTTTTCCATCAGAATTCTGCGGCCCTGAACCTGACTGTGTGGCCATTGAGTCCTGGATCCTAGCATCTGCAGGATTATCTCAAGGAGTGATTGCCACAATGAGACAAGCTAGAAAGTCGAATTCTGCTAAGATCTACCACAGAACGTGGAAGATTTTCTTATCCTGGTGCTCGGCCCAGGGAGTGTCTCCCTGGCCATTTGCATTACCCAAGTTTCTTTCTTTCCTGCAATCGGGGTTAGAAAAGGGCTTGTCGCTCAGCTCCCTTAAAGGGCAAGTTTCGGCACTATCCGTGTTTTTTCAGAAGCGTCTAGCACGTCTTCCTAAGGTGCGCACGTTCCTGCAGGGGGTCTGTCATATTGTGCCCCCGTACAAGCGACCGTTAGATCCATGGGATCTGAACAGGGTACTAGTTGCTCTCCAGAAGCCGCCCTTCGAGCCTCTGAAGGAAGTTTCCTTTTCTCGGCTGTCGCAGAAAGTGGCGTTTCTTGTTGCCATCACATCGCTTCGGCGAGTGTCTGAGCTGGCAGCTCTGTCATCCAAGGCTCCCTTCCTGGTGTTCCACCAGGACAAGGTTGTGCTGCGCCCCATTCCGGAGTTTCTTCCTAAGGTCGTATCCTCTTTTCATCTTAATCAGGATATTTCCTTGCCTTCTTTTTGCCCTCATCCGGTTCACCGGTATGAAAAGGATTTACGTTTGCTAGATCTGGTGAGAGCACTCAGAATCTACATTTCCCGCACGGCGCCCATACGCCGTTCCGATGCACTTTTTGTCCTTGTCGCTGGTCCGCGCAAGGGGTTGCAGGCTTCTAAAGCCACCCTGGCTCGATGGATCAAAGAACCAATTCTTGAAGCCTACCGTTCTGCGGGGCTTCCGGTTCCTTCAGGGCTAAAAGCCCACTCAACCAGAGCCGTGGGTGCGTCCTGGGCATTACGTCACCAGGCTTCGGCTCAACAGGTGTGCCAGGCAGCTACCTGGTCCAGTCTGCACACTTTCACCAAGCATTATCAGGTGCATACCTATGCTTCGGCGGATGCCAGCTTAGGTAGAAGAGTCCTGCAGGCGGCAGTGACACCCCCATAGGGGAGGGCTGTTTTGCAGCTCTATCATGAGGTATTTATTTACCCACCCAGGGACAGCTTTTGGACGTCCCAATCGTCTGGGTCTCCCAATAGAGCGCTGAAGAAGAAGGGAATTTTGTTACTTACCGTAAATTCCTTTTCTTCTAGCTCTTATTGGGAGACCCAGCACCCGCCCTGTTGTCCTTCGGGATGTTTTTTTGTTGTTTGCGGGTACACATGTTGTTCATGTTGAACGGTTTTTCAGTTCTCCGATGTTATTCGGAGTTAATTTGTTTAAACCAGTTATTGGCTTCCTCCTTCTTGCTTTGGCACTAAAACTGGAGAACCCGTGATACCACGGGGGGGTATAGCCAGAGGGGGAGGGGCCTTGCACTTTTAATGTAGTGCTTTGTGTGGCCTCCAGAGGGCAGTAGCTATACCCCAATCGTCTGGGTCTCCCAATAAGAGCTAGAAGAAAAGGAATTTACGGTAAGTAACAAAATTCCCTTCTTTTTCTATAATATTTCTCTCTTTTTATGTCTCAGGTTTGCTTTGGAGGGACATCCTTGTACATCCTTGTGGATTACAGCAGACCTGACAGGATTTTTTTTTTTAATAAATTGGTGAATGAGGGCTGGTGTTGAGCGGTTTTATAATAAATAAAAACAAAAGTTGTATTGTTTTTCCATTTCCAAATACTGGATTAGTAATGGGGGTGTCTGTTAGATACCCACCCATTACTAATATTTGGGCTTCATGCCAGCTGGCAATTCACAGCTGGCATCAACCCCATATATTACCCCGTTTGCCACCACACCACTGGAGATGAAGGTACATCTAATGGATGTGCCACTTCTGGGTTGGCTGCAGCCTACTATTTTTAGGCTGGGAGAGCAAAATAACAGTGGGCCCACCAGCCTGAAAATACCAGACCGCAGATGTGATCCAATTTAGGGGGGACCCCCATGTTGTGTTTTTTTTTTTAAATTATTTGTTTAAATAAATAATTTAAAACAACAGCGTGGGGTGACCTCTGTTTTGGATTACTAGCCAAGGTAAAGCTGCTATCTGCGGTCTGTAGGCTGCAGCTGTCTCCTTTACCTTAGCTGGCTACCAAATATAAGGGGGACCTCACGTCGTGTTTTTTTGTTTGTTTAAATTACTGAATTTGGGGCTAAAAACATGGCTAAGCACCCTTTAGTGCTACTTGATAGACATTAAAGGGTGCAAGCTTACAATGTGCAGCATGGCTGGGAGTCCGTAAGCCAAACCTCCGACTCCTTGATCTCCAGGATTCCGACTCCCTCATACATGACTCATGTTTGTGATAAATTTACTGTAGTAAAATGGTATTATCAGGCTTTTAATCATTATTATGATGCAATAATCAAGCTGTTTAGACAGAACATAAAATATATTTATTGGAATACAAGTTTAGAACACAAAAAACTGTAATAAACTGTAAATTTCTCTGACGCCTCATTGGGGGACACAGGACCATGGATGTTATACTGCTTATCCATAGGAGGACACTAAGTAGATGCAAAGATGATAGCTCCCCCCCTGCAGTATACACCCCCTGGCCCAGAAAGGCTACTTCAGTTTTAGCTTAGTGTCTATAGGAGGCACATCTCTGCAGACTACTGCAGCAAGAATTTTTTGTTTTTAGAGGGCGACGGTTGCCTTCGGGGACCAATTTCCCAAAACCATCAACAGGCAGGAATGCGGAGTGTCGCCTTCCCGTACCCCCTCCTGCAACGCTGGATCCTGGGCTGTTACTCACTGGACGACGGGTCTTACAGGCACCGATTTTCCAGAGCCCAGAGCACATGAAAACTTCCTCAGTTCCTCTTGCAGGCTCTGAGTTGATAGACGCTCTGCACCAGCGTGACCAGGCAGAGACTGTCATCTCCACATGAGGTGAGATCCTTCCGATTTCCAGAGCAGATGAAAAACTTCCTCAGTTCCTCTGGCAGGCTCTGAGTTGATACACACTCTGTGACCGGGGGCTTAAGAAAGGAGAGGCAGCTTCACAACAGGCGTCAGAATCTCCACACTGGGAGGGGAGAGCCTGACAGGAATTGGAGCAAAGGTCAGATCCTCCCTGACTGTATTCACATGGGCTGATTGCAGACTCCTGCATAGCATTCCACCTGTGGAGAGCTCCCAAGACTCAGTGCACCCGCAGCTGCGGTACACTTATTTCTGTCCACCATTGCTGTGCAGGGCTGGAGGGAGGAAGGGGAGTCCCTTCCCACCATTTTTTTGTTTATTATATTTTCTCATGCCTTCTTGTCGGAGCTAAGCCCCCCCCCCCCTCCGACACTTGATAAGCCACACGCCCTCACGAAATCGCGTGTAACTCTCCTCACACAGGAGATCTGCAGAGCATTGCTCCCTCTTGTTGTGATCAGAGCCTGTGGGTGCCTCTCAGAGCTGGTTTCCTCCTTCCCACAGGAACTGGGACACAGAAGCAGGGGGGAGGGGTCATCAGGGTTCTGGTTGAGTTATAGCCTCACTTGCACATTAGCTCTGCAGATCATTGCTCCCTCATTAAAATCAGAGTTTGTGGCTCATCAGCCAGAGGCTGCAGTCACATGTTTTATGTCCTGCACGACTACAGCAACAACTATAAGACTTTTAATGTATCCCGCCACGCTGAGCTACTAGGGGATGATAGCACCTCTTCCTTCTGTGAGTCCGGTGCCCCTGTAGCTACCCTCCCCCCATCCCCCCCCCCCGCCACAACCGCTGCCAGCCCAGAGCCTACAGCTCTCAGTCCCGCGGAATGGGCTCAGTTCCCAGAACCTGGTGCTGGCTATGCAACATCGTCCTAACACCCCTCGGGGCCCCTGGACAGAACGCAGCCTGATGACACCTCTATACAGGGTCCTTCTGATAAGATTCAGCCCTCTGCTTCACCGGTTGCAGATCAGAAAAAGGGCATGACCCCCATGGTTCTCCCTCCGGGGTACACAGATTCTCCCACATGTTCCGCGGTCTCTGAGGAGCCGGAGGAAGGGGACTGATGTTTGTACTGGGATGATTCCTTGGTTTCAACCTCCCCGAGCGATCAAGCTGCAATGGACTCCCTTATTGCAGCAATCAACCAAACTCTGCATGTGGAAGATCTCCCATCTACTACTACTGACCCTGCGGTCTCAATTAAAAGGGTGAAGAAACCTAAAAAAAAAAATTTTTTTGACGCCAGTTCGGTATCTGTAAACTCATGGAGTCCTGGTACCCCTTTGGCTTAGCTGTCTCTAAGGGCTGGGCCGATCCGACCTCAGTGGACCCTCACCCGGCTTCCCGCCTGCCTGAAGGACCCTCCTGTCTTTTACAGACAGACAAGTGGAGCAGCTCGATCGCTCCGCCTTGAGGCTGCGGGTCCCTCTCCCCTTCCGTGTGGGTCGCACAGACACCAGGACTACCAGTTTCCCTCAGACCCTCAGATGTAACAGTTCACATTGCTGCGGCGGCAGAGTACCTCATGCAGGCCTCCCTCGACGCTGCTATCTGCGCAGTTATTGCCGCCTCAAATACCATAGCCATCCGTAAGACCCTCTGGTTCCGATAATAGAGAGCGGACTCGGTCTCTAAGAAGCCTCTCACAGTACTCCTTTCCAGACCGATGGTTTGCCGATCGTCTGGACAGGCTCTTTTTTTCTGACGCCACGGGAGGAAAA
This sequence comes from Anomaloglossus baeobatrachus, assembly GCF_048569485.1. NCBI lineage: Eukaryota > Metazoa > Chordata > Amphibia > Anura > Aromobatidae > Anomaloglossus > Anomaloglossus baeobatrachus. The sequence goes on from NC_134357.1 coordinate 489,853,077, forward strand.
GAGTACCTCCCTCCCCCAACTCTAGCCCAGGATGTTTTTTACTAGACACGCAGGGCCCGACCTTCTCAGCCCTCCCCGAGTCCACCTCGTCCTGGCAGTCTAGACAGAGATCGAGGAGTCTCGTCCTCCTCCATCTGGGCCGCCACCTCAGACCACAAATGGGTGCGATACCATGTGTCTTCTGGTTACCACATTGAATTCCGGACCCGATTCCCTGGTCAGTCTTTTCTCTCAAACCCCCCCAAAGGCTCCAAAACACCGCAAGGCCTTCTCCTCAGCCATCCACTCCCTCCAAACAGCGGGGGCGATGGTACCGGTTCCGGACGGCGAGAGGTTCAAGGCCTTCTATTCCAACCTCTTGTGGTCCCCAAAAAAGGACGGGTCAGTTCGACCCATCCTGGACCTCTAACACCTGAGCATACATGTGCACGTAAGGAGATTCAGAATGGAATTTCTAGGGTCCATTATTACCTTTATGATCGAAGGAGAATTCCTTGCCTCCCTAGCTATCAGGGACGCGTACCTGCACATACCAATCGCTCCAGCTCACCAAAAAGTTCCTCCGCTTCGCGGTTCTGGACTTCTTTTTTTTTTTTTTTCTTCTTCTTTTCATTTGTGGCCCTACCCTCGGCTCTGCCACAGCACCAGGGGTCTTAACAAAGGTCATGGCAGCCGCCATGAGTGCCCTTCATGCCAGGAGAGTGGCTGTTCTGCCTTGCTTGGATGACTTCCTCATGAAGGGCTCAACCAGTGTGCAGATCTCTGTGGGCATCCTATCCTGCTTAGGGCGGCTTCTGACTCCAGTCAAATCATCCCCGGTCCCGTCAATCCGTCTCCTCCCTGGGTATGTCCCTGGACACCCTTTGGGGCTTGATATTTCTCCCTCAAGACAAGGCGACCGCTCTACAACAAGCGATACACTGCCCTCTACATACTCCTCTCGCTCCATACGATTCAGTATGAGAGTGCTAGGTAGTGCTGCTCGCTTAGCCACACCACCGCCCACTGCAGCTTGCGCTTCTAGCTGCCTGGGACAAGAGCCCCTTTTCCTTGGACGAACTTTTCACCTGACACCTTCAGTCAGGTATGCGCTTTGCTGGTGGCTTCAGTCCTCTTCCATATCGAGAAGGAGTTTTTCTCCCCCAAGTGGTTACTCCTGACCCCGGACGCCAGCCTCTTAGTCTGGGGAGCAGCGTACTGGCTCCACACTGCTTGGGGACGTTGGACGCCCCAGGAGTATTCCCTTCCCAGAAATCATCCTGAAAATCAGCGCGATCTTCTCGCGCTCAGGTCATTCCCCCCTTCTGCTAGCAGGTCGTTTGATTCGGGTCCAATTGGACAATGCAACAGCTGTGGCCTATGTCAATCGGCAGGGAGGTACCAGCAGCAAGACAGCTTATCTCGAGGTCCTCAGGATCCTCACCTGGGCCGAATCGACGGGGGTCTGTGTTTTCAGCGTTACACATACCGGTAGAGAACTGGGCGGCGGACCTTCTAAGTCGCCAAGGTCTGGCCGCCGGAGAGTGGTTTCTCCACACAGAAGTGTTCCCACACATCTGCACTCGCTGGGGTACACCAAACGTCGATCTAATGGCCTCAAGGTTGTTTGCAAACGTACCCGCGTTCTTAGCCAGGTCACGTGATCCACAGTCCATTAGCGCGGATGCTCTAGTCTCCTGAAGTAGTTTCCGTCTACCTTACATGTTTTTCGCCTCTGCCCCTGCTGCCGCGAGTAATCAGGAAGATCAAGGCAGGAGTCGTCCCGGTGATACTAATAGCATCGGACTAGCCCAGGTGCGCCTGGTATGCTGAATTAGTACAATTGCTCATGGCGCCTCGTAAGCATCCCAGACCTGCTGACCCAAGGACCCATTTCCCATCAGAACTCCAGAGCCCTGAAGCTGACGGCCTGGCCATTGAGACCTGGACTTTAACAAAAGCGAGATTCTCTCCCGCGGTCATCTCCACCATGTACAGTGCCTGAAAGCCGGCCTTCATCCCGTATTTACCACTGTACATGGAAAACTTTCCTTTCCCAGTGCAGGGAATCTAATGTCCAACCTATGCCTCTGGCGATCCCAAGAATTCTTGATTTTTTTTTTTTTGCAGTCAGATTGCAAAAGGGGTTGGCCCTCAGCTCCCTTAAGGGGCAGGTTTCATCTCTCTCAATATTTTATCAATACTGCCTAGCTTGAAAACCGCAAGTCAAGACTTTCCTCAAGGGAGTTTCCCATCTAGTTTCCTCGTATAAACGGTCGCTGGACCCATGGGACCTCAATCTCGTTTTGGATGGTATCCAGAGGTCCCCCTTTGAACCTCTTAAGGAATCTTCTCTTGCTCTTCTCTCCTGGAAGGTAACATTTTTAGTGGCGATTACGTCCATCAGACAAGTTTCGGAACAGGCAGCACTCTCTTGCTGCAAACCCGTTCTGATCTATCATCAGGAGAAGGTGGTTCTACGCCCCCTTCCGGATTTTCTTCCGAAGGTTACTTCTCCGTTTCATATGAACGAGGACATTGTTCTGCCTTCCTTTTCTTCACACCCAGTCCATAGGGTGGAAAGGTTTCTATATTCGCTAGACCTTGTGAGGGCAATCAGATATTACGTACCCCTCATTCCTGAAAGGCTTAAGAAAGGAGAGGCAGCTTCATAGTCAACGCTAGCTCGCTGGATTGGCTCTGCGATCCAGGAGGTCTACCGCTTGCAACTCAAGCCCATTCCTAATGGGCTGCGGACTCATTCCACGCGAGCAGTTGGTGCCTCTTGGGCCATTAGGCATCAGGCTTCAGTGGAACAGAGGTGTAAGGCTGCGACCTGGTCTTGCCTACATACTGTTTCAAAGCATTACCGAGTCCATACCCAGGCTTCGGCTGAGGCAAACCTAGGTAGGAAAATTCTGCAAACGATAGTGGAGCACCTATCTCAGTAGGCGCTCCTGGCTATCTGGGACTGATTCCTAGTCCTTGGGTTGCGTTGTTTATTATTTACCCACCCAGGGACTGCTTTAGGACGTCCCAAGGTCCTGTGTCCCCCAATGAGGCGTCAGAGAAAAACGGATTTTCTTTATCGTTCCTTTGGGAGACCCAGACCATGGGTGTTTAGCTTCTGCCTCCGGAGGACACACAAAGTACTACACTTAAAAGTGTAGCTCCTCCCTCTGAGCTTATACACCCCCTGGTAGCCAGTCCTAGCCAGTTTATCGCTTTGTGTCAGGAGGCATACATCCACACATGCATTCTCATCTGATTTGTTTGGCTTTTGGAAAGAGTTTGAAGAAAAGCGGGTCCATGTCTGGACTCCCGGCATGTCCCTTCTCACCCCACTGTGTCGGCGGTGTTGTTAAGGTTGATTTACAAGGCTGCAGCCTTACATGCCGCGCTTTTTCACCATCCCTTCTGGGCTTTGGCTTGAAGTGGGAGCCAGCACGGTCTCCATGCCTGGCAGGAGTCCGGTCTCCATCCACAGCCCCTTGAGGATTCTGTTGGACCGGAGTACTCATCCCCAGGGACATGGCCCTGCGTCTCAGCAGCTAAGTACCTGAGACGTTTATGTTAGGGGTCCCGGTTCTTTATTGTAAGGGGAGAGTATGCTGTATGTGATTGTTTTAACTTTTCCGGCGGGTTCTCTAGCTTTTGCCTGAGAACCGCGCCGATGGTGCCTGCTTGTCGGCCTCGCCGCTTAAATTTAGGCCCCGGCTTCGCCGGAGGCCTAGTTTCATTTTCCTGCCTTCGCATGTCACTCATGCAGAGGGACAGGTTCGGCTCCTCCCGGCGGCCGTTCTACACTGAAGAGGGACACTCCCTACTGCTGGGGCGTCCCTCCTTCCCTGCAGGTCTCTATAGCCCTCCAGTTCCCGCTCTTTTATAGGAAACGCCCCCTAGTTTCTCAGGCAGAGTTCACTCTGCTCTGGGACATCCTGCATTCTGCATCTCTGCTGAGGTGCTGCGACTGGGGGACCGGGCTTCGGGATCTGGAGGGCACACAACACCGCGCTCAGCGGTCTGGTAAGCCACAGCCGGTCTCCGGTTGTGGACCTCTGTATATTCTCCCTGGGGTTCATTCTCTGCAAAGCCCCCACTCCAGCAGCATGTCTCACACAAGGAGCAAGGCTCCAAGGCTTTATTCTGCATGCACTGCATGTAAGCTCCTGCTGCCTGAGCCGAGCATTTATCCACACTGTGATGGTTGCTCTAACTTGGCGGTGCCACAGCCTGGAGTCTCACCCCCAGTGGTCTCTCAGGCTGCTGCTGCACCTGTGACTGAACCCCCGGCCTGGGTAGAGTCCTTTTCTAGGTCCATATCCCAGTCATTTGCTGAGTCCATGGGACTTTTGTCCAGGACTTTGATGAATATGCATCAGCCCCCCTCACAGGGTGCCTCTAATACTCTTGACAGAGGATTCCTATCCTCTGACCTCCGTCCATCGGAGCTCACGGAGGATTCATCATCTGATCCCAGACCCCGTCCTTCTAAGAGAAGGCGCAGGGTTTCCTCCCCGTCCCCATCCCACGGCTCTGTCTCAAGAGCTGACTCTCAAGATGAGGAGGATGCCCTCACTGGGGGCTCGGAGGCTATGTATCCCTTCGATTTCTCTGAGGGTGACTCAGATCTTAGTGATTTGATTGCTTCTATTAATTCTGTGCTGGATCTCAATCCGCCAGTGTCAGAGGAGCAACCCTCTCTGGCAGAAAAACATCAGTTTACCTCGCCTAAGAGAGTAAAGAGTGTGTTCTTTAACCACTCCAGTTTTCAGACCGCTGTGACCAAACCCAGGGCCTGCCCTGACAAACGCTTTCCAAAGCGTGGTTCTGATGACCGATTTCCATTTCCACCTGAGGTGGTCAAGGAGTGGTCTCACTCCCCAAAGGTAGACCCTCCGGTGTCTATGCTCTGCTTCTCTAGAGGAGATGCATTCCCTCACCAAGGAATCTATGCCTGAGATGGTTACCTTAACTTCTCAGGCTTCAGCTTTTTCATCTTATGCCATGTCTGCCATGCTAGAGGCTGCTCACCGCACTGCGGTGGCTTCAGCTAATTCTCTTGTTATCCGCAGGATTTTGTGGCTTTGAGAGTGGAAGGCAGATGCTTCTTCCAAGAAGTTTCTTGCTGGGCTCCCTTTTGCTGGTTCGCGGCTGTTTGGTGAACAGCTGGATGAAATCATTAAAGAAGCTACTGGCGGGAAGAGTACTTCCATGCCACAAACCAAGACCAGGAAACCCGCCCAGGGTAGGAATCAATCGAGGTTTCGTTCCTTTCGTTCCTCCAACTGGTCATCCTCTAAGCCTTCCGCCTCGTCCGCTAACTCGGCCAAGGATCAGAAATCCAACTGGCGCCCAAAAGCGCGTCCGCAGAAGACCGCAGGAGGTTCTGCCACTAAGGCAGCTTCCTCATGACTCTCGGCCCGCTCCAGCCACGTCCTTAGTCGGTGGCAGGCTCTCCCACTTTGGCGACGCTTGGTTAAAGCAAGTCTCCGATCAGTGGGTGAGAGACATCATATCTCACGGCTACAGGATAGAATTCTCTTCCAGCCCGCCAAACAGATTTTTTCTCTCAACTCCCCCCTGCTCCAAGGCCGCCACCTTCTCGCAGGCCATGGCGTCCTTGCAGGCAAACGGAGTGATTGTCCCAGTTCCCGCTCAGGAACGGTTCAGAGATTTTTACTCAAATCTCTTCCTAGTTCCAAAAGAGGACGGTACCTTCCGGCCCATCCTGGATCTCAAGCTTCTCAACAAGCATGTCCGGGTGCGGCATTTTCGCATGGAGTCTCTGCGATCAGTCATTGCCTCTATGACCCAAGGGGATTTCCTGGCGTCCATCGACAATTTTCCTGTCCTGGTGTCGCTCTTCCGGCCATTCTCCTTGGCCATTCTCGTTGCCGACCCTTCTGTCTTTTCTACAGTCCGGTCTGCAGCTAGGACTGTCCCTCAACTCTCTCAAGGGACAAGTCTCAGCTCTGTCAGTGCTGTTCCAGCGGCGTTTCGCCCGGCTGGCTCAGGTCCGCACCTTCATGCAAGGTGCGTCTCACATCATTCCGCCTTATTGGCGGCCCTTGGATCCCTGGGACCTTAACTTGGTCCTCACGGTATTGCAGAAACCCCCTTTCGAGCCCCTTAGGGAGGTTTCTTTGTATCGTCTTTCTCAAAAGGTGGCCTTTCTAGTTGCCATAACTTCTCTCAGGAGAGTCTCTGATTTGGCTGCGCTCTCCTCGGAGTCACCTTTTTTTGTTTTTCACCAAGACAAGGTAGTTCTCCGTCCGACCCCGGACTTTCTTCCTAAGGTGGTCTCTCCCTTCCACCTTAACCAGGATATTTCCTTGCCTTCCTTCTGTCCGGCCCCTGTTCATCGCTTTGAGAAAGCGCTGCATACTCTAGATCTGGTGCGTGCTCTCCGGATTTATGTGTCTCGCACTGCTGCGCTTAGGCGGTGCATCTCTTTTTTTTTTTTTTTTTTTGTGCTAACCACAGGGCGGTGCAAGGGTCTCTCTGCTTCTAAGCCGACCTTGGCCCGTTGGATTAAATCGACCATTTCGGACGCCTACCAGAGTACTCAGGTGCCTCCCCCGCCGGGGATCAAAGCACACTCGACCAGAGCTGTCGGTGCCTCTTGGGCTTTTAGGCACCAGGCTACGGATCAACAAGTCTCAGGCTGCCACTTGGACTAGCCTGCATACCTTTTCGAAGCACTTCCAAGTGGATGCTCATGCTTCGGCAGATGCGAGCTTGGGCAGACGCATCCTTCAGGCGGCTGTCGCCCACTTGTGAAGTTAGGCTCCGCCTACTTCTTAGTTTTTTCTGTTTATTCCCACCCAGGGACAGCTTTGGAACGTCCCATGGTCTGGGTCTCCCAAAGGAACGATAAAGAAAAAGAGAATTTTGTTACTTACCGTAAATTCTTTTTCTTATAGTTCCGTATTGGGAGACCCAGCACCCTCCCTGTTGCCTGTTGGCAATTTTCCTGTTCCGTGTGTTATCACCGGCTGTTGTCGTGGACAGAGTCTCCGGTTGTTCCGGTTCTTACTCGGTTCTACTTGTGGGTGGCTATTCTCCTTCAGCTTTTGCACTAAACTGGCTAGGACTGGCTACCAGGGGGTGTATAAGCTCAGAGGGAGGAGCTACACTTTTAGGTGTAGTACTTTGTGTGTCCTCCGGAGGCAGACGCTAAACACCCAAGGTCTGGGTCTCCCAATACGGAACTATAAGAAAAAGAATTTACGGTAAGTAAACAAAATTCTCTTTTTTGTGTACTCACCGTAAAATCGTTTTCTCTTAGCCATCATTGGGGGACACAGCACCCTCCCTTTTGCCCTGTTGGGCCTTAGCTTTTTTCTCTCTCAGTACTTTTTTGTTGAGTATTCACTCACATTTTTTGTTACTTGTTCTCCTACTGCTTGTGTACTAAAACTGAAGTAGCCTGGCTGGGCCAGGGGGTGCAGGGGGTGTATACTGCGGGGGGGGGGCTAACATCTTTGCATCTACTTAGTGTCCTTCTATGGATAAGCAGCATAACACCCATGGTCCTGTGTCCCCCAATGATGGCTAAGAGAAAACGATTTTACGGTGAGTACACAAAAATCCGTTTATTAAATACACTATGCAGTAAGTGGGGAAAAATAGTTTTCAACAAAAATGTACAGAATAACATTTGTGCAGTCTATGAATTTGTTCTGAGAAATAGTGTTGCCTCCATCAGATCCTCCTTCATAGATGACCTCAAATCTGATCTCAAATTATTTTAAGGCCAAAGAACAACCTCTCTACACTAACTTGGGTTGGTGGCAAAGCGGTGACCACATGGGCAACATCTCTAACAATCTCTGGGTATAAAGGAATTGCCTCGTGCACAGTCCCTTTTGATGAACGATTGAACTCTTCTACTTCTCTCAGAGCAAGTGAAAATTATTGCTGAAATATGGTCAACCTGTTTGTTGGGTTTTTTTATATTTATTTAGCAACAGAAATATATCAGGCACAAGAAAGACATATAAAGCTCATATTCATAAAACTGAAAAAAAACAACAAAAAAACAAGCAGTCACTTTCTAAATATGAATAATGTCATACAATCTAATGACAAGGAAGCATTATCAGCATGCAACATTATTAAAAATTATATAACTGAGATATGTAAACATCTGAACAAGAACAAAAAAATAACAGATACCGGAGCAGCCGCTTCTGCCGTTGGGCGCCAACTTAAGAGCATTTGAAGCAAATACCAATCCATAAAGTAATTGCTATAGCATGTCGCTCAACAGAGAACACAAGAACTACTGCATTTAGATGTCAAAGGAGAGTAAATCCACATCTCCAAAACCTTGGCAAACTTTTCAGGGCATCCTCTATTTCGGTACAGTCAGTTCAAAGGGAAGCATTGCATTCACTAGCTCTATCCATGCATGCACAGTTGAGGGGGAAAGATGCTCATCCATCGTAAGACTAAGTTTCCGGACCATAAAAAGGGACTCCCGCAAGGAAATTTTGTGATGGTGAGTCTAGGATCCCTCTTCCAAATCTCCAAACAAACAGAGCAGTGGGTCTAGAGGTATGGGGAAGGAGGCTAGAGAGGACAGGGTTGAGACAACCTCACACCAAAAAGAGGCAATCGCCCCCAAATCATATGAATAAAGTCCACACCCTCCCCATGACACCACAGACATTCCGATGTCATCCGATAACGCATCCTAAAATATCTCAATGGGGTTAAATATGCCTGGTACGGTATATATTTTTAAATTATTTTATTGTTAATTGAGGGGGAAACTGGTCTGATCAAGGACCGAGGAGGATCAGAAAAAGAGTAAGAACTCGGAAACCCAGAAAATAACCAGAGTGGCTGGAACCATATCGGACTGCAGACCTAATACTGACACACAACTAGAAGTAGCCGTGGGACGAGCCTACGATGACCTAGTCGTCTCGACACAGCCGGATAACTAAATACTCTACCAGAGAGAACTATAGAAAAGCTAATCCTCCTCGGAGTATTCACTATAGATAGGCCCCCACATGTAAAGACTACGGTGATATAGGAAAACTTAATACGTAGTAAGAGAACAGACTCAGCAAAGATGAGGCCCAAAACTATCTGCATAGGAAAGAATAGGAAAGAGCACTGACTACAGCCGTAAAAACCCTAATAAATACCAGCACGCCTGACATGGAAAAATACTGAGCCTGAACAGGCTCTCCCCCGCTATATCAGTACTCTGGTGTTACTGGAATCCAAAAAAAACATTGATATAGAAAGGAGACTGAATTTAGTACCAAGCATGACAAAACACAATACATAACAGAACATGGAGCAAGGTATGCGGATACTCCCACAGGGAATAATCCAATTCCACCAGGAACTCCACACAGGCAAAATCACCAGAAAGTGAAAAACCATAAGCAAAGGTGCAAGACCAACTTATCTGAGAGGAGTTCTGGTAGACACAGAGAACAGGGCTGGTTTCAGGAAGTCCTTAGAACACAGGAAATACAATTGAGCTCCGGCAAGGAACAAAAGGAAGCTACATAGTTATATAGGCCCAAATCAAATGGCCTGATTGCAAATCCTACTCAGCTGTCCAGTTCCCACTCAGCAAATCAACTGCATTACCAGCACTGACCACAAGAGGGAGCCCCAAACTGGAATCTAATTCAAATGTATTCACAACAGGAAACCTTAGTTGGCGATTCCAAAAAGAAAAAGCCTCTAAAACATTAAATTTATTTAATCTCATTTAAAAAAGTAACGTTAAGAAATTATACATTGGGACCATACCCATTAATGAAATCACAGATCACTGTCATAACAAGGTGCATAAAGACATACGGTGAGGTTCTGAATTGGGCAGTGAGCAAAGATGAGTGTGTGCACGCGTGTCACTCCTACTCAAAAACAAAGTAAGGCTACACAGGTATTTGAATATTTAGGGACCAGGGCCTAGAATTCCTTAAACTTGCCCCTGCCTGTCAATGGAGGCTTTAATTCACCTTATTGTTTTGGGTGTCCCCGTTCCTCGATGGCTAGCCCTCAAAGCCCCTGCTAGCAAAACGAAGTACTTCATTGAGGCCTTTAGGGTTAATTATGTCCAAAAGATAGGTCCATCTTGCGTCTCGCTGTAATATTTTCCTATCCCAATTGCCCTTTCTGGTTGGTTTAAGTACTGCCTCAATTACCTGGAAACATATTGATTTTGGATTGCACTGGTGACACTGCACAATATGTCTAGCAATAGGTGTATCTCGCTTATGTGCAATGTCCCCCAGGTGTTCTCCAATTCATACACGGAGTTGGCGTTTGGTCTTGCCGATGTAGCTCAACGGACAGGTACATGTACATCTATAAATGACGTCTTCCGTACGACAATTCACAAAGCTGTTAATGTAGAATGTTCTCCCTCTATTAAGATTGGAGAAAATGTTCCCTTGATCGATATAGAGACAATAGCTGCACGATCCGCATCTAAAGGTTCCTATTGGCTTACGATCAAACCAGGTCCCTATAGGTTTTTGTGGTACGAAGTGGCTGGGAACCACAAGATCCTTAATCGTTTTTCCTTTTCTATAGGTGACACTCGGATGGGGGGTGATGAATTCGTCCAGCTCTGGGTCTGCTTTCAAAATACCCAGTGATGTCTCAGAATGCTCATAATCTTTCTATTCTGGTCATCATAGGATCCAATGAGTCTCGTGATGGATTCCGATATAGACCTCTCACGTGGAACTAAGAGGTCCCTCCTGTTGGTGTCCTGAGCCGACTCATAGGCTGTCTTGATGACATCTGCAGGATATCCTCTTGCTCTGAAGCGATTCCCAAGCTGTTGTGCTTGTTTGTGGAAGGGATGAGCAGTTCCTTCTAACGCGTAAGAACTCCCCTTTTGGTATCCCCTTGCGTAAGGGCAGGGGGTGATGGCTCTCCCACCTAAGGAGACTATTCGTAGCAGTTGGCTTACAGAAAATGCTCGTACTTAGGGAGCCATGTTGGTATTTGACAATGTCAAACTATCACCCCCATCTCAAAGGTGAATCTTAGTCCCAAATGGTTAACATTGAGACAAGCCATAAGATCCTGGAATGACTTTGTGTCGCCCATCCAGAGGACGAAGATGTCATCAATGTATCAACCCCAGAATGATATCCTCGTCCCCAAACACCACTCTATCCTCCTACCAGCCCAGGAACATATTAGCATACGTGGGGGCACATGGGCATCCCATTGCTGTGCCCCTGAACTGGTGGTAAAATTTGTTGTTAAAGAGAAAAAGATTCAGTATGAGTACAAAGGTGAGGACCTTTTATTACAAATGTGTTGTGCTCCCTGAACTGGTTCCCCCTTGTCTCAAGGTAGTATCTGACCGCTTCTAGACCCTTATCATGTGGGATACAACTATAGAGCTGCTCTACATCAATGGATGCCAGAATTGTATTGGCATCCACATGTATCCCATCAAGTTTACACAGTAGGTCTGGGGTGTCTTTAATGTACGACGGTTGAGTCATTATGAATAGATGATGTACCCTGTCTAGGTAAATGCTTGGGTTTTTTCCCAAGGCATCGATCTCTGAAACAATAGGTCGTCCTTTCAGGGGGTTTAATCCCTTATGGACTTTCGGTACAGAGTAAAAAATAGTTATGGTTGGAAATTTTCATATTTAGGAATACATATTTATCCCTACAAATGAGGGATTTGTCAAGTGCCTCCATAGTGATCTCCTCAAGTTCTGACACAAATTCACGAGTAAGATCTGCTGAAAGATTGGCATAAGTAGCTTTATCAAAGAGAATTTTTAAACACGTTACGATAATTTCCTGTGTCCATAATCAAAGCATTGCCCCCTTTGTCTTAGGGTTTGATTGTGATTAGTTGAGTTTTTTCGAGGGCTTCCCTTTCTGTTTGCATTAGATTTGGTTTGCTACTAGTCAATTTGGGTTTAATTTTCCGAATCTCATCAATTACTAATTTGGAGAAAATGTCAAGGCTGTTGCACTCAGTGGCAGGTGGCATTTTTGCACTTTTTTGTTTTAGGTTCGTGAAAGAACCCAGTCCAGTGTTATTACTATCTGTCTCTGAGAGTCCTGCCAACAGTCTGACATCATTCTTTTCTCCTCCAATGAAGTCTTAATGGCAGGAACACAAGGTATGTAGAGCTGTATTGCTGATAGTGAGTGTTGATATTAAGCTTAGGGATCTTTTTTTCTGTACAATTTTTCCCTCTTATAGATTTATGGCCTAAATAATCGGACACATCACAAGTCTCCTCTCTATATCCCCTGATGAACCCCAAAAATGTTGGGGGGGAAACGCGTCGGGATAAAGCGACTATCCTAGCAGATAAGTAACTGGGATCCTTAAAAGCCCAATAATACATATGTGTGGGAAAGACTTCTGACCATACGTGTCCATTCTGTAACTAAGCTGGAAATATGACTGTGTGACAATTTTTCAGCACTTTGCACTTGGTGGTGGTACTGGGACTCATATGATAGTGGCAGGGGCTTCGAGGGCTAGCTGCCAAGGAACGGGGGCACCCAAAACAATAAGGTGAACTAAAACCTTCATTGACAGGCAGGGGCAAGTTTAAGGTGTTCTAGGCCCTGGTCCCTAAATATTCCAATACCTGTGTAGCCTTACTGTCTTTGTGAGTAGGAATGACACGAGTGCACACACTCATCTTTGCTCACTGCCCAATTCAGGACCTCACGTGTGTCTTTATGCACCTTGTTATGACATTGGTCTGTGACTTCATTAATGGGTATGGTGCCGATGTATAATTACTTAACGTTACTATTTTAATGAGATTAAATAAATTTAATGTTTTAGAGGGTTTTTCTTTTTTTGGTTTTGTAATACTGGACCCTTTTTATATTATACTTTTTTATGGTTCTAATATTGGTGATTCCAAAACCTCTACCCAGTCCTCCTTCTGCATATTCGGGATTAACGACTCCCACTTTCCTCTGATTGCCAATGGCTGAGATTCATTCCCCACATCCAGGAAGTACATGTACAGAGAGGATATCAACCAGTTATGGGCCCTGAGATCGAAGGATCCTTATCAGAGGGAAGGAAGATATTGAAACCGTCTCAGAAATTCTTCGTAAGTGATGATGGATTGCCGTTCTGACCTGCAAATATGTAAAAAAGTGAAACCTTGCAACATTAAATTTGGACTGGATCTGATCAAGGGATAACCAGTCATTTTGCTTATATATATCAGAGAACACTGTGTGAGCTCCAGAACGCAGATGATGGGTGGTCAGTCAGTGTGGGCAAGTATACGTTTTCTATAGGAGCAGTTCAGCAATGGTGTCTGAAAAGCGCACAACCTTTCTTGCCTGCCTCCAAACCTTTCACGCCAATCTGAGAGGCAGCGTTTCTGCACACCTAGTTTATCTGTCTCCAGAAAACCGAGAAGAGAGGTCATACCTGCTCTCAGAGTTATGTAAGAGCCAGGCATCCATCCTTTAGTTGGTCAGCTAAATAATAAAAGAAGAAATCAGGTAGCGCTCCCCCTTCCCAATTGTTTGGCTCTATGTAATGTAGTTAATTTTAATTTAGGTCTTGAATAGCCCCATACGAACCCGTATATTAACGTATTTAGAGATGAGAAGAAGGATTTAGGGACTGAAACAGCGCTGTGTTGAAGGAAATACCTTATTTTTCTCATTATAAGATGCACTTTTCCTCCCAAAAATTTGGGAAGAAAATGAGGAGTGCGTCTTAAAATCCAAATGTAGCTTACTGGGAGGTGGTGAAGAGGCGTCGCAGGAGGCAGGGGCAATGCTGCAGGCTGTGCTGCGGGCACTGCTCTGTTTCGGGACATGCGGTAAGGCATGGACCATTCTGAAGATGTCGGCGGTGAGGGCTTCAAATAATGACGGCCAGAATCAGCGCGTGCACAGATGTAGCTCTCGGCTCAAGATCTCATCTGCGCATACGCCGCCTCCGGCCCATTGATGTCCAGTAGTGGACTTAAGGAAAATGGCGCCCGGAGGTGGCGCGTGCGCAGATGAGATCTTGGCTTGTTATTGAGCCAATAACTCAATCTGCGCACATGCCGACTCCAGCACAATTTCTTTGAAGGCTGCACCACCAACATCTTCAGAATGGCCAGTCCCTCACCGCCCGCAGTGAGCACCAGCACAGAGCAGCACCCGCAACCACAGGACAGAGCAGCCCCAGCACAGAGCAGCTCCCGCAGCCCCAGAACAGCGCCGCCGCCTGCAGTGAGCATCTGGGCCTCCCCCTGCACTGCCCGCAGCTTCACCATACTCCACCACAGCTCCTGCCTCCTGTGGCCCTCCACACCACCACCGCTGCTGCTCCCCTCCCCGGTAAGACACCACCGGATTATAAAACGGACTCTCTTTTTTTTAACTTTTTTTTCTCTAAATTTGGGGTGCGTCTTATAAAATGAAAAATATGGTAGATAAATTTAGGAAGCAATGTCACCTTTATCAAATTAATACAACCTGGAACGGATAGAGGTAACTTGCTCCACAATATAAATTTAGATTTAGTGACTTCTAGAAGAGGGTAAATATTAGTGGAGATGCTGTTTAATATCTTTTTGTATGATTATTCGCAGGTATTTAAAATTAGAGACTAGAAGTAGTGGGGATAGAGACTCCAGATGAGCTGCGGGGCCATGGGAAAAGGACATCAGAATTGATTTATCCCAATTTATACCTAATCCAGTATATTTGGTAAAACAATCTATGAAGCCGACAACCTGAGGAAAAGACTGTTCCACATCATCCATAAATATAATCATGTCATCCACATATAGACAGATAATGTCCACCCGGTCTGCGATTTGAATACCCTTTATAGTTTATTGAAATTATCAGAACTAATCTTGATCGTTAAAGCTTCAATGGCCAGGGCAAAAAGAGTCAGGGACAAAGGGCACCCCTGCCTAGTCCCTCTCCAACAAAAAGGGTTCAGATGAGACACCATTAACCACCATTCTTGCCTTAGGAGCCTGATTATAACAGTTGGATCCAGCTGCAAAATCTGGGACCAAATCCAAAGTTCTTAAGACAGGCCATCAGGAAGTTCCACTTCAGAGAGTCAAATGCCTTGGCCGCGTACAGCAAGGACGATTATCTGGCACAATAGTGTTTAATTGAACAACAGACTAAACCCTTCTAATATTAATAGAAGTATTCTTCCGAGGCATATAGCCCATCTGATCAGGGATACTAATATCCAAAATTACAGAGATCAGCCTAGTCACTAGTATTTTAGTGAAAATCTTATAGTCTACATTGATTAAGAAGATGGGACGATAAGATCCGCACTCTAGGGAGTCCTTCCCCTCTTTTATAATAACTATAATGTTGGCATCATAGAAAGTTTGGAAGTGAAGCTCCCCAGGTGGACTGCATAAAGACCTCTAATAATGGTGATAGCAAACCTTCCTGGTATCTCCCATACAGTTCCAAAGGGAAATCATTGGGTCCCGGTGCCTTGCCCATAGCCACGTCGGCCACAGCAGATTTTAGTTCATCTAGAGCAGAGGTCTCAAACACGTGGCCCGCGGGCCGTATGCAGCCCCTGAGCCTGCTTGCTGCGGCTCGCAGACCCCATGACAATCGCGGCTCTATGCTGAAGGGCGGCGCCAGCAGGACTTTACTGCATTTGAATCCATTTGCGTTGGCGCGCAGAGAAGCTGTCAGCTCTATTCCAATTGCTGCTGCTGTCTGCCAATCAGATGCAAGGAGGTGACATCATGTCATTTCCTTGCATCTGATTAGCAGGCAGCAACCATTGGTTCAGACACCGCTCCTCTGCGCGGCACCGCAAATTGATTCAAATGCAGTAAAGTTCCTGCCGCCGCAACAAGCAGGTAAGGTATGTGCTCGAGATCACGACCCGCTGCGTCCTGGACGCAGTGGGTCCTGATCGGTGGGGCCGCAAGTCTCCTCCTTAAAAGACCGCAGCTGCCCGTGCCCGCAATCATGGTTCGAAGCGCTGCGGTCTCCTCACTGTGTTCTCCCTAGGGAGGACGCTTCTGACTACGCAGCATAAATTTACATGCTGTGGCCACTGCAAGCCGCACCGCAGGTCCGTTTTCACTGTGGGCCGCACAAGCACTGTGGGCATGGGATTTTTAGAAATCCCATCCACTCTGCTTGTACTGTACATAGCAGCGTTTTGGACGCAGCTGAAATATGCTGCATCCAAAACTCTGCAAACATTGATTGTGGGCACACAGGGAACGGAGGAAAGGTGAGAATTTTTTTTTTTTGCGTATTACTAAAGGATGGGTAGAATACTACAGGGATGGCCACAATACTACAGAACACAATACTACAAGGATGGGCAGAATATTACAGGGCACAATACTACAGGGATGGCCACAATACTACACGGATGGCCACAATACTACAGAGCACAATACTACAAGGGTGGGCAGAATATTACAGGGCACAATACTACAGGGATGGCCATAATACTACAGGGATGGCCACAATACTACAGAGCACAATACTACAAGGGTGGGCAGAATATTGCAGGGCACAATACTACAGGGATGGGCACAATACTACAGGGATGGCTACAATACTAAAAGGATGAGCACAATACTACAGGGCACAATACTACAAGGATGGTCAAAATACTACACATCACAATACTACAAGGATGGCTACAATACTACAGGGATGGCCACAATACTACAAGGATAAGCACAATACTACAAGGATGGGCACAATGCTACAAGGATGGGCACAATACTATAGGGCACAATACTACAGGGATGGGCACAATACTACAAGGCACAATATTACAGGGCACAATACTACAGGGCACAAGGGCACAATACTACAGGGCACTATACTACTGGGCACATACTACAAGGATGGGCACCTTACTACAGGGCACACGGATGGGGATATTACTGCAGCATGGGCATATTACTACAAAATGTTGGCTAAGATTACTATATGATGCTGCTAATTGTAAAACAATATTACAAGAAGGTAATAAAATGTAAAAAAAAAAAAATTCATAATAAAGCATGCAATTTTTTTTCTGCGGTTAAAAATGCTTTTTCATACATAAACTTAACAAAAAAAGTGCACGCTTGTTATAATATACAAGCAAAAAATGTTCAAAAAGTGATCCAAAGGTGTATAGAAAAAAAACATGGAATCACTAAAAATGTTCACTTTGTCCTGCAAATAATGCGGACCCTCTCAAAATTTTTTTTTATATATGTGGCCCATGCACCCAGATGAGTTTGAGACCCCTGATCTAGTGTAATGCCAACATCTAAAAAGGATTGCTGAGCAGCAGTCAGCCTCGGGAAGTCTACATCTGCCAAATATGTCAGACAATCAGTAACCAATGCCTCACTTCTGGATTTATACAGAGAGCCGTAAAAGTCACAAAAGCACTGGAGAATATCAGCTGTGGAGGTAACTAGACACCCAACAGGTTTACGAATTCTAAGTCTGGTATTAGAGAAGTTGTGCTGTCGGACCATGAAGGCCAGAAGCTTGCTTGATTGGTTCCCTAGCTCAAAGTACGACTGCCATGTAAAAAAATAATTTGCGTTTAGATTTAGAGTCTAGATGTTGCGAATAGTTCCTATGTGACCACAGTCACTGTAATCTGTTGTCTGTACAGGGGTTGGATACATATACCTTTTGTGCCTCCTTTACCCGCTGTTCAGCCGTTTCATCTTCCTGCAAGGTGGTTCTCTTAATTTATGACATGGTTGATATAAAGCAGCCATGCAAATAGTATTTAAGAGTATTCCAAAAAATACTGATGTGACGGAACCTCACATGTGCACTTATAAAGCAGTCTAATTGCTCTGAGATACTATCGTTAGGCCCGATTAACTTTAACCAGAATGTGTTTAATTTCCACATAGGCCTGTGTGACGACCGAATAAATTTAAGTGATAGTATTACAGGGCTATGGGCCGAGATACCCCTCTTACCATGTGCTATATCCTCCACCCACATGGCCAGATTACTAGACCCAAATATATAATCCAGATGGGAAAGTGTACGTTTGGTGGAAGAGTGGTAAGTGTACTCTTTCGTCTCCAGATGGTGTAATCTCCACACGTCAAGCCACCCATTACCTTGCATGTAAATTGAAAATGCGGCGGGGGGTGAAGCTACCTCAAAGGAAATATCTAAGCGGAGTTTATCTAAACCACTGTCCATGACTAGGTTGAAGTCCATCATACACAGCACATAAGCATCTGGGTAGTTTAACACGAAATTGACTGGGCTTTTGATAATCGCTAAGTTAGGAATGGGAGGATTATAAATACAAATGATGACATATTCTTGAGAATTATTGGTGGCATTTACAAAGACAAACCTCCCCTCAGGCTCCCTACGAGCGGCCTTAAAATCCCAGCGTAGAGATCTATGTATCAGTAGGAATACCCCTCTAGAGTAGCTGGTATGGAACGCATCTACAGACCATTCAATCCATGGTTTTTGTACATTTTTAGCTGAATCCCTGGTTAGATGCATTTCCACCAGTGCCACTATATGAGGTTTGTACCGTCTGATCTGTGAAAAGACTTTGGCCCGCTTCCCAGGAGATTTGAGGCCCCGCACATTTCACACTAAACATTTAAGGTCAGAACCCATCATAGTTCACATAAAATATAGATACGATAGTACAAATTGGACGCTCTACCAATGCCCCCATCCTCCGCAGGGAGAGCCACAGAGCAATTAGTCCTCCCATATTCTCCACTGCTTGCTGTATCCTACAAAGGAAAGGAATTCGCACCACAGTTACTGGCAGAACAGAAGCAACAAGCAGTATAACAAACATGCACTGTACAAAAAGTCTGCACATGAGAACAAAAAAACAAGCAATGTCCACTGCCCTCCAGTTTATACCACCAAGTGGATACCAGTTAGATATAGATGTTGTAGCATCCACCGTGAGAGAAAGCTCCTTTGTCCGGGTAGCTTGGCAGTGTAAGAACAGGAGGGAACAACAAAGGAATATAGTAGTTCAACCTCCTCCCTCCCGACAAGCAAATATAACTGTTCCAGGCGGAGAAGATAACAAAAGGGGTATAAAGTCTTTTCCCTGAACATCCTGGGTGCAGCTGAAACCACTCAGTAGCCTCATACAGAGTAGAGAAAAACATCGACTTGCCCTCATGGATGATCCAGAGACTAAAGGGGGCTTTACACGCTACGATATCGTTAATGTTTGGTCGTCGGGGTCAAGTTGTTAGTGACGCACATCCGGCGTCATTAACGATATCGCAGCGTGTGACACTGACCAGCGACCTTAAGCGACCTCAAAAATGGTGAAAATCGTTCACCATGGAGAGGTCGTCCCAAACTCAAAAATCGGTAAGGGTTGTTTATCCAGGTGGTTCATCGCTCATGCGGCAGCACACATCGCTGTGTGTGACACCGCAGGAGCGAGGAACGTCTCCTTACCTGCCGCCGGCCACAATGCGGAAGGAAGGAGGTGGGCGGGATGTTACATCCTGCTCATCTCCGCCCCTCCGCTTTGATTGGCCGGCCGCTTAGTGACGTTGCGGTGACGTCGCTGTGATGCCGAACGTCCCTCCCGCTTGAAGGAGGGATTGTTCGGCAGTCGCAGCGACGCCGCCGACCAGGTAAGTATGTGTTTCAGCGACTAGTATTCGCCTTCATCCTGGTCTGTTATGCCATCCATGCCTATACCTCCACCCTTGTACTTTTATTGCCGATATGAACTTAGAACAGTTTTTTAAAGGTATTATTATTATTATTTATTATTATAGCGCCATTTATTCCATGGCGCTTTACAAGTGAAAGAGGGTATACGTACAACAATCATTAACAGTACAAAACAGACTGGTAGGAGGAGAGAGGACCCTGCCCGCGAGGGCTCACAGTCTACAGGGAATGGGTGATGGTACAATAGGTGAGGACAGAGCTGGTTGCGCAGTGGTCTACTGGACAGGTATTGAATAAAAGCTCATTTTTATGGAATTTGGATTATCGCTGGACATTCCTTTTTTCTATGGTTTGAAATTTAAATAATAGGTGCAGAAATTCCGCAAATCAAAAGCTCATCATAAGAAAATATCCTAAAAAGGGATTTCTCTATCGTTTCATTGGGGGACACAGGACCATGGGTTATGCTGCTGTCACTAGGAGGCTGACACTAAGTAGACAGAAAAAGTTAGCTCCTCCCCAGCAGTATACACCCCGAGCCGGAGGCGGACTCAAATCAGTTTTTGCTTAGTGTCGTAGGAGGCTGATGTGGGCCGTCTCGGCCCCCCTCAGCCATTTGATTTTTCCTTTTTTTCGGCGCCGCTTATCGCTCTCATACCTGTCTTCTCGTTTTCTGCAGGTATTCTCTTCATCACTCATCCTCTGCAGCCCTGTGGGTACCACTCCCCAGGGTCGCAGGGGCTTGAGACTTCGGGCCCTCTCCCCCGTCCATCCCCGTGGTACCACTCCCGGGTTTGCGCGTGTGGGCAGAACCTCATGGACACCCCTGATTCGCCCTGCGGTATCACCCCAAAGGGCGTACAGGGGCATACAGCAGGGACGGGACCTCCGCAGCGCGCTTAGAATCCGATGGGGCCCGCATCGCTGCCTTCTCCTGCGGAGGGGGGCTCATTTCCCCCCTCCTGATGTACACTTCCCTGCCTCTCCACGCTGCTCCCCCGGAGCCCGCAGTTTTCCAGGACGGGGGCGCTGCACACAGGCAGGGGCAGAGCGCCCTGCCTGCACCGCATCCATCGCTGGGCCCGGCGCCACCGAGATCAGGTAGGACCGACCGACCTCCTACCTTCTTCCCTCGGCTGCTGCAAAATTTAGGCCCCGGTCTCAGCCTAGTCGCTCCTACGTCCTAGCCATGCCCCCCCGCTGCAGCGCTATTGGCCGCCGAATGTCAGGCCCAGTCTCCTCCCACCGCTCAGCCTCCTGGCTTATGGTGGGGGCAGTGGATACTCCGTTTCTTCATCGCTCTATTGGGAGACCCAGACGATTGGGGTATAGCTACTGCCCTCCGGAGGCCACACAAAGCACTACACTAAAAAGTGCAAGGCCCCTCCCCTTCTGGCTATACCCCCCCCGTGGTATCACGGGTACTCCAGTTTTCAAGCTTTGTGCGAAGGAGGTCAGACATTCCATGCATAGCTCCACAGATTTTAGTCAGCAGTAGCTGCTGACTATTTCGGATGGAAGAAAAGAGGGCCCATATAGGGCTCCCAGCATGCTCCCTTCTCACCCGTGGATGGTGTTGTAAGGTTGAGGTACCTATTGCTGGTACAGAGGCTGGAGCCCCACATGCTGTTTTCCTTCCACATCCCCTTGTAGGGCTCTGTGGAAGTGGGATCCTGCCGGCCTCAAAGCTCTGACGCCGGGCTCCATCCACAGACCCATAGAACCTGGTGGATGCCGAGCAGGAGTACCATCAGGGACATGGCCCTGCATCATACAGGTACTCTGTGTCCCCGGCAGGCACAGACACACTCCGGGCTGGCTGGGTGTTGTAGTGCGCCGGGGACCGTAACGCTAGAGCTAGTGTTCCTACAGTTTAACTGGGGGACTTTTTTCTGTGTTGTGGGAACGCAGCGCCGACCCCCGCTGGACCGGCGGCGCTGCTGTGACTTTTAGTTCGCCGGGGACACGCCGACCGCGCTTTTACGGCGGTGGCGTTTATAAATCTAGTCCCCGGCTTTTGCGGCCTAGGACGCCGGCAGCTCCGATTCGTTCCCGCCCCCACCCTGTCAATCAGGGTAGGGGAGAGACGCTGTTTCACGGCAGCGACGAGGGCTGGAGCCTGATTTACATGCTCCAGCCCTCTCACTAGGCACAGAGGGAAGCAGGCTTCCCGCTCTTAGTCAGGAACGCCCAGGGCCCGCCCCCCCTCCTCTCTCAGGACGCCGGCAGCCATTACATGCATGTCTGGCTGGAGGAAGGACGCAAGGCTCTGGGAGACCTGGACTAGGGGGCTTTGGAGCCCCCTCAGTTGGATTTAATCCAGACTACAAGGGGGTCCCCGGCTTCACAGGCTGAGTATTATGACTCAGATGATAGCCCCAGCCACCCTAAGCGAGCTCGCTGGGAAAGACCCTCAACGTCATCACACTGCTCAGGGTCTCAGCGCAATCAGTCTCCCTGTGATGCGTCTGATGAGAGTGATCAGGAGTCTTATCCTGGAACCCCTCTCAATCTGGATACCCCGGATGGGGACGCCATGGTAAACGATCTTATCTCAGCCATCAATAGACTGTTAGATATTTCTCCCCCAGCCCCTTCAGCAGAGGAGGCAGCTGCAGAGCAGGAGAAGTTTCGTTTCCTCTATCCCAAGCGTAAATTTAGTGCTTTCTTGGATCACTCTGACTTCAGAGAGTCAATCCAGAAACACGACGCTCATCCAGAAAGGCGTTTCTCTAAACGTTCTAAGGATACACGTTTTCCTTTCCCCCCTGATGTGGTCAAGCGCTGGACTCAGTGTCCAAAAGTTGACCCCCCGATTTCCAAACTTGCAGCTAGATCCATAGTTGCAGTGGAGGATGGCGCTTCACTTAAGGATGCCAATGACAGACAGATGGACCTCTGGTTAAAATCTGTCTATGAAGCTATCGGCGCGTCGTTTGCTCCAGCATTCGCAGCCGTATGGGCACTCCAAGCTATTTCAGCTGGTTTAGCAAAAGTGGATGCTATCTTACATCCAGCGGTGCCGCAAGTGGCGTCCCTTACCTCGCAGATGTCCGCGTTTGCGTCTTACGCTATCAATGCGGTCCTAGAATCTACCAGCCGCACCTCAATGGCGTCCGCCAATTCGGTAGTTTTGCGCAGAGCCTTGTGGTTAAAGGACTGGAAAGCAGATGCTGGTTCCAAAAAATGTTTAACCAGCCTGCCTTTATCTAGAGATAGACTGTTTGGCGAACCATTGGCTGACATCATTAAACAGTCCAAGGGTAAAGACTCTTCTTTACCCCAGCCCAGAACAAGCAAACCTCAGCAGAAAAAGTGGCAGCAGAGGTTTCAGTCCTTTCGAGGTTCGGGCAAGACACAATTCTCCTCGTCCAAAGGGACTCAGAGGACGCAAAGAAGCTCAGATTCCTGGCGGGCTCACGCGCGCCCCAAGAAAGCAAATGGAGGAACCGCTTCCAAAGCGGCTACCTCATGACTTCCAGCTCCCCCCCTCCGCATCTCCGGTCGGGGGCAGGCTCTCCCGCTTTTCCGTCATTTGGATGTCACAGGTCAAAGACCGGTGGGTGACAGACATTTTGTCTCGCGGGTACAGAATCGAGTTCAGTTCTCGTCCTCCAGCTCGGTTCTTCAGAACCTCCCCACATCCAGACCGAGCAGATGCCCTGCTGCAGGCGGTGGACTCCCTAAGAGCGGAAGGAGTAGTGGTTCCTGTACCGCCTCAGGAACAAGGGCGAGGGTTTTACTCCAATCTCTTTGTGGTTCCAAAAAAGGACGGCTCGTTCCGTCCTGTTCTGGATCTAAAGCTGCTCAACAAACATGTGCACGCCAGGCGGTTCCGGATGGAAACCCTCCGCTCTGTCGTGGCCTCAATGTCTCAAGGAGACTTCCTTGCCTCAATAGACATCAAAGATGCTTATCTCCACGTGCCAATTGCTACAGAACATCAACGTTTTCTACGTTTTGTGATAGGAAACGAACATCTTCAGTTCGTAGCTCTGCCATTCGGTCTGGCGACAGCCCCACGGGTTTTCACCAAGATCATGGCGGCAGTGGTAGCAGTCTTGCACTCTCAGGGACACTCGGTGATCCCTTACCTAGACGATCTACTTGTCAAGGCACCCTCTCAAGAGGCATGCCAACTCAGTCTACATGCTACACTGGAGACTCTACAGACGTTCGGATGGATCATCAACTTTCCAAAGTCGAATCTGTCTCCGACACAGTCACTAACGTATCTTGGCATGGAGTTCCATACTCGAGCAGCGAGAGTGAAGCTTCCGCTGAACAAGCAGCGGTCACTACAGACAGGGGTGCAATCCCTCCTTCAGGGCCAGTCGCACCCCTTACGGCGCCTCATGCACTTCCTCGGGAAGATGGTGGCAGCCATGGAAGCAGTTCCCTTTGCGCAGTTTCATCTGCGCCCACTTCAATGGGACATTCTCCGCCAATGGGACGGGAAGTCAACGTCCCTGGACAGGAAAGTCTCTCTTTCCCAGACGGCCAAGGACTCTCTACAATGGTGGCTCCTTCCCACCTCATTGTCTCAGGGAAGATCCTTCCTGCCCCCATCCTGGGCAGTGGTCACGACAGATGCGAGTCTGTCAGGGTGGGGAGCAGTGTTTCTACACCACAGGGCTCAGGGGACGTGGACTCCGCAGGAGTCCACCCTTCAGATCAATGTTCTGGAAATCAGAGCAGTGTATCTTGCCCTACTAGCCTTCCAGCAGTGGCTGGAAGGAAGGCAGATCCGAATTCAGTCGGACAACTCCACAGCGGTGGCATACATCAACCACCAAGGGGGGACACGCAGTCGGCAAGCCTTCCAGGAAGTCCGGCGGATTCTGATGTGGGTGGAAGCCACGGCCTCCACCATATCCGCAGTTCACATCCCCGGCGTAGAAAACTGGGAAGCAGACTTCCTCAGTCGCCAGGGCATGGACGCAGGGGAATGGTCCCTTCACCCGGACGTGTTTCAGGAAATCTGTCGCCGATGGGGAGTGCCGGACGTCGACCTAATGGCGTCCCGGCACAACAACAAGGTCCCGGCATTCATGGCGAGGTCGCGCGATCAAAGAGCTCTGGCGGCAGACGCATTGGTTCAAGATTGGTCGCAGTTCCGGCTCCCATACGTCTTTCCACCTCTGGCACTCTTGCCCAGAGTGTTACGCAAGATCAGATCCGATTGCAGCCGCGTCATACTCGTCGCCCCAGACTGGCCGAGGAGATCGTGGTATCCGGATCTGTGGCATCTCACGGTCGGTCGACCGTGGTCACTGCCAGACCGACCAGACTTACTGTCCCAAGGGCCGTTTTTCCATCAGAATTCTGCGGCCCTGAACCTGACTGTGTGGCCATTGAGTCCTGGATCCTAGCGTCTGCAGGATTATCTCAAGGAGTCGTAGCCACAATGAGACAAGCTAGGAAGTCAACGTCTGCTAAGATCTACCACAGGACGTGGAAGATTTTCTTATCTTGGTGCTCTGCACAGAGAGTATCCCCTTGGCCATTTGCATTGCCCACCTTTCTTTCCTTCCTGCAATCGGGGTTGGAAAAGGGCTTGTCGCTCAGTTCCCTTAAAGGGCAAGTCTCGGCACTGTCTGTGTTTTTTCAGAAGCGTCTAGCACGTCTTCCTAAGGTGCGCACGTTCCTACAGGGGGTCTGTCATATTGTGCCCCCGTACAAGCGGCCGTTAGATCCATGGGATCTGAACAGAGTACTTGTTGCTCTGCAAAAGCCGCCCTTCGAGCCTCTAAAGGACGTTTCCTTTTCTCGCCTGTCACAGAAAGTGGCGTTTCTTGTCGCGATCACATCGCTTCGGCGAGTGTCTGAGCTGGCAGCTTTGTCATCCAAGGCTCCTTTCCTGGTGTTCCACCAGGACAAGGTAGTGCTGCGCCCCATTCCGGAGTTTCTCCCTAAGGTCGTATCCTCGTTTCATCTTAATCAGGATATATCCTTGCCTTCCTTTTACCCTCATCCGGTTCACCGGTATGAAAAGGAATTACGTTTGCTAGATCTGGTGAGAGCACTCAGAATCTACATTTCCCGAACGGCGCCCATACGCCGTTCCGATGCACTTTTTGTCCTTGTCGCTGGTCCGCGCAAGGGATTGCAGGCTTCTAAAGCCACCCTGGCTCGATGGATCAAAGAACCAATTCTAGAGGCCTACCGCTCTGCGGGGCTTCCGGTTCCTTCAGGGCTAAAAGCCCACTCAACCAGAGCCGTGGGTGCGTCCTGGGCATTACGACACCAGGCTTCGGCTCAACAGGTGTGCCAGGCAGCAACCTGGTCCAGTCTGCACACTTTCACCAAGCATTATCAGGTGCATACCTATGCTTCGGCGGATGCCAGCTTAGGTAGAAGAGTCCTGCAGGCGGCAGTGACATCCCCGTAGGGGAGGGCTGTTTTTGCAGCTCTAACATGAGGTATTTCTTTACCCACCCAGGGACAGCTTTTGGACGTCCCAATCGTCTGGGTCTCCCAATAGAGCGATGAAGAAGAAGGGAATTTTGTTACTTACCGTAAATTCCTTTTCTTCTAGCTCTTATTGGGAGACCCAGCACCCGCCCTGTTGTCCTTCGGGATTTTTTTGTTGTTTGCGGGTACACATGTTGTTCATGTTGAACGGTTTTTCAGTTCTCCGATGTTTCTCGGAGTTAATTTGTTTAAACCAGTTATTGGCTTCCTCCTTCTTGCTTTGGCACTAAAACTGGAGTACCCGTGATACCACGGGGGGGTATAGCCAGAAGGGGAGGGGCCTTGCACTTTTTAGTGTAGTGCTTTGTGTGGCCTCCGGAGGGCAGTAGCTATACCCCAATCGTCTGGGTCTCCCAATAAGAGCTAGAAGAAAAGGAATTTACGGTAAGTAACAAAATTCCCTTCTTTTCGCGCTCTAACGTGGCTCCTCCCCCAGCGTCCCCTCGCCATCTTAGCCTGCTCCTGGTCCCTTGAGGCTGCAGCGCGCTGGCGATCTCACTCCTGGACTCCCTCTTCTGCACCGGACATCGCTGCTACGCTGCCACTGTTCGCAGGTAGGACCGCTTGTCTCTACCTTCCCTCGCTCCGGCAGCTCCAAAATTTAGGCCCCGGCTGCGGCCTTGTCTCCAGCGTCTCAGGCCCGCCCTCCGCTGTAGCGCTATTGGCCACCGGCCGTTGCGTCTCCGCCCTCCGCTCAGCCCCAGGCATCACAGTGGGGGCGGGGGATGATTTTTCCCGCTCTCCCTCGCCTCCAGCCTCTTTCAGCGTCCATATTACCTTGTAAAAAAAAAAGAAGAGAAATGAACCAGACTCCCCGTCTGCGGATTGCTGAGGCTGCAGCAACCCTTATAACAGGGAAAACAAACTGTAAAAACAGCCACAATCATAAAAGGATAGTGGTTTTATCAAGGGTTGAGTTTATTATAATTTTATATATATATATAACAGGGAACGGTGGTTTTTTACTATCAACGTATATTCCCACAAAAATGATATCTCAATAAATAATTATTCCGGACCGGTAAGGGTCAAGATTGCTGTATCTAGTACCCTCAATTGTGAATTCCCCCAAATGATGTCATATTTAGTGATCACAGTCACCGCAGCCCCTGACACTGCAGGCCCCTGTATTCCGCCCCTGCCGGCTGGTTAGCGCCCCCGTCTCAGTCCATATATCCCCTCGCTGAGGCCCCTCGGGTCATTGCGCATGCGCTGCGCCCTTTGCCGTCGCTTGTCATACCTCCACAGGACTGGCGCAATCCCCTCGGGGAGGTGAGTCCCGTACCAGGG
Organism: Anomaloglossus baeobatrachus; assembly: GCF_048569485.1. Lineage (NCBI taxonomy): Eukaryota > Metazoa > Chordata > Amphibia > Anura > Aromobatidae > Anomaloglossus > Anomaloglossus baeobatrachus. The sequence goes on from NC_134357.1 coordinate 489,880,494, forward strand.
ACCTTATCCACTGCTCGAAGCGGACCCGCCAGGTCTCATCTTCGGCGTCCCCCCAGGTTTCACCTTCATCCCCAGGTCCAAATCTACCACTCCTCCGGAAGCCTTTCGACCTCTCTGGTGATGGCCCAGGCGTACCACCTCTGCTGGATTCCGAGCAGGCGCCTGAGGTTCGGCGCATGACGAATAGCCTGGTAGAAACGGTGAGTCAAGACATAAAGGTACGGACAGTCCTCTTCTCCTCTCCGAGCACACAGGTCTCCTTTAAAACGAATGTGCCGGGCCTATGAGGCATTCAGTGGACATCCAGAGTTCGCCGGGTGACTGCGTGATCAGACAACACCCGGACATGACGTTTACCAGTGGTAAGCCACTTTATTGGTCATTACCCCTTCTCCAAAGGGCTCCGAAAAGAACGGGCATGCTACCCTGTGGTCGGCCCGCCAGTGTTCCGCCTGGCTTCTCATCCCTAACGTGATGTCCCTCAGGGACTCCGCTGACACCCTACGCAGCGGTCTACGTTCCATCTCTGCCGTCCCGGAACTGGTTAACATCTTCGGTGAGTACCTTCTCAACACAGCCCTGGCGTCTGCCAGCTGCACGGCCTGAGCCTATAGCAGCAGTGTGACCACCCGTCGAGCCCTCTGACTCAGGATCTGGAATGCGGAAGCGACATCTGGGAAATCGCTGACTTCCCTTCCGCTCTTAGGTGAACGTCCTTTCGGGGATAGGCTAGTCCAGTTGATCCCCCTAGGCTACATGAGGGAAGAGTACATCTCTTCCCCAGCATCGGCCCAGACGCATCTAGGATCATTGCCTCACGCTCAGTTCCAGTCCTTTCGCGCCTCAACCGTCAAGGCGCCTATCCCACCAACAGTCCCTCCGCCTTATGATGCAGTGGACCACTTCCAGTTTTTAAGGGTGCTTACAGAGATCATGGCGGCTGCCATGCCCATCCTGCACTCCAGAGCTGTTATAATCACTCCGCCCGGGGACGACCTGGTGGTCAAGAGTTCTTCCTTCAAGGACCGTCGTCTTGGTGTTTAGATCGCCATCGCCACCTTTTCGCTACTACAGTAGCTGATCTATCGGAAAGAGTCCCCTCGGACCCCGGCCCGGTGGGTCTTCCCTTTAGGCACAGTATTCGATACCGTCCAAGGTCAGGTACTCCTCACACAAGAGTAGTTTTCTGCCCTGCACCGAGGGCTGCGTACTCTCTGCCATCCGCGCCCGGTTCCATCAGGCTTGGTATGCGAGTCTGCGGTCAGTTGCTGGCAGTGATAGCGGCGGTACACTTGTCCAAGTTTCATCTTCGGCTTTTCCAGCGGGCCCTGCTGAAGAACGGAGACAAATCTCTCCTTGCTATGGACCGCAGGTTCCGTCTATCGCTGGTGACCCGCCAATCCCTTCCTAAGTGGACCAGTCTTCGCAATCTCCCTTGGAAGAGTCCCTTCTCCTTCTCCTCTGGAGGATAGTATCAACCGTCACCAGTCTCCAAGGCTGGGGTGTGCTATTCCACCATCCCACAGCACGGACCCGATGGACGCCTCTAGAGTGCTGTCTCCCTATCAACATTCCGGAAATCAGAGCCATCCGGTTAGCCCGGCTACGATTTCAGCACCGTGTACTGGGGTGTCCAGTCAGGTTCCAGTTGGACCATGCCACGGCGGTGGCGTGCATCATCCACCAGGGAGGCGTAAGGAGTGTCATGGCGATGGGAGAGGTCAAGAAGATCTTGCACTGGGCCAGGTCTCTTCACTCTCTAATCTCGGCAGTGCACATCCCTAGCATGGACGATTGGACGGCCGATTTTCTTGGCAGGGAAGGCCTCGCTTCAGGCAAATGGTTCCTCAATGGGAAAGTCACCAGCCAGATCTCCGGCGAAGGAAGCCTACAGTCGTGGACCTATTGGCTTCCCGATTCAACTTTCAAGTCAACGGTTCATCGAGTGGTGCCCCCTCCGCCTGGCCTTGGTGTCGACGCCCTCGCCCTGTCGTGAAGCCAGTTCAGGCTCCCGTGCATCTTCCCATGGCTTCCCATGATCTCGAAGGTTCTCAAGAAGACCAAGGCAGAAGGTGGCTCCAGAGTGGCCCAGGCGAGCATAGTTCACAGAACTCACTCAGCTCCTCGCAGATGCCCCGTGGCACCTTCCAGACCGTCCAGATATTCCGTGTTGGGGCCCTCTCTTCCACCAGGACTCAGAAGTCATAAGTTTGACGGCCTTACTAGCAGATCCCAGGTACTACCTCAGACAGGCTTGTCGACAAGAAGGATACAGACAACGATGAAGGCCGGGAAGCCAGTTTCCTCGAGGATCTATTACCACACGTGGAGAGTTCCTCCAGTGGTGTGAGGAGCACAGCTTCTCTTCTCCTCTCTCTTTCTCCCTTCCTTCATTGCTGACATTCTTGCAGTCAGATCTGGATGCGGGTCTCTCGCGCGTCCATTTTAAGGGCCAGGTGTCGGCTCGGTCAATTCGTTTTCAGAGGCCTCTCGCTTCTCGTCCTCCGATCAAGACCTTTACCCAGAGAGTCGCCCATCTAGCTCGGCGGTATCGTCGTCCACTAGAAACGTGGGACCTTAATCTAGTGATGGGTTCCCTTCAAGGTACCCTGTTTGAACCTTTCAGAGTTTCTTCCTGTTCTCACCTGTTTTGGTAAGTGGGCTCCTCCTTGCCATCACTTTTTTACAAGGGGTGTCAGGGCGGGCAGCCCTCTATTGTCATTCCCCCCCCCTTTTTTTTGGGTCCTCCTTCAGGACAAGGGGGGTGCTCCGGCCAGAACCCTCTTTTTCTGTCCAAGGCAGCTCGCCGTTCCATCCACATGAGGAGATTGGGTTTCGGCAGTCGGTCCTAGTCCTTTTCTCAGCCTGAAAGGGGCCTGGTTCACTCTGGAACTGGTACAAGCCCTCAGTCTTTTATGTCTTCAGGACCGCTCCTTTCGGTTACACTGACAGTGAGTTCATCCTTCCACCCGGTCCCAAGAGGCGCATGCCGGCGTCCAAGGCCAGGATTGCCACATAGATCCATTCCGCCATATTTGAAGCCCATCGCATGAAGGACGGATCTCCGCCGCACTCTACCGTGCAATAGGAGCCTCCTGAACGATTGGACTTCAGACGTCGTCCGGCCAAGTCCGCGGGGTCGCCACCTGGTCTAGTCTGCATACCTTTGCTAGGTTCCACCTTGTTCGCACCCAGGCATCGGCAGAGGCCACTCTTGGCGTAAGGGTTTGCGGGCGGCAGTAGCACACCTGTAACAAGGTAGGTGCATGTAGGTCTGGGTCAAACCCGACAGGGGGAAGCTGTTTTCCTGCCTATCTCCGGTGCTTGTTCTCTTCCCACCCAGGGACTGCTTTTGGACGTCCCATGGTCCTGTGTCCCCCAATGAAACAATAGAAGGATTTTTGTGTACTCACCGTAAAATCTCTTTCTCTGAGTCTTCATTGGGGAACACAGCACCCACCCTGCTTGTGTGTTGTTACATATTACCTGCCTATTGCCTCAGTGGTCCATATTCCCAGGCCACTTGTCGCACGGCTAATTGGTTATAATTTTTACTTTGCCTTATCTATGGTTGTTTTGGTTCTCCTCCTACTGCTTGTGCATTAAACTGATTTGAGTCCGCCTCCGGCTCGGGGTGTATACTGCTGGGGAGGAGCTAACTTTTTCTGTCTACTTAGTTGACGTCAGCCTCCTAGTGACAGCAGCATAACCCATGGTCCTGTGTCCCCCAATGAAGACTCAGAGAAAGAGATTTTACGGTGAGTACACAAAAATCCTTCTTTTATGTTTTGTTTTGTAAACCCCTTACTGCCAGATTCAATTGACATCGATCCCCCCCCCTTAATTGAGTTCATCTTCCCAAATCGAATTTTTGGAAATTCATCATAACTTGTACTAAGCTTTGGCACAAAGCCACCGTAGTTCCCGGCTATTAGTAGACAGCTTTTATGTTTTCACTTAAACGGCGCAGACAATTTTCAAAACCTATTCAATCACACAGGCTCGTTTCTTAAAAAATATTAAAATTTATTTAAATCTTAAAAAATACAATCATCTTATTCTCACAATTATCCCAACAAATAAAATAAATAAATTATTAATTTATTAACACATTGAAAGGACAGAACACTTCACCAGACGTGGTAATAACACTTGTGCGTGTCCCCTAAATATAAAAATCCATTCTAGTCAATGAGTCACCCACTAATTTCATTCAGCCCAATCTTCTTTATGGTATATCTATAAGTTCCGGTGACAGTCAACATGGCTGCTATTAAAGTTCCTTCAGAATTTTTCCACAGGCTTCTTCTAAATGACAGTAAAATTAATTGAATCTGTCATCAATGGGGTTTCTGGATTATTGGACAGACATACAGTGGGTACGGAAAGTATTCAGACCCTTTTACATTTTTCACTCTTTGTTTCATTGCAGTTATTTGTTAAGTTTAAAAAAGTTCAATTTTTTTTTCTCATGCACTTTCTGCACCCCATCTCGACAGACAAAAACAGATGTAGAAATTTTTGCAAATTTATTTTACAAGAAAAACTGAAATATCACATGGTCATAAGTATTCAGACCCTTTGCTCAGACACTCATATTTGTCACATGCTGCCCTTTTCCTTGTGATCCTCCTTGAGATAGTTCTACTCTCTTCATTGGAGTCCACCTGTGTTTAATTAAACTTGAAAGGACTTGATTTAGAAAAGCACACACCTGTCTATATAAGACCTCACAGCTCACAGTGCATGTCAGACCAAATGAGAATCGTGAGGTCAAAGGAATTGCCCAAGGAGCTCAGAGACAAAATTGTGGCAAGGCAGAGATCTGACCAAGCTTACAAAAGAATTTCTGCAGTAGTCAAGATTCCTAAAAGCACAGTGGCCTCCATAATCCTTAAATGGAAAAAGTTTGGAACCACCAGAACTCTTCCTAGACCTGGCCGTCCAGCCAAACTGAGCAATTTTCAGAGAAGAGCCTTGGTGAGAGAGGTACAGAAGAACCCAAAGATCACTGTGGCTGAGCTCCAGAGATGCAGTAGGGAGATGGGAATAAGTTCCACAAAGTCAACCATCACTGCAGCCCTCCACCTGTTGGGCCTTTATGGCTGAGTGGTCCAACGGAAGCCTCTCCTCAGTGCAAGACATATGAAAGCCCGCATAGAGTTTGCAAAAAAAACACATGAAGGACTCCCAGACTATGAGAAATAAGAGTCTCTGGTCTGATGAGACAAAGAGAGAACTTTTTGGTGATAAATCTAAGCGGTATGTGTAGAGAAAACCAGCCACTGCTCATCACCTGCCCAATACAATCCCAGCAGTGAGACATGGTGGTGGCAGCATCATGCTATGGGGGTGTTTTACAGCTGCAGGGACAGGACGACTGGTTGCAATTGAAGGAAAGATAAATGCGGGCAAGTACAGAAACATCCTGGAAGAAAACCTCTTCCAGAGTGCCCTAGGTTTACCTTCCAACAAGACAATAACCCTAAGCACACAGCTAAAATAACAAAGGAGTGGCTTCAGAACAACTCTGTGACCATTCTTGACTGGCCCTGCCAGAGCCCTGACCTAAACCCAATTGAGCATCTCTGGAGAGACCTGAAAATGGCTGTCCACCAAAATTCACCATCCAACCTGATGGAACTGGAGAGGATCTGCAAGAAAGAATGGCAGGGGATCCCCAAATCCAGGTGTGAAAAACTTGTTGCATCATTCCCAAGAAAACGCATGTCTGTACTAGCTCAAAAGGGTATTCTACTCAATACTAAGCAAAGAGTCTGAATACTTATGACCATGTGATATTTCAGTTTTTCTTGATTAAAACATTTGCAAAAATTTCTACATTTCTGTTTTTTTTCTGTCAAGATGGGGTGCAAAGTGTACATTATTGAAAAAAAAATTGAACCTTTTTTGAATTTACCAAATGGCTGCAATGAAACAGAGAGTGAAAAAATTAAAGGGGTCTGAATACTTTCCGTACCCACCATATAGGTGAGTTTTATATACCTACCTAAGGATGAAAAACCTTAAAGGGGTTGCATTTTTTGAGTATAATAAAATCTGTATATGATAATCAAGGGGTTCCCTCGTTACCAAACAGGCATTGCAAAAAAATACGGCTAACTTGTAATACCACATTGCTCCAGTAGTGGCCACTGCAGAAGAAATCTGAAGGTTCAGACCTGTGGCGATCATCTGATCTTTAATCAAGAATGTCCTTCGCTTTATCTGCTTGGTTTTCTCCTCCGTGTTCACATGACATTGTAGTTGTCCCTTTGATTATAAATATTTCTTGATTATTGAAAACTTTTATCGCCAATCTTTGTGGAATATTAAAGTCTGGATGATTGTAAAATGGAATCTTATCCTTTCCGGATTAAAGGATATGTACTGCATAAGTGGACAGATATACCGTATGATATTTTGATCGCGACAGGAACTTAACTGATTAATTATTCAAATTTATGGAGAGTGCTTTTTCAAGTTTTTTTTGGATTAAGAAAATAAATTAAAAAAATAAATAAATAAAAAGACCTTCAATCTATTGAAAGCTGCAGGTTGGTCCTCATTGATTGTCCAGGCTAACCTTTAAAGGCACGTTCTAATAGAGTCCATTACACGGGTTGGTACCACCAATGAACTATCCCACCAGTGCAGAGAGGAGGCGGGAGGGTGGCGGCTACGTACCCATTGCCAGTTTTCCACATGACTGGGTCCGATGCCTCCCACCTCAGTCCCTCATATACAGCTTTATCACCCCGGCTTTGTGCAGCTTCTGCCAGAGAATCATCTCCTTACGGAAACTGTGGTTGGAGTAGAAGACGACCTTGTGGTAGGTGGAGTCAAAGTAGTGGTCTGAATATTTCTCATAGCTGGGTGTCATGAATCCATAAGCGCTAACCTGATGGGGAAAAAAAGAGGAAGGATTAATCTAAGGATTACATTTTCAATTACTTTTAGGACCCTACCAATACAAATAACATGGCATAATGATGGGACATGGTGGCTTGCAGGTACTCTGGTGGCCGTCACACCCATATCTCCGCCTCTATATAGGACAACTACCAGGAGAACTGTGTCATGCCATAGCCCATGTTTATGCGCTTTTTTAGCTTAGATTTTTGTGATTTGGTTTTTATGGCGGTCAGTGTGCTGTAAAAATGTCCTAGTCACATGATTCTTCGGGTCAGTACAATTTATGGCGAACAATATTTATTTTTCCATTGACACAATGTGTAAAGGGTTGCTTTTTAGGTTGTAATTTGACATTTTCACCGATACATTTTTGGAATACATATGATATGTCTTGGTATCTGTAAATGTCAATTACAACCACAAGGTGGCGATCCAGTCGCAACGGTTTACTAAATACTCCTCGTACAGCTACAACTCCAGGAATATGTGGTGTAGCCATATTGTTTCTTAGCATAACTACTGCTCATAAACAATTTAAGCAGCTGGGCACATCTTCAGAATGTGTACGCAGCTCAAATAAAAACTAGAAACCTCAGTATGGATCCCAATGGGGTTGGGATTTGAGTTCTAGGAGAGGACTTATCTCCTTCAGCACACTAATGCTTTCCATTAAAATAAATTCCCCCTTACTACCAAGGCTAGGTGGGAGGAGGATGTGGGACCGCATTTGGATGATCAGTGGGATTCTATATTGCCATATATACTCGAATATAAGCCGTTACACCTAATTTTACCACAAAAAAACTGGGAAAATTTATTGACTTGAGTATAAGCCTCGGGTGGGAAATGCAGTAGCTACTGGTAACATTCAAAAATAAAAATAGTTACCAATAAAATGTAATGTGCCCCATCCTTGTGCCCTGTAGCAATGTGCCCATCCCTGTGCCCTAGCCCTGCCTTCTTTAGTAAAGTGCCCATCCTTGTGCCCCATCCCTGCCTCCTGTAGTAATGTGTCCCATCCTTGTGCCTGTAGTAATGTGCCCCATCATTATCTCCTTTAGTAATGTGCCTATCCTTGTGCTCCATCTCTGTCTCCTGTAGTAATGTGCCGATCCTTGTCTCCTGTAGTAAGATGCCCATCCTTCTCTTCTGTAGTAATGTGCCCATCCTTGTCCCCATCTTGTAGTAATGTGCCCCTTCATTATGCCCTGTAGTAATGTGCCCCATTCTTGTCTCCTGTAGTAAGGTACCCATCCTTGTGCCCTGTAGTAATGTGCCCCATCCTTGTCTCCTGATTTTCAGCGCCGCAAATCATTCAACTGAAGTAAAGCGCTGACGGCTGCGGTGGCCCTGTGTACCGGCCGAGATTATCAAGAGGTCTATGTGCCTGCAGTCTGAGTATTTAAGACCCCTGGGCTAAAGACCTGGATCATGGCAAAGGGGTGGCAACGATTAGTGCGCACAGTACCTAACCTGACTCGCTGTTGCCCCTACTGCAGTCTGGCGGCCAGCGCCCTGCGCGATCGTACAAGTCGAACATAGCTTAAAGCTGACCATAAGTGGGACCCTCACTTGACTATAAGCAGAGGGGGCTTTTTCAGCATAAAAAATGTGCTGAAAAAGTTGTCTTTTAATTACCCTTATACTCCTAATGAGCTTCCTCTGGTTTCATGTTTTATGTAAGGATTTCATTATTTATACAGCCTCGTATTGAGTGACTGACTGATTTTCTTTCTATGCTGTCTAGATCTTTATACATAGGACAGACCCTACGGGGCCACGGTAATGGAGGTTCTAATGTGATATGGGGGGAGGGGAAGGTTATCCTTTTGTGTCAAATATGAGGTGTTTGCCTTAATTTTGTATGTAAAAAAGATTAATAAAAACAATCTCATCTTAAAAAAAAAGTACTGCACATAGTTGACTTGTGGTTTCTTCCTTCTTCCTCCATACTTTGTTAGACAAATACAACCGCTTATTCCTTATAAACGTCTCATTAGTATTTGCCTTTAAGGTTATAACCGCACCTACAGTTATTTGGGCAACGGCCAACTAAGTAATAATCGTTGCCACCTTCACTTTCCAAAAATAATGACGGGCTGAAAAGGTGCTGTCCTTGCAAAGGCATGGATTTACAGAATGTATTTTTTTTTTTTACATAGACTAGTGTAGCCCCCTACATATTAAGGGTTAATGCTAGCTCCCCTGCTGGTATCTTTACTTTTCGCATGACAGAGGTAATGAAGCTGTCAATGCCAACATCTTTTGGTGTTTTAATGTGGTGAAACAGTTAATATTTATGTACTTAATGGTCTAGAGCAGATGAGCCAGCAACCCTGGTGGTCAAGGGTTAATACCAGCATCCCTGGTGGTCTAGGGTAGATGGGGTTAATGTTGGTGTAGCACCCATGGGGCAAGGCGTTGGATACTCGTCACTGGGCCGGTGATGTCTGGTCGGGGATGTCACGGGTGGCCCTTGACCGGTTTTGTGGCCACGAGGCATACAATAAAAAGGGATTGGATGATGGAATGGGATGATGGGCATAGTTTGTCTTGTGACACCACCTGCGGTACGCGGCCAGGGATTAGCCACCGCTGCTGTCGCTGTCCTCCGGAGCGGATGGTTGTAGCTGCTAAGATGGTTCTGCTCCCAGAGTTGGAGCGTACCCCAGGGGAGGATGATGAGTGGAGTAGTGGCCGTCGGTGCCGAAACGCGGGGCGCCGGCAAGGACAGGCTGACACAGTCTCTGCGGTTTCAAGGTTTCTTTACTGACAGTTCTAGATTGCCCGGGAGATACCGGTCACAGCAATGATAGGCCCCAGTTGATCCCGAATCCGTTGGAGGTCAGAACCGGTACAGTGGACGGTGGGCCCTTCCTCCTTACACCTTTAGAGATGGATCCCCGTGGCCTGAAGCTACTTGGGGACCCTGGTTCTTGAAAAGTTAACTACTGTCCCGTATGCAGGTGCCGCGGGTCCGTGGTGGGGCCTGACTTAGATCACGACTCCGGACCCTATGTAGCACTGTGCTCCGGGAACTGTGGTGGCCAGAGAGACCTACATTCCCCTTGTCCTGCAGATTCTGGTGATGCAACTTGAAGTCTGTTCCACCCTAGGATTCTGCACCCTGTACCGCGTCGGTCCTGAGGGAGCAATGAAACTCTCACCTTGGCGACCATATTGATTCCTGCATCCCACCAGAGACACCGGTAAAATCTGTCTGCTCTCTTCCTCTCCTGCTGGAGAACTCCCTAACTGTTGCGTTGTTCCTCACTCCCCTTGGTGGTTGCTCTTCCCCCGGTTCCCTGTCACTAGTGGGTGGCAGCCCCCCATGTTTGGTGACTACCTTAAGAACCAACCCTAGCCCGGTCCCCATTGGGGAGGGCAACCTATTGGTGTGTATGAGTTTGTGTGTAGTGGAACCAGTACTAACCTCCTCTGGATTCAGGATGAGTACTGCACCTTAAGTGAGGTGCAGTACCCTGTGGCGACTGAAGCCTCAGGGGCGCCACATTGGCAACTATGGTGCTCTATGGTAGATAGGGTTACTGGCAGCCTTCTAGGTGATCTAGGGCAGATGGAGCTAATGCCAAAATCCCTTGTGGTCTAGAGAAATTGGATGGTGGTCTAGGGTATATGGTGGTGGTCTAGGTGGTGGTGGTCTAGGGTATATGTGGTTATTGTCGGTACTTGTAATGGATAGATATACACTAAAACCTATAGTACAATAAATAGGGTTAATTCCAGCATCAGTGATGGTCTAGAGAAGAAGGAGGTAATGCCAACACCCCTAGTGCGCTAGGAGCATTCGATTTAATGCCAGCAACCCTGGTGAGCTACGATAGATGGGATTAATGGTAGCATCTCCGGTGAGATACGGCAGATGGGGTTAATGTCAGCATCCCGTGGTGGTCAATGGCACTGAAATATCCCTGGTGATCTAGGGCAAATATTAATGTCTACAACCCTGGTGGTGTAGTACAGATGAGAGTCACGTAAACATAACAGGTAGTCTATGGCAGTGAAGCATCCCTTGTGGAAATATAATATTGGCATCAGTCTCCTGGTATTAAAACAATAAGGTTAGGGGGCTGGTGCCCGGCATAGCCTGACATGCATAAGTGGTCCAGATCCACCAGGGTGACAGTCCGATTTTGTCACAGGACCTGACTAATCCTGAATAGTAGACATTCTTCTAGGACATCCAAACATCATCTTGTATCTTCTGAGATCCTTTACAATGGGAAACATTTGTGGTAGCCTATAGTTGTGGTGGACAGAGTAGGACCTTATACTAGGGTAAATCCATGACGCAACAAATAAAAGGATTCTCCTCCAGTACCAGATGTGCCTTGATATTATAGAAGCCCCTCACCACCCACCTCCACCAATCTGATAACGCCGATCAACTTAGTCATCTAGAGCCTATGTAGGGTGGTGATAATAAATAGTAACCATGCTGTCTCCCAATAGTGTTCTGTCTCACCTGGTCACAAGTGTGTATAGCGGCCAACAGCAGTGAGGCTCCGGTGGACGGGCGATAAATGTCACGACTTTTTGATTTTAAAATCGGGTCATAGAGAAACCTGCAAAAGTAATACAATAAAAATGAAGCTATGGATTGAAGGCCGATCAAACATCAGACAATGAATGTCACGTTCTAGGCACCACCTGACATTATGTGAGCCTATTGTTATATCAGGCCAGAATATGGTATCATATGGGAACAAATTTGCACCACATGAATGTAGTCACTCCTATAAAATACATGTACAAGAATAACTGCTATAATACTGCCCCTTATATACAGTACAATAATATAACTACCACAATACAATCTATGTACAAGACTAGAACTACTATAACACTGCTCCTATGAACAAGAATATAATTACTATAATACTGCTCTCTATGTACAAGTATATACAAGCGCATCTCAATAAATTAGAATATCCTCAAAAGTTAATTTATTTCAGTAATTCAATACAAAAAGGGAAACTCATATATTATAGTCATTACACACAGAGTGATCTATTTCAAGTGTTTATTTCTGTTATTGTTTATGATTATGGCTTACAACCAATGAAAACCCAAAAGTCATTATCTCAGAAAATTAGAATAATTACCACAAAACAGCTGCAAAGACTTCCTAAGCGTTTAAAATGTTCCCTTAGTCTGGCTCAGTAGGCTACACAATCATAGGAAAGATTGCTGACTTGACAGATGTCCAGAAGGCAGTCATGACACACTCCATAAGGAGGGTAAGCCACAAAAGGTCATTGCTAATGTGACGCCCTGGCTGGGCCAGGTAGTCATAGATAGGGCCCCACATTACACCTTTCCCTCACAGGTAACACACAGCCAACCTCAAAACCCTACTCACCCCCCTCAGGGCTTGATAGACACACCAGGGAGCGGAACCAGGCGGTTGGAAGACGTCCACCGAGGAATCCTAGACAGCCCGGGGCGGGAAAGTTCAGAAACAAGTCTAGAGTTCAAGTTGGAGAGGCGTGTGGGCTGGGACTGTGTGCAGCTCCAGCGTAGGCGAGAACCCAAATTGATCAGGTGCCAGGGTAGGAGCCCTGGTGCCTTTGGCTAGGAGGCAGACGGCGGTCTCAGTCTGCAGGAGCCGGGAAGACGGCTCGGTGGAACCAAGGTGGACCGGGACAGGGTAGTGGCCCGCCGGTACCGACCCTGGGAACCGACTCTGAAACCGGAGTACAAAGAGGGGTACTCAGACCCTGAAGCTAGGTCCAGAAGCGACTGGGGGCTAGCTAAGTAACTGATTGCGACCAGGACTAGAGGTCCTGTCCCACCAAAAGTCCCGACTGAAGGCAACAGCCCACCGAGGGGGATAAAAGCCCACCGCCACGGCTCAGAGATCCCAGCCAGCGTCTGCGGGCGGCTCCTTAGGCGACCACAAGTCGGGAGCGGACTCCTGAAGTTACAAGCACAGGCAGTCCACCATCTTACACAGGTGCAGGAGAAAGACAGAGACCACCAGCCGGGTGGGGGAACCCGAACGCAGCCGACTACGGGCACCGACCACCATCACCTTGATTTACCAGAGACTCATGTGTTTTCTAATAGTGAGTACACCAGCACCCTGCGGTCGCCCATCTCCCTGCATCGCCAAACCCCCAATGGGTCCCGGGGCCACCATCCCTGCCCACGGAGGAGTTAACAACTTGCTGCACAACATCTCCCCTGGGTGCCCCGTAACTGCAGCGGTGGTGTCCGATATCACCACACACCATGGGTGGCGTCACGAACTCTGTACAGCTCAGCCCGTACATATACGTCCTAAATCCATCATCCCATCACTACCCCTTTTCATTTGAAGTGACTGTGAGGTCCCCGGTTCCAGAGACCCTGGAGCCACCCACAGAAGGGCCGGATCCGAGCAGGCCGGCTGCTGAGAGCGGGGCAGTACACTAAATAAGCTGGCTGTTCAGAGAGCTGTGTCCAAGCATATTAATGGAAAGTTGAGTGGAAGCAAAAAGTGTGGTAGAAAAAGGTGCACCAGGATAACCGCAGTCTTGATAGAATTGTTAGAAAAAGGCCATTCAAAAATTTGCACAGGAGATTCACAAGAAGTGGACTGCTGCTGCAGTCAGTGCTTCAAGAGCCACCACACACAGGTGTGTCCAGGGCATGGGCTAAAACTGTTGTGTTCCTTGTGTTAAACCACTCATGACCAATAGACAACGCCAAAAGCGTCTTACTTGGGCCAAGGAGAAAAGGAATTGGACTGTTGCTCAGTGGTCCAAGGTGTTGTTTTCAGAGAAAAGTAAATTTTGCATGTCATTTGGAAATCAAGGTCCCAGAGTCTGGAGGAAGAGTGGAGAGGCCACAATCCAAGCTGCTTGAGGTCTGTTGTGAAGTTTCCACAATCGGTGATGGTTTGTGGAGCCATGTCATCTGCTGGTGTAGGTCCACTGTGTTTTATCAAGACCAAAGTCAGCGCAGCCATCTACCAGGAAATTTTAGTGCAGTTCATGCATCCCTCTGCTGACAGGCTTTTTGGAAATGGAAATTTCATTTTCCAGCCGGACTTGGCACCTGTCCACACTGCCAAAAGTACCAATACCTGGCCTGGTATAATAACCACAGTATCACTGTGCTTGATTGGCCAGCAAACTTGCCTGACCTAAACCCCATAGAAAATCTATGAGAGATACCAGAGCCAACAACGCAGACGAGCTGTAGGCTGCTATCAAAGCAACCTGTGCTTCCATAACGCCTCAGCAGTGCCACAGGCTGATCGCCTCCATGCCACGCCGCACTGATGCAATAATTAATGCAAAAGAAGCCCCGACCAAGTATTGAGGCATTTACTGTACAGACTTTTCAGTAGGCGCCAACATTTATGAGTTTAAGATCATTTTTTCAGTTGGTCTTATATAATATTCTAATTTTCTGAGATAATGACTTTTGGGTTTTCATTGGCTGTACGCCAGAATCATCAACATTAACAGAAATAAGCACGTGAGATAGATCCCTCTGTGTGTAATGACTCTATATAATATATAGGAATAGATCCCTCTGTGTGTAATGACTCTATATAACATATACATTTCCCTTTTTGTATTGAATTACTGAAATAAATTAACTTCTTAATGATATTCTAATTTATTGAGATGCACTTGTAACTACTATATGATTCAATAATTTTTATTTGGTTTTCAAATTTTGTAAATAGGACAGTTATAACAAAAACCACTTGGCTTGGTAGAATATTAGTAGCTAAGATGTTTATTCCACTTGTAACTACTATAATACTGCCCCCATGTACAAGAATATAACTACTATAATACTGCCCCATGTACAAGAATATGCAGTGACTTGAAAAAGTGAACTTTTTCACATTTTTTTCACATTACTCCTACAAACTTAAATGTATTTTATTGCCATTCTGTGTGATATACCAGGACTTTGTAGGACCTTACACTGCAATTACTGCTGAAAGTCTTTTGGGGGATGTCTCTAATAGGTTTGCCCATTCTGCTTTGCACACACTCTCAAGCTCAGTGAGATTGGATGCAGGCATCTGAGATTAGCAATTTTCAAATCTGGACACAGATTTGAAATGATATTTGGGTCTAGACTGTGACTGGGCCATTTACACACATTAATACACTTTCATCTAAACCATCCATTGTAGCTCTGGCAGGATGTTTAGTCATTGTCCTGCTGGAAGGTGAACCTGTACTTGAGTCTCAAGACTTTTGCATCTTTTAACAGGTTTTCCTCCAGGATTTCTCTGTATTTAGCTCAATCCATCAACTCTGACCAACTTTCCTGCCCCTGCTGAAAAAAAGCCTCCCCACAGCATGATGCTGCCACCACCGTGTGTGATGGTGGAGATGGTGTTTTCAGGGTGATGTGCAGTGTTCGTTTTCTACCATATATAACGTTTAGCATTTAGTCCAAAAAGTTCTAATTTGGTATCATCTGACCAGAGCACCTTCTTCCACATGCTCGCTGTATCCCCCTACATGGCTTTATGCAAACTGCAAAAGGCACTTCTTTCAATAATGGCTTTTTTCTTACCAAACTTCCATGAAGGCCAGATTTGTGGAGTAATAGTTGTCCTGTGGACAGATTCTCCCCCCTGCGCTGTGAATCTCTGCCTCTCCTCCAGGATTACCATGAGCCTCTTGGCTGCTTCTCTAATCAGTGCTCTCCTTCTAGTGTTATCTGTTTAAATGGACGGGCATGTTTGTGCATATATTTGTGTTTCTTCGGATATTTTGTCATACCATGCCTGATGAAGGGACCTGAGATGTCTTGAAAGCTTGCTTTGTAACATCACTTTATTTTATTTTAGTTAGCCATTAAAAGGTATCATAAGATTATAATTTTGTTCCTCTCACTGAGAACATTCAATAAATGGACGGCCATGTCTTGGTAAGTTTTCAGTTGTATCACATTCCTTTAATTTTTGGATAGAACATTGCTCGCTGAGATATTCAGAGCTTGGTGTATTTTTTTATAATCTAACCCATTTTTACTCTTCTCCACAACTTTATCCCTGACCTGTCTGGTGTGTTTCTTGGTTTTCATGATGCTGTTTGATCCTTAATATTCTCAAACAAACCTCTGAGATCTTCACAGAACAGCTGTAGTGAGAATAAATCACACACAGATTAATTCAATTTATTAATTAGGTGACTTTTGGAAGAAATTGGTCATTGAGGATTTTTTTCAGTGGTATCAGACTACAGCAGGGCTGAATACAAACGCAAGTCACAATTTTATTATTTATAAATATTTTAAAAATATAAAACCATGTATCATTTCCTTTACACTTCACAAATACTTGCTACTTAGTCCAGTATATCACATAAAAGCCCAATAAAATACATTTACGTTTGTGGGTATAATGTGAAAAAAATTGGAAAAGTTCCGGGGTGTGAATATTTTTTCAAGGCACTGTAACTACTATTATACAGCCTCCTATGTACAAGAATATAACTACTTAAAAATGCCACCTCTCCACCAAGACATACAGTATATTACTAATATATCACTTCTATATAATAGACACTACCTGTTCCAAGAATCAAATTGAACAGTTCTGCTTGCTCAAGAACAATATTTGGCAGGTGGGGGACGGATATCCTTCTGAAAAGGATCTAATTTCCCTTTTGTAAGTAATGAAAAATATGTTTATGGTATTGACTACCTTGTGCTTATTATTCATGACCATTGTCAGAAGAGAGCAAAGTACAAGAACCCTTCGTGGCAGAGATAAGGGTGTTAGATGTAGCAGGGCTGCGGTAATCAATGACCATGTAATCTTCGGATTGAACAAAGTGAGCTCACATTGCTTTGATCGTTCCTTCCCATAACAGTGGAGTCATCATGTAGACTTACATATTCCCCTGATATATAATTGTAGTAAGTTATAAAGAGAAATCATCCTTATTTTTCCGTGCATAAATCAATAGTACAGACTAAAATAAGAAACTTTTGTAATATATAAGAGAAATCTGATTCTTTCTCCGTAGACTGATCGATCATTCTTAAACTTCTCAATGTACAGGTAAAAATCTGTTTTCCGTAGACTTTCCCATTATTCAGATAGGAGATGATAGTTGGTGCCTATAAAGTTCTATGGAAAAGTGTAACTGCCGTATCAGGAGAACTTGCAGCATAATATGTCCTCCATAGAATTTTGAAAGCACCAACTGTCATTTCCTATCTCCGTAATGGGAAAGTCTGTTTTGTATTGGAAATATAATCCAAGAGGAGAAAAATACAAATTTCTCTGATAATATACATTGCGACAAAATAAGTGTTAAGGGGGCTTTACACGCTGCGATATCGCTAATGATTTATCGTTGGGGTTATGTTGTTAGTGACGCACATCCGGCGTCCTTAGCGACATCGCAGCGTGTGACACCTACGAGCGATCTTAAACGATCGCAAAACAGGCAAAAATCGTTGGTTTTGGAGAGGTCGTCCTAAAATCAAATATCGTTGCCTGTTTTTTAGCGATGTTGTTCCTCGTTCCTGCGGCCGCACACATCGCTTTGTGACACCGCATGAGCGACGAACATCTCCTTACCTCTGTCCACCGGCAATGAGGAAGGAAAGAGGTGGGTGGCATGTTACGGACGCTCATCTCCGCCCCTCCTCTGCTATTGGACGGCTGCCGTGTGACGTCACTGTGACGCCGCACGACCCGCCCACTTAGAAAGGAGGAGGATCGGTGGCCAGAGCGACGTCGCTGACCAGTTATGTGCGTGTGACGCTGCTGTAGCGATAATGTTCACTACGGCAGCGATCACACAATATCGCACGTATGACGGGGCGGGTGCTATTGTGCTCGACATCGCTAGCCGATGCTAGTGTCGCGGGCGGGGAGGACGCCGCCGCTTCGCTCTCGCTAACGCTCGGGTCCGGCGCTGCTGCTGCTCGGTGGCTCGAGCGATGGGCCGGATGCAGGGACTCGAGCGGCGCTCCTTGCCCGTGAGTGAAAAGGGTGGTTGGTTTGGGGGATTTAGTCCGTGATGCCACCCACGGGTTGTGGTGAAGGTAGGCACCACCGCTGCTGGTGACGGGGATCCCGGGAGCGATGGTAGGGAGCAGCTGGGATGTTGTTTCCCCCCTCCGTGGGTAGGGGTCGGTGGTCCCGGGGCTCGGTGGAGTGACGGGGAGGCAGGGTTGGTGAGGTGCAGGGTTGCAGGGACAGCGCGGCGCGGTGCCGGATAGCACGGGTGTACTCACTCAGTAAGAGATGCACAAAATCCTCAGTAAACCAAACGGCTGGATGGACGGGTCCCGCAGCCGGCTGCTGTGTCTCTCCCCGGACAGGTGATGGCGGCTGTCTTTCCCTGCACCTTTGTGTACTTGTTTGACTACGATGGATCCCCAACTGTAGTCTGCTCCCCGGTGTATGGATGCCGGAGGAGCCCGTTTGCCCGCAGGCGCTGGCCCTTGGGTCTCTAGCCTTAGGCGGTAGCTGTATACCCTTACGGTGTGGGCGGTTGCCTTCTATCGGGTCTTTGGCTGTTAGGAAACCCCTGGGGTTCCGGTCACACTCGGATTTGACTATTGTCGGCAGCTCCAAGCCTGGTCGGGGTCAGATGGCCCTGCCTGTGTGTGCTGGCTTCACTTCGCTCCCCGGTCGGTACCGGCGGGCCAACGCCCGACCCTGGTCCTACGGTTCCACGTCGATTCACCACTCCTGCAGACGGCCACCACTGTCTGCCAACCTTGCTGTCAGTGCCTGGGCCACAAACCCAGACACCCAAGTGTTTACTCCTCACACTTCAAACTCCAAACTCGTTCTGTCACTTTTCCCGCCTCCAGGCCTGTGAACTCCTCGGTGGGTGGGGCCAACCACTTGGCTCCGCCCCACATAGTGAGGACATCAGACCCTGGAGGGAGGCAACAAGGGTTTTGTGTTTGGCTAATGTTACTCTCTAGTGGGGGTGGGGGTGTTTGAGTGTTACCTGTGACGACCTGGCTAGGCCAGGGCGCCACACTAGCGATGTCGCAGCGTGTAAAGTCCGCTTTAAACTTGCTTTATCAGCAAGTTGTCAATATCTGATATCTAGATTGCTAAGACTACTAAGAGCCTAGACTTTTCATGCTTTACCTTTCCACTGATGTTTGAGCCCAGTGATGTCACCTACCTAGTTTTCAAGCAAGTCCAAGTCTCTTCTAAAGTTCCTTCTTGTTTTAAAGGTTTGTTTTTTTATAATAAGTCACCCTTCCCACAAAATTCCTTTCGGAGGTGTCTCTACAGAGCAGGTGCTGATGGTAACACGTCCTTTTATTAGTGGTATAGAGGCTAATTCTTAGGTCAATAATTGGCTGTGTAGCTACCATTCAGGACTGATAAATAGTTCACACCACTGTAAACACAGAGACAGAAAACCCGATACGAGGCGCTCCCATGTACAAATCCATCTCTCCCTGAAAATTGATTGTATTTATAGTTACTACTTGCCCGTAGTCAGTATCTTAAAGGAGAATTCTTCCATAAGAGTGCCACTCTCTGTGCCTACATAATAACAGTACCACACACCGTGCCAATAACTATATCGTTCTCAGTGCTCCCTTAGGCCTCTTTCACATGTCCATGAAAAACCACGCACATTTTTCACGGACGTGTCAGAGGTGCGTTTTGCCCTCCGTGACCCGTGTTTATGGCACACGTGTGTTTTCCGTGTGTCATCCGTGATAACACACGGAGAACGGGAACTTTCTGCTCACCTGTCCCTGGCGTCGCTGTCCGTGGTGCTGATCTTCGGTCTCCGGTCCTGCCGACTCCCCGCTGCTGCTGATTCCGGCCCGCAGTGAAGTGAATATGCAATGAGCATAATGAGCGGCGGTCGGAAGCAAGTGACAGCAGCGGCAGATACAGCAGGGCTGGAGAAGGTGAGTAAAGTTTTTGGTTTTTTTTCTCAAACACGTGTGTTTTCTCCGGTGTGTGTCACACAGAACACCTCCGTGTGGTCCGTTTGCATTCCGTGTGACAACCGTGATGCCGGAGAAAAACTGACATGTTGACGTGTGGAGCACACGGACACACATATGCTCCACACGTACACACGGTCCATGGCAGAACATGCACGTGAGCGCAGACCCATTGATTTTAATGGGTCTACGTGTACCCGTGTCTCCGGTATGTGAGGAAAGGACCAAACACGTACCGGAGACCCGGATGTGTAAAAGAGGCCATAGTAATAGCATAAATGTTGTATCACCCACAGTACCCCTGTAACATTTTTTTTTTTTTTTTTTTTTTTTATCATAAAGGTTTTTATTGAGTTTTCAGAAAAATACAAACTTCTCATACAACAACATCAAGAACAGGAGCATTGAGTAGCAAGAGGTGGAATAGCCTCGAGCCATTATCAGAATATCAATCTGGGACATTAAATACCCCTTACAACAACAACCTGAACATAGGAGCAGGGAGGGAGGGGGGAAAGAGAGGGGGTGGGGGAAGCAGCTCTACAAGATATTCTTAGGCATAATCAATTTATTTATGGTGTAGGTGTCGGTATCTGGGGGAGGGCCGTTGCATAAAGGGAAGTGGCCCACGGGTGCCATTGTTTAAGTCTCACCGTTCTCTTCTCTAGGTTGGGGGCCAAGTTGGTTTCGTATAGCCAGTGTAGGTTGATCCTCTCAATTAGATCTCTTTTTGTAGGGGGGCTCACCGACCTCCACTTGTATGCCACACAGTACCTGCCAGCTATGAGAATGTGAGAAATGATGTTTTTTAAAAGATCCGGGATCCCATCTAAGCCAATGTGTAGCACCGCTAAGGTTGGGTTTGGAGAAAGGCGGAGACTAGTAACCTCATGGATTAGATTGAACACCTCCTGCCAGAAGTTAGATAACTTAGGGCAAAACCACCACATATGACATAAGGTGCCCCTGTGGTTGCAGCCCCTCCAGCACAGTGGTGACACATGTGGGGAAAAAGAAGCCAGTTTAGTAGGGGAGTTGTACCACCTCAGATGAACCTTTTTTAATTGCTCTATATGATTGAGACAAGAAGAGAACTTGTGGATCCATTTTGAGGCCGCGAACCATTCTTGCGGCGGAAGCGGAGAAGCTAGATCTCTTTCCCATTTGAGCATATACGGCAATTGTTTGTCCGGTTGTGGGGAGTTTAGCATATTATGGATATATGAAAGGCCTTTGATTTTGCTATTTTGAAAGAATTTTTTAATTGAGGCGTGGTCAGCTGTCGTGGGAGCCGGGAGATGAGGAGCGGACTGAAGAAAGTGACGTATTTGAAAAAACTGGAATAGACTGTGTCGGGGAAGGTTAAATTTATCACACATTTCTGAGTACGGGAGTAGGACGCCTTCTCTATAGAGATCTGCTAGGGTGATTGGACCTCCACGTGTCCAGGCGGCAAGATTCAAGTTCGGAATGAAGGCTTCTAGCGATCTAAGGGGAATGCTGGGACCTAAAGCATGTGACACTGGCTTGCTCCACAAGGACCAAGCTTTCTTTAGAGCTGCTGTGGTGGGTAGAAGATCGCCGGGGGGCGAAGGGGTTAGGAGCAGGGAGTCTATGAATTGTTTAGGGGAGTGGACCTGTGCCCAGGTGTACTCAATCTGTAACCATCTTAAGTCTGAATCATTCCTCCACCAATCTCGAGCCGGTTCCAGGATAGCGGCTCTGTGGTATGTTAGAATATTAGGAATACCCATTCCTCCACCACTTAACGGGGCATGCATGCATCTCAGGGCTATTCTAGGTTTTTTCCCAGCCCATATAAATTTACTCATTAGCGAATGAATTTTGGTGAGATACCGTTGCGGAATTGTTAGGGGCAGGCACCGAAGTAAGTAGATAATTTTTGGGAGGCAGATCATTTTAAAGGTCTGCATTCTCGCCACCCAAGAGAGCGGGAGAAGAGAAAGGCGAGTAAGTTCTCTATCCAGTGAGGTGTGCAGGGTCAGCAGATTTTTCCGGATCACGGAGTGTAGCGGGGCCAGTATAATACCCAGGTAGGGGATACCCTCGTCTTCCCATTTGAAAGGGTAAAGATGAGAAAGAGTGGCTCTAGTTGAGGCGGGCAGGAAGAGCGGAAAAATTAAGGACTTGGTAATATTAAGCTTGTAATACGAGACTTGAGCGAAGGAGGACAGGATCTCCATTACGTGTTTTAGGGACACCTCTACATTAGTGCAGGATAAAATCACATCATCCGCATATAGACTGATCACATGGTTTGTACTCCCCACTCGAATCCCCGAGATCCGAGGGCATTCACGGATAGTCTGCGCCAGAGGCTCTATAGCAAGGGCATAGATGATAGGGGAGAGCGGACACCCCTGGCGTGTCCCATTGGATAATTCAAAACTCCGAGATATAAATCCGGATGCCAGAACTTTGACGTTAGGGTTAGAGTATAGTGCCATTATGGCGGTAAGTATGGGGCCTTCAAATCCAAACTTGGCCAGTACAGATTTCAGATATCCCCAGTGCACCCTGTCAAACGCCTTCTCTGCGTCCAAGGACAGGAATACACTGGGGATTTTCCTCCCCTCAGCCACCGCAATCAGGTCCAGCATACGTCTCGTCCCATCTTTCGCCTGCCTCCCCGCCACAAACCCCACTTGATCCGGGGAAATCAGTGATGGAAGGACTTTATGTATTCTAGCTGAGATTATTTTGGCGTACAATTTTAAGTCGCAGTTTAGGAGGGATATTGGCCTGAAGTTTCCTGGTGATGTAGGGGGTTTTCCTGGCTTTGGCAGGGTAGTTATAATGGCCTCTAGATTATTTGGTGAAATATCTGCTGTGGCTCGCCAAGAGGAGAAAAGTCTCAGGAGGAAAGGAGACAGGGTTTCAGTGAATTGCCTATAATAGGAGTTAGTGAGGCCGTCTGGGCCTGGAGCTGAATTTCTTTTGGCTGTGATCACCGCCTGGCGAACCTCTTCCAGGGAGAAAGGGGAATTTAGTTGCTCTAGATGTACTGTAGATAACCGAGGAAGATTAATATTGTTTAAGAAGGAATTAATTGCCGATTGGGTAGGCTTTGGGGCAGTGGGGTCATTTTTAAGGTTGTAGAGAGACTGATAAAAATCAGCGAATGCATTGGCTATTTCCGTTGGGTTGCGTATTGTGGCATTAGAACCCGTCACGAGGTATTCAATTTTGTTTTGCATTTCTCGTTTTTTAACCCTCCTGGCTAGTAAGGCACCCGCCCTGTCACCCATCATATAGTCCCGCTGTTTGAGGGATCTTAAATTTTTCTCATAGTCTACCATCAGCAATTGGCGGAGCTGTGTTCTTAGTTTCCTGAGTTCGTCAGATGTTGACATGTTTGGGGAAGATTTATTGTGGGCTTCTAAAAGCGCTATGTGGGACAGTAGAGCTTTGGAAGTTGCCTGACGCCTCCTTTTCTCCCTAGTGGCAATTTTGATGAATGACCCCCTAATAAAGGCCTTGTGTGCAGACCATAGCGTTTCCTCTGTCACCTCCTTGTTGTCATTAAATTTAAAAAACTCTGCGAGGTCGGCCTGCAACTCCTCAGAGATTTGTCTACAGGCTAGGAGGGAGTCATTCATGCGCCACCGGGTAAAAACGGGCGTGTCGCTTTGCTCCTGGACTGTCAGGTATATGGGGGCATGGTCCGACCAAGCTATAAGTCCAATTTTTGAATCTGAGCAATCCAAAATAAGTGAGCTTTCAACCAGAAAGTAGTCCAATCTGCTGTATGAGGTGAACCGAGGTGAGAAGAATGTGTAGTCCCTCTCATTTGCATGTTGGTATCTCCATATATCATGGAGATGCCTTTCTGAAATTATTGTGCTCATTTCCTTCCTCTTTACAGCAGTATTGGAGCAATCCAGAGTGCTGGACATTAACATGTTAAAATCCCCGCAGATTATTTGCTTACCCTCTGTAACGGATGAAAGCTTGGAAAGAAACCTCCGCAGAAAGCTGATCTGACCAGAGTTGGGGGCGTAAAGGGTTGCAATAGTATACTTAGATCCATTTATGGAGCAATTAATAATGGCGTATCTACCTTCAGGGTCTAAATGTTGGGAATGTAGTGTGAACGCAACAGTATTTTTTACACAAATGAATTCTCCAGCCTTTTTTTTTTCCCACAAGCCAGCAGTATGAAAGGAAATTTAGCATTATTTAACCTGTGCGAGTCCCCCTGGAGGAGATGAGACTCTTGACCACAAATCACGTCACATTTGGATTTAACCACTTCCCGCCAAAACATGGATCTTTTGGCCGGCGAGTTCAGGCCCCTAACATTTATAGACATACAGTTCAGTACCATTGTACATGAAAAAAAGTCTCTTGCCTAGAGCTGCGGGGGGAGAAAGGAAGGTTAGGCAGGAAAGAGGTAACACTGACAACATTAACATCACTAACATTACTGATGTAGGGAGCATCAGTCCACATAGAAAAAAGCCCAAAAAGGGGGCCTGCGGTATGGTGGAAATGTACCGCCATGGGGGCTCAGGGTCCTGGTTGAACAGAACCAGCGGACCTTAAAAGTAGCAACTAAGTCTCAGCCGCAACTCAGACATATCACATAACTCACGCGACGGACCAATCTTCATTCACTTTATCCCTTTGGGATGATCCTGTGGCTCTTGGAGATCTGGCCGGGAGATTTGCCATGTTCCATGAGGATAGGAGCTTTGCCAACTGTTGTGGGGAATGGCAGACGTGGGTGTTTCTGTGGCGCCCCTGACCTGGTCAGGCACCACTGAGTACTGCACCCATGCTGGGGACAGTACAAACAGGTAATCCAGAAGGCTGACCGAGGTGTGACTACACAGGCGCATAGTGATCAGGTTTCACACATGTACCTTTGGGAGGACCCCTGGGGATCCCAGGAGGGGGCAAAGCCTTCACCTCCACTTGAGGAGTGGAGGGGGCGAAGCCTCCATCTCCTCTCAAGGGGTGTGGTAGAGAGCCTGGTTGCTAGGTGGCGTAGGCAGGCACAAGGGGAAAAGAGAAGGAGGAGTAAACAGTCTGAAGCAGAGTGTGGAGGAGTGAGGAGCATGGAAGTGGAGCTCAGACAGGAGCAGCAGTGCAGGTCCCACGAGTGAGCCAGTTTAGTGCAGCAGTCCAGGAAGAGCAGAAGCAGACCCTGGAGCTGTTGCAGTCTAACAGCGTCCGCGCAGTGACTACCGACGGGGGAGAACGGTCACCTGGTAGAGCTGCCCGAACACCACACACAGCTGGAGAGAGAGCAGTGTAGTGGAAAGTAAGGAGACTGTCAGGGAGTACCAGGCCCAAACGGGCGGCAGATCCCGATGCGGGGATAGATCCACCTTTCCTTGCTAAACCTGCCGGTGTGGGGCCCTTAAAGCCCACGCCACAACACCACAAAAGCCGCAGCCACGTAGCCACAGTTAGGGCCCATAGTTCACAGGAGGCAAGCAGCTGGAGTGATCTGGTCCAGGCGACAAGCAAACGGCAAACAAACGAGGGGAGCAGTTACTTCCCTGGGTGACCCCCATAGGGACTAAAAGTCGGGGTTACCACAAACCACAGAAGGGCTAAGGAAGGCGAGTCGGTAGTCACCCTCATCAGTCAGCCTGAAGGACACCTGGTTCCAGCCTGGTTCATCCCAGCTACGCCCGGGTTACTCACTCTGCCACCTTCTGTGAGTAAAACCCCTGAAAGACATTCTGCTTGTGTGGAGTTATTCTGCGCCTTGTGGTTCTACACACCTACACAGGGCCCTGGGGCTTGCCTCACTCTCAGGAGGCTATTACAACTGGCTGCACCCACCATCAGCCCCAGGCATCCCTTAACCTGCAGTGGCGGTCCCCACTGACCGCAATTCTGAGAGTGGCGTCACGACAATCCTAAAAGAAGATCTCCTACCTGTGACAAGATCCAGCTGCGTGGAGTCCCTGAAGGTAATGCACCGACACAGCACTTGTGGGGCTTCACATTTCCTGCACGGAAAAGCAGGATCTTTACAGGGAAACCCCATCTATAGGATATAGCTTCATCCCTGAGAATTTTGGTATAAGGGGCAAATTCCCTCCTTTTTGCCAGGGTTCCTGCAGACAGATCCGGAAAAATGGACAGGTGCCGGAATTGCTCAGACAGAGGCGGCCTCCTTCTCAGGGCTTGCAGCACGGCTTCTTTGGTCTTGTAAAAGTGCAGGCGAGCCAAAGTGTCCCGGGGGGCATCAGCACTGAGGGATTTAGGCTTAGGGACTCTGTGTATTCTGTCCACCAGGAAATCAGTTGCAGACAGGTCTGGGAGCAGCTCCTGCAGCAAGGAGCCTAGAAAGCTCTGCAGCCCCTTGTCTGGTATGGCCTCTGGAATTCCTCTGATTCTTATGTTGTTTCTGCGGGACCTGTCCTCTAAATCCAAGACCTTGGTATGGAGCTTTTGCACTTGTTCCTCCAGTGCTGCATTGGCATCAATGAGGCTATTGTGTGACTTTGTCAGCTCCTGCATTTTAGTTTCAATGTGTGCTGTGCGACTGCCTATGGCAGTGATATCTCCCCTCAGCTCAGCCACCATATCTTTCCAATCCTGCTGCAGTGATGAGCGGAGGGCACTGAGCAGTTTCTGCATGAGTACCCCTGTAACATTGACAACTGACAATCACATTGCTCATTTCAAAGCCAACTGCAGAGTCCCGATAACATTGACAACTCTTGTGCCCCCATAACAGAACCAACCACAGGACAGTGGCCGCTATAAACGTATCAGTCAAAGACCCATCATTGCCTTTGTGCCTATTTTTTGTCTAGTTTTATCTGTTTTTTATATTCTATTTGTTAGCACCCAATTCATATATTTAGACACAGCTAAGGAGAAGGTACTCATTCATGGGCTGTAATTAACCGACCCAACTTTCCAGTGTGTCTCAATGGTATTCATCTCATCCATCTTAGGCTATGTGCACACGGTGCGTTTTTCTCGGCGTTTTTGCGCGTTTTTCGGGTGCGTTTTTGGCCTCAAAACTGCAGGACTTTGCTTCCCCAGCAAAGTCTATGAGTATTCATTTTTGCTGTCCCCACACAGCGTTTTTTTTTCAGCTGCGTTTTTGTGGTGACCACAAAAACGCAGCATGTCAATTATTCCCGCGTTTTTCACTGCGCTTTTCATCCATTGAGTTCAATGGGATGTTGAAAGACGCAATGAGAAACGCAAATAGCTGCGTTTTGGTGCGTTTCTAAGACCAAAAACGCAGCTATAAGCGCAGGAGGTGGGTAGTAAAGTGACGTGTACAGGAAGAGGATTCCTTCTGTCAGTATAGACAGAAGCATGAATCCTCCCGGTACCGTCACCGCCGCGTCCATCTCCCGTCCTGTGCATGTATGCTGCCGTGCGGCGCCATGTACAGGCAGGAGGTGGAAGCGGCTGCGAAAACAAAAGTTAACAGTAGAATAAAAAAAAAAAAGTTATACTCACCTGTCTGCAGCCTCGCGGTGCCATGCCCGCTCCCAGCTCCTGTCACGGTATCGCCGCTCCCGCTCCGGCTGTGTGCAGTCTCCCCGGGGCAGGACCTTGCTTGCAGGACCTGGCGATGGATCACCTGATGCAGTCACCTGACGCATCAGCTGATCGAGTCTCGGGCTGACGCGGGCGCCCGGCCGGTATCAGCGGATGCGTCAGGAGACTTCATCCCTGATTACCGGCAGCTGCTGCAGCGATCGGACAGGAACAGACTCCCGCCCCATCGCTCCGGGAGCTGCCGGTAATTCAGCACATAAGTGAGTATTATTTTTTTTTTTTTTCTACTGATGCATCTGCTGATTGTATAATCGGCTTTTATACAATCAGCTGATGTGTGATGGGATTCAGGCACTTGATCCTGACACATCATCTGATCGCTTTGCCTTCCAGCAAACCGATCAGATGATATTGGATCCGGATTGGACGGCGCGGGACCCTGACCCAGGATTACTGCGGAGGGGGGTTTATTTCAATAAAGATGGAGTCACTAATTGTGTTGTGTTTTATTTCTAATAAAAATATTTTTCTGTGTTGTGTTTTTTTTTTATCTTTACTAGAAATTCATGGTGGCCATGTCTAATATTGGCGTGACACCATGAATTTCGGGCTTAGGGCTAGCTGATAATATACAGCTAGCCCTAACTCCATTATTACCTGGCTAGCCACCCGGCATCAGGGCAGCCGGAAGAGTTGGATACAGCGCCAGAAGATGGCGCTTCTATGAAAGCGCCATTTTCTGGGGTGGCTGCGGGACTGCAATTCACAGCGGGGGTGCCCAGAAAGCATGGGCACCCTGCACTGTGGATTCCAATCCCCAGCTGCCTAGTTGTACCCGGCTGGACTCAAAAATGGGGCGAAGCTCACGTCATTTTTTTTTTAAAATTATTTCATGAAATTCATGAAATAATTTAAAAAAAAAGGGCTTCCCTATATTTTTGGTTCCCAGCCGGGTACAAATAGGCAGCTGGGGGTTGGGGGCAGCCCATACCTGCCTGCTGTACCCGGCTAGCATACAAAAATATGGCGAAGCCCACGTCATTTTTTTTTTGGGGGGGGCAAAGAAATCCTGCATACAGTCCTGGAAGGAGGATGCTGAGCCTTGTAGTTGGACAGCTGCTGTCTGCTCTCCTGCATACACTATTGGATGGAGGATTCTGAGCCTTGTAGTTCGACAGCTGCTGTCTGCTGTCCTGCATACACTATTGGATCGAGGATGCTGAGCCTTGTAGTTCTGCAGCTGTCTGCTCTTCTGCATACACTAGTGGAGAATGAAGAACACATTGAAGAAGGAAATGACATCAGACCTTTTTTTTTTTTGTTCACTGATAAAAAACGCATAAGGACGCAGTGAGCAAAAACGCAGCAAAACGCAGCAAAAAAACGCACCAAATCGCGTTTTTTCGACGCAGGTGCGTTTTTCTGCGTTTTTAGCGGCCAAAAACGCACAAAAACGCAGCGTCAAAAAAACGCAGCGTGTGCACATAGCCTTAATGAGTTTGTTCCCTGTTGTAAGGTGATCTCACTAGTTCAAAGATTTTGTAATCCATGTTTGCTTGCAAGTTGCTTGTTTGTCTTTGCATCTTATTGCCTCCTGCTGTCTTAAGATTGATGAGTTAAGAAGTTAAATTAGACCTGGACCTAAGCACAAAACCTTCCTATAATTTTAGACACAGCTAAGGGGAAGGCACATGTGCAGATTTTATTGAAGTGCCCGGCAGTTACACATGGCAGTGCCAGATTGTTATCGAAGTGCCTGGCAGTTACACATGGCAGTGCCAGATTGTAATCGAAGTGCCTGGCAGTTACACATGGCAGTTAGCCAGGACAGGAGACAGGTGAGTCATACATGATAATTAAACTTGTTCCTAGTTCAATTGTGCTGCAAAATGTTTTCACCATATCTATTTGTATCATTTATTTATATGGTAGTTGCTTCAATCCCTCCCATCTACCGCCCTTTCTCATACTCTGTGCACTCCATCTATATCAGTCCCTCTCTCATCCCGTCTCTTATGTACAGTGAGGCGCCCTGGACTAGCCAGGTCGTCACAGGTAACACACAAACACCCCCACCCCCACCAGACAGTAACATTAGCCAAACACAAAACCCTTGTTGCCTCCCTCCAGGGTCTGATGTCCACACCAGGTGGGGCGGAGCCAAGCGGTTGGCCCCACCCACCAAGGAGTTCACAGGCCTGGAGGCGGGAAAAGTGTTAGATAGAGTTTGGAGTTTGAAGTGTGAGGAGTAAACACTTGGGTGTCTGGGTTTGTGGCCCAGGCACTGACAGCAAGGTTGGCAGACGGTGGTGGCCGTCTGCAGGAGTGGTGAATCGACGCGGAACCGTAGGACCGGGGTTGGGCGTTGGCCCGCCGGTACCGACCGGGGAGCGAAGTGAAGCCAGCACACACAGGCAGGGCCATCGGACCCCGACCAGGCTTGGAGCCGCCGACAATAGTCAAATCCGAGTGTGACCGGAACCCCAGGGGTTTCCTAACAGCCAAAGACCCGATAGAAGGCAACCGCCCACACCGTGAGGGTATACAGCTACCGCCTAAGGCTAGAGACCCAAGGGCCAGCGCCTGCGGGCAAACAGGCTCCTCCGGCATCCATACACCGGGGAGCGGACTACCGTTGGGGATCCATCGTAGTCAAACAAGTACACAAAGGTGCAGGGAAAGACAGCCGCCATCACCTGTCCGGGGAGAGACACAGCAGCCGGCTGCGGGACCCGTCCATCCAGCCGTTTGGTTTACCGAGGACTTTGTGCATCTCTTGCTGAGTGAGTACACCCGTGCCATCCGGCACCGCGCCGCCCTGTCCCTGCAACCCTGCACCTCACCAACCTTGCCTCCCCGTCACACCACCGGGCCCCGGGACCACCGACCCCACGGAGGGGGAAAACAACATCCCATCTGCTCCCTACCATCGCTCCCGGGATCCCCGTCACCAGCAGCGGTGATGCCCATCTTCACCACAACCCGTGGGTGGCGTCACAGACTAAATCCCCCAAACCAACCACCCTTTTCACTCACGGGCGAGGAGCGCCGCTCGAGTCCCCGGATCCGGCCCACTGCTCGAGCCACCGAGCAGCAGCAGCTGCAGCAGCGCCGGACCCGAGCGTTAGCGAGCGCGCAGCGGCGGCATCCTCCCAGCCCGCGACAACAGCTCTTATGCTCTGTTCCCATTCTTATACTAAAACAATCAATTCACTCCCACCATACAACACAAGAGACGCTCTCACAAATCACTGAACCCTCTGCTCACTTTCTATTCTACTGCTCCTAGTCGTAGGAGATATCTCCCCTTTCCCAGATCATTCGTGTAATAATAAATTTAAAGCCTTCCCTGCTACTTTCAGAAACCCGTCAAATCTCATTTAATATTTTTTGCATGCCTTCTGTCTCCTTTAACTGTTCCCCCTGGAACCCACGATCAGCATGAAAAACTCTCCTAGATCTAGGACTTTTTACTTTCGAATTCCCTTAATTTCCTGGCTCTTACTGTGACCTGGATCCAGCAGTCAGACACCACCACTGCTGCCGCTCTCTCTTGTATGGTGGCCTACAATTTTCACGTACCATTGCATCCTACTACCTGCACCAGTGACCTCATTCCCTCACATCTCCTTCAGTCCCTTCCCCCCACTGTCATCACTCACCTATCTAAAATATTTTACCTCACTCCCCACTCTGGTGTCTTTCCCTCCTCCTTCAAACATGCAATTACTAAAAAAAAACATCCCTGGACCAAAACTGCGAACTACAGAACTGTCTCTAGTCTCCCCTTCATCTCTATATTTCTGGAACGCTTGATCCACTCCCGTCTTATCCGCTACCTCTCAGATAACACTCTTCTTGACCCTTTACAATCTAGTTTCTGCTCTTTACACTCTACTGAAACTTCCCTTAGTAAAGTCTCTAATGATCTACTAACAGCTAATCTAATGGTCACTGCTCCCTGATGATTCTCCTGGATCTCTCTGCTGCATCTGACATTGTTGATCACCAGTTCCTCCTCACTATGCTCTGCTCTATCAGGCTTAAGGACACCGCTCTCTCTTGGTTCTCCTCCTACCTCTCTGATCGCTCCTTCTCTGTATCTTTTGCCGGCTCCTCTTCCCCTCTCTGTCGGGATTCCTCAGGGTTCAGTCCTAGGTCCCCTCCTCTTCCCTCTTTCTACACCACCACGACTGGACAAACCATCAGTAGATTCGCTTTTCAGTACCATCTGTATGCTGATGACACCGAATTATACATTTCTGCTCCTGACATCAGCCCCTACATTATTATAAAATACCAGCGATTGCCTTTCTACTGTCTTTAACATCATAACGTCCCTCTATCTAAAACTGAGTCTGTCAGAAACTGAACTTCTCATGTTTTACTAAATTCTCCTCTCTCAAATCCATCCTGAATTCAGCAGCCGGATCATATTCTTCTCCATCCGCTACACTGATGCTTCTACCCTGTGCCAGTCATTGCACTGGTTGCACATCCACTAAGAGTACAATATAAACTTATAGCTCTCACCCAGAAACCTCTCCACAGTTCTGCACCATCCTACATCTCCTCCTACATCTCTGTCTATCTCCCTACTCATGCCTGCCGTTTCACTAATAATCTAAAGGCCGCTTTACACGTATCAATTTATCGTGCGTTCGCATGTGCGATCGCACCCGCCCCCATCGTTTGTGTGATACAGGCAATTTGTTGCCCGTGTCGCACAAACTCTGTAACCCCGTCACACGTACTTACCTCCCGAACAACCTGCTGTGGGCGGCGAACATCCTCCTCCTGAAGCGGCCGGCCAATAGAAGTGGAGGGGCAGAGATGAGCGGGTCATAAACATCCCGCCCACCTCCTTCCTTCCGCATTGCCGGCGGCCGCAGGTAAGCTGCAGTTCATCGTTCCCGGGGTGTCACACGGAGCGATGTGTGCTGCCTTGGGAACGATGAACAACCGGAGCACAGAAGGACGTTAGATTTTTTGAAAATGAGCGACGTGTCACCGAGCAACGATAAGGTGAGTATTTTGCTCGTTCACAGTTGCTCATTTGTGTTACACGCTACGATATGTCAAACGAGGCCGGATGTGCGTCACTAACGACGTGACCCCGACAACATATCGTTAGATATATATCGTAGCATGTAAGACGGCATTTAGACTGACCTCTTCTATAATCTGAATCTCCTACTCCCATCTCCAAGATTTATTCTGAGCTGCGCAAATTCTCTGTAATGCACTACCCACAACAATTTGCTCAATTCCCAATATCCATCATTTTAAGTGTGAAATAAAAATGCATTTCTTTAGCCTGGACTATCACCTCATCTCACTTATCTAACTATACCCATTTTGCCCTTACAATATCTGGTCCTTTTTCTCATCTGTTTACACCCTCCATGCACTTAGCCCTTTGTACCTGTACTTGTACATATACTGGCTGGTGACAGGTTCATGCAATAATATGTGAATCCCCTATTTATTATACTGATGGCTGGCCAGACAATACAAGCAATTTTTACCATTTACCTTTTGTGCTTCCCCTATTTCCTCATAGATTGAAGCTTGCAGGCAGGAACCTCACTTCTCTTGGTGTCTGTTGAATTGTGTAAAGGGAGCTTTACAAGCTACGATTTATCTGACGATAGGTCGCCGGCGTCACGGTTTTCGTGACGCACTTCCGTCGTCGTTAGTGACGTCGTTCCGTGTGACACCTACGAGCGACTCATAACGTTCGTCGTTTCGAACGCAGCAGACATATTGCTACGTTTGACACCCTGCCAACGTCGAACAACATCGTCAGTGCATCCTTCATCAGCGACGCGGGCGTGTTGTTACGAACAATGCTCCACGCCTCCTCCGCTCTGATTGGTGTCACGCCAGGGTGTATGCTATGGACAATTATACGCCTCTGTCGATGCCGGAATCATTGGGAGGAATGCTGTGTGACGGTGTCCACACGACCGCCTTGGCAAACAATATATCGCTGAATGATGTTGCGTCGTTTGTGAGATGGGTACGTGTGACCGCTACCGATCTCGGCATATCGTAGCAACGATCTGGGTGTGTCACATCGCTAACGAGATCGCTAGCGATATTGTTGTGTGTAAAGCGGCCTTTATTCTGTAATATATGTGTCTGTAATATATGTGTCTAAATATATGTCTGATATTGTCTGAATATGTCCCCTTTGTAAAGTGCTACGGACTATGTTGGAGCTATATAAACACAAATTATTATTAATTATTCTATTTGCTCCTTTTTTTTAGTCTGTTTTATATGCGTGCACCTGTATTTCTGCTTTATGGACGAAGTTTAACAATTCCAGATGTTTTCGCCAGATTCATCCATTGCGACTTTGTAAAGAGTCACAAAATTTGGTTCAACTCCACTGCAGTCCCCTCCCCTGGAGTTATTTTGAGTACGATTTCGGTACAATTTTTGCGCCATTTTGGTGCCAAAAAGTCGTAAAAATAGTTCAAAGTAGAAAAAAAAATGCTGTTTGCCAAATTAATGAATTGCTTGGATCATTTTGAAGATTCTGGCAACAAAAAATGACAACTAATATCACAAGGTAAAAAATCTTGAACCCCCCTCCCCCCTCAAATGATGAAATAAGTCTAATGTACCTCTATAACAGTGCAACAAGGGCACTAACCACTTACAACCACTGACAAGATATATATATATTATTCATTCTCATTGTAAATTCAATTTATTAGCAAAAGTAACACACTTTCTCATGTTTGCAATAAACGAATCAAACAAGAACAAGGTAAAGAGCTCAACACAACTACTATACAAGTGATTTCTCCAAATTCAACCCAAAATGCCACTTTTGCTGTCAAATGCAGTTTTAGAATCATTCTTTCCTCCACATTAAGCATCTTTTGCCTTCTGTAGAGCCTCTCTGGCTGTTATAACCTGTTGCAGATGAGATTTATAACCGGACACCATTTTCTGCAGTCTTCCCGAGGAATCTTAATCCAATCCTCATGGGTTTGCTGAAACTGCTTTCTTCAAATATCAAGTCAGGCGACTGTGATGACAGCTCCAGAATCTTCCAAGAGGTCTTCTGAAACCAAAACTTGGTGAACGCTAAGGAATACTTGGGATGAATGTCCTGTTGGACAATGCTTTTGTTGCCAAATCTTTCTGCAGGTCTTTTCCAGTCACTTGATGTTTTTGAGCATTTGCCTCCTCAGTAATGTGGGGCAGTCGGTAACCGCTTCCTCCTTCCATCACGTCCAGGTAGTGGCAATGATGACCTTATAACTTGTGAGCTCTACTTCAAACTGCATCACTGGGAACATTCCCTGGCCTTGTTTTCCTTATTAGTATAAGGCAGTGGATTTATTTTGCGTCTTACTGTGGCACCCCAGTGGTTCTGGGAGCCACAGTGGCGTTGTTCTCATCACTGGGAGCAATGCCATGCTTGGAAACAGTGGTGAATTCTCTGCCAGGTACACTAACATGCAACACCACTTCCTCCTCCGAACCAGTAAAGGAAGCTCATAACCTGTGATGAAGGGAGCCTCTCTGGACATACTGACTTGGAGGAGGGATTAGGGAGTAACAGGAAGCCAGACCTCAGAACAGTAGTACGAAGCAAACAGAACGGCCGCTGTCTGTGAGCTGCTGCCCAGCTCTCCAGGACCGAGCGCATAGCGCGGGATACCGGCATCCCAGACTACTGGGTGCTAATGGCCCAGTAGTAACGTCAGAGGGCAGAGGATTCTACCTCGTCTGGCCCATCTGAAATCTGGAAGCGAAGTGGCAAGAAAGAGCCCGGGGTTGCTGCTACAGAGTGGGCCCCAGTACTGGCTCGCGCTACCCGTCAGAGGGAAGATACAAACACACATAGAAGAGGGACGCTGTGCAGCTTCAGGCCACAGCGACCTACACCTGCACACAGAAGGAGGCTTACAACTACCAGGCAGAGAGAAATCCCCCTACTGCTTCCAGGCTGACCGGGCCACTAACTCCTGGACTACACCGAGTACCAGTAAAAGGTAAAAGGAGACTCCAACCTGTGTCGTCCAGTTCTTGTCGTCACCCTCAGTCCTGCACCCCAACGTATTACTCCATTCTACCATCATCATATCGCTGGGGCTTAGCGTCACCAGCTGGAAGCAAGACCACCCTAGCTGCAGTGACATCTGCCCCAAAGGACAGCAGCGGCGGCTATAAATTGGCCGCGTACCGCAGGTGGAGTCACGGTAAGAGACTTTCTTCACCATCACCCCATATTCCACCACCTCCATCCTTCCCATCCACCCTCACATTCCCACCCCTGTACACTTCGGGGTCACGAAACCCGGCCAGGCCACTCCGTGACGGCGCAGAGAGTCTGCATCCCCGGCCCGGCGATGAGTCCAATTAACCCCCTCGACCCCAGGGTGCTACATTACCTTTTTGGACCACTTGCTTAACAACCCAAGAATATTAGTGATGTGAAGGCCATTACTCATGAGGTATGCGCTAAAGTTTCTCAACAACGTTATCAAAAGCAAGTGTATGGCTATTCATCACTTCTGCAGCAGGTCATAACAACCAGAGTGGCTCTACTAAGTGCTAAAAATGGGTAAATCATTCTGAGAATGCAACAGTCAGTGAATTGGCATTCTGTGCTGAATTTTTTAGAAACCACTTGTTATATTAGATGTGTTGAGCTATATATTGTGTTCTTGTTTCATTTTTGTATTGCAAGCAGCAGTAAGTTTATATATACAGAGGGTCAAATAAGTATTGAACACATCACCAATGTTCTAAGTAAATATGTTTCTAAACATGGTATTGACATGAATTTCTCACCAGATGTTGGTAACAACCAATCTAATCTACACAGGCAAAGACATTAAACCATAAATATCAATAAATTAAGTTATGTGTAATAATGAGAAATTACATAGGAAAAAGTTATTGCACACATGCAGAAAGAGAGGTGCAAAAAGCCATGTAATGTCAATACACCAGCTGAAATCTATCACAAATTAGAAAACAATGCTACCACTTATTGAAAAATAATATCAGCTGGCTCAACTGATGGCCTATAAAAAGCTGTCTCAATACCAAGATGTCACACAAGAAACATCCCATGATGGATAAAACCAGTGAGCTGTCTTTAGACTTTCACAACCTTATTGGTGCAAAATATACTGACGGCATTGGTTACAGAAGAATATCTAAAGTACTGAAGGTTCCAGTGAGCACTATTGGGGCCATAATCTGAAAGTGGAAAGAATATCCTCTCACCATAAATTGTCCATGACCAACTGCTGTCCCAAGATTTCAGACAGAAGAGTGAAAACAATTATCAGAAGAGTTGTTCAAGAGCCAAAAACCACCTGTGGAGAGCTACAAAAGACCTGGAATCAGCAGGTACAATTGTTTCAAAGAAAATAAAAAGTAATGCACTCACCCTCCACGGCCTGTTTGTACGCTCACCACACAAGATGCTAAACAAAAAGCACGTTCAAGCACATTTCAAGTTTACTTAACAACATTTAGAGAAGCGCCTGAAATAATGGGTGAATATAGTCTAGTCACATGAGAACAAAATTGATGTTTTTGGATGCCATAATACACAGTATGTTTGGAAACCAAAATGCAGATCACTCCAAAAACACCATACCAACAGTGAAGTTTGGATGTGGGAACATCATGGTGTGGGGTTGTTTATTAGCATACGACACTGGCAAATTTCATATAATTGAAGGAAGGATGAATGGACAGATGTATTGAAAAATGATTGATAAAAAAACCCAGCAGCTATCTACCAGGATGATGAAAATGAAACGAGGGTGGACATGTCAACAAGACAATAATCTCAACACACACCGCAAAAGAAACGCAAATGTTTTCAGAGAAAAAAACGGAATCTGCTGGGATGGCCCAGCCAATACCCTGACCTGAAACCAATTAAAAATATATGGAAGGAACTAAAGCTCAGAGTTCATAGAATGAGCCCATGGCACCTTCAGGATTTGAATAGTGTTTTTGTAGTAGAATGGACCAACATCACACCTGAGCAATGCATGAGACTAGTTTCTCCATACAGGAAACGTCTTGATTCTGTCATCACCAACAAAGGCTTTTGTATGAAATATTAAATACATTTCAGTAAACATGTTCAATATTTTTTCCTTTTGTAATTTGTCATAGTCACACATAACTTATTATATTGAAATCTATGGTTTGATTTTTTTTGTCTGTGTGCATTGGATGGGTTGTTACCAACATCTGGGGAGAAAATCATGTCAATAGCACCTTTAGAAACATATTTACTTAGAAAATTGGTCACGTGTTCAATACTTATTATACCCGCTGTATATATACATACATATATACTTAACCAGTATACCAGTGAAGGTTGAGAACTCACCTATTTCTCAGGTAACGCATAAAGTCAGGGTGAAGGATCTTAAAATGTTCTGTTGTCAGGTTGCTGCCAAAATATTTGGCAGGACTAGGGACAAAAAAAGAAGGGGGTTAAAGTAGGGTTATAGCAAATGCCTGATAGTAGCAGGACCCTCTCCCTTTTTATTTTTTACACTATTTCTACATTTTTAATTCATTCCTAATAAAAAAACATTTCTGTGCGGTCTATTTAGTTGAGTTGCACATTGGCTCCATGTCACGATTATTTTTTTTCTTGTGTCTTACCTGATATCAAGTTTCCCAAAAATAAGACTGGGTCATATATTCATTTTTAGTCTGAAAGATTAGTTAGGGCTTATATTCCGGGGTTGTGTTATTACATCTATTCTTGAACAAAAAAAAAAAACCTAATCAACAGTTATTCAAAAATAATCATGTCATCAAATTCTGGAGAATCATCAAAACTCTCCAAAATCTGAATTTCATCATGAATTTCTCGAAATCCTATTTCCTTTTTCCATGTACAGCAGGCTATATTAACCAATACTGATGAACAAAAATCAAAAAGTGTCCAGGAAATATGTAAAAAGTAAAAAAAGATCCTCTTACAAATTATATATAGCCATGAATAAATGATAAAACTATATCTTTATTACTGGTATCAAATATCACAAAAGGTTAAAGACAAGAGAAATACTCTTTTTGATTTAAAATGTGATATTTGATACAAGTAATAAAGATATACTGGTAATTTTCTAATTATTTTATGGCTATATATCTAGAAGGACAGATACAGTAGACCCTCCCACCCCGGCCCCCTAAAAGAAAAGAAAGCAGACAACCCTAAAAGAATCTAACTCACCAGACCCCCTAAAGGGGGTTTTACACGCAGCGATATCGCTGGTGAAAGCACTCGCCCCCGTCGTTTGTGCGTCAGGAGCAAATCGCTGCCCGTGGCGCACAAAATCGTTAGGAGCCGTCACACGGACTTACCTGCCTAGCGACGTCGCTGTTGCTGGCGAACCGCCTCCTTTCTAAGGGGGCGGTTCGTGCAGCGTCACAGCGGCGTCACTAAGCAGACGGCCAATAGAAGCGGAGGGGCGGAGATGAGCGGCTGTAACATCTCGCCCACCTCCTTCCTTCCTCATTGTCGGCAGCTGCAGGAAAGCTGTGGTTCGTCGTTCCCAAGGTGTCACACGTAGCGATGTGTGCTACCTCGGGAACAACGAACAACCTCCGTCCTGCAACAATCAACGATTTTTTTAAAATGAACGACATGTCAGCGATCAACGATAAGGTGAGTATTTTTGATCGTTAATGGCCGTTCGTTGATGTCAAACGCAACGACGTCGCTAATGATGCCGGATGTGCGTCACGGAATCCGTGACCCCGGCGATATATCGTTAGATACGTCGTTGCGTGTAACGGGGTCTTTAGACCCAAGACAATTAGAGTTGGCAAATAGGTAGTGAATGGGCTCTCACACACAGATCTGCCTGTCAAAAGCGCTCCATTGTCAGGTCCCTTGCCATTCCAGCTGCATTACACCACAGTCAAGTGTAGTGGCTTGCTCCCACTGCTGACTGAAAGCAGCCACAATGTTCGGGAGTGGAGTGATGCCAGTGGTGCTACCTGATCTCTGGGTGAGACCCGAGCACTAACCAACTCTTATTATTGTGGTGTCTGAGTGTAATTCTTTTGGGGGTGTCTACTTTCCTTGATGAAGGGTCTACCGTATCTGTGCTGCTGTATTCTATTTCCTTTTTTATATGTATAGCTGTAGCTGCCTGGACACTTTTACTGAACTGTGACAAGGGCTTGTTTTTGGAGTAGGGCTTATATTTCAAGCATACTCCCAAAATACTGAAACATTATGCTAGGGCTTATTTTCACAGTAGTTCTTATTATCAGGGAAACAGAGAGTATAAGTCGCACGGGAACCAAATTCCTGGCACTTACACTC